>NW_012117154.1:5642057-5648777 GCF_000951035.1 Colobus angolensis palliatus
TTACCACTTTGATCCTTGCACACAAACAGGTTCCCAAAGCCTGCCTGGATTGTTTCTACTTCATGTCTTCTGAAATTTCAAAATGAGAGAATCTTCATGGTTAACAATTCACAGAGGACCTTACAGTTCCACGGAAAAGCCTTTCCAATCAGTCTATTTGTCTCAAATCCCAGCTCTGCCACCTAGTAGGCATGTAACCTTCTAAAGATGACTCAACCTTTCTGACTAGTTTCCTTACCTGTTAAACATGGCTATAACACTACCCACTACATAGGATTTTTATGAAAGACAGAAGAGGCAACATGTTCGAAAGCCCCAGTACGTTCAGCACTTCCCATGTGGCACATGCACATCTTCCTTCCTTCTCCTCTTCCCCTCGCAGATGCTTGTGTGGGCCTGCTACCCACCATGTATCACAACAGGTGCTGGTGATGGGCAGATGAGCAACTGGCCTGCTTCTTGTTCTCCTGTAGTTCATATTTCCATGGTAGGACAGACAACAATTAATGAAGAATGTGAAGAATGCTATGGGATACCGATTCCAGCAAGCAATTAATTTGGCCAGGGGGTAGGACGGTGGATAAGTGAACAGTGGGAACTACTCACTATTAACTATTAGTGAATAGTCCTAAGGAAGGCTTGGGACTCATCACTCCTTTGACAATTATAATACAAGCTGAATATCTCTAGTCCAAAAACCCAAAACTACTTTCTGAGCAATGACATGATGCACAAAGGAAAGGCTCATTAGAGCATTTTGGGTTTTTGGATTAGGGATGCTCAATCACCGGGTATAATGCGAATACTTCAAAATCCCAAACAATCTGAAATCTGAAACACCTCTGGTCCCAAGCATTTCAGATAAGGAATAGTCAACCTGTAATACTAAAGATTCCATTCTTTACATTTCTACCATAGACACTTTTCAGAAATGCTCATCAGGCCTTGCTGGGGCTTAAAAGCTTGTAAGGGCTTGCCCTGGCCTCAACTTCCAATTCCCTGGAACGGCTACAAAACCCTTCAGAACTGGATTCCAGAAGATTATTTCATACCATCACTTCAAATTCCTCAGGTAATAAATGCTAAGGGGGTGGAGGACTCATATCTCACATCTTTTTTTTTTTTTTTGAGATGGAGTCTCACTCTGTCACCCAGGCTGGAGTGCAGTGGCACGATCTTCACCCAGGCTGGAGTGCAGTGGCACGATCTTGGCTCACTGCAACCTCTGCCTCCTGGGTTCAAGTAATTCTCCTGTCTCAGCCTCCTGAGTAGCTGGGACCCCAGCCACCAGGCCTGGCTAATTTTTGTATTTTAGTAGAGACGGGGTTTCACTATATTGGTCAGGCTGGTCTCGAACTCCTGACCTCAGGTGATCCGCCCATCTCGGTCTCCCACAGTGCTGGGATTACAGGTGTGAGCCACTGCGCCCAGCCTCATATCTTAACATAAATTAATTCAATGCAAATACTTTCCTTTATAGAGTGTTAAATCAGTTGTATGGAAAAGATTTTTGAGGGAGGGAAGGTAGGCAATTTTGAATATAGAGCATTCTAGTGATAGAAGCAGAAGAAAGCAAAGCATGAGCTGGCACTCAGAAGGGTACCAGGGGGTGAGTGAGGGGTTGAGAAAGAGAGATGGAAAGGGATCAAAATAGTCTCACCTACTTGGACTAGTGTCATAGCTAAAGGTACATTATAAATTAAGTTGGCTCCCAGACTAGCCACAAAACTGCTACTACCAGTTCTACAAGAAAATGTCTCTTTACATCCAGCATCAACCTAGAATTCAACTCTGGGAACATGGGTCCTTTGGAATATTGGGGATTGCTTCTATAGTCCTAACCATGATACTAGAAAAGAGAAGGAATGCATGTAACACAAGGCAAACACCTAGTTAAAAAAACAAAGCATCTACATTTGACTCTGGAATATAAACACACACACACAGACTGCTTATCCCCAAACCCTAATCTCAGGATTTAGCCATAACACCTATCAATGGATTTTACTATTCGATGGTGATAGGAAGCTGCCTCTGAGTTTCGGTCTTATCATCACTCACTTGGTGACAGTGCAAATATCCTCAGATTTCAAACCTAGACTAGCTTATCCAATCCTTCAAGAGAAGTTATGTTACTATCTTGTATTCTATTTCACCACACTTTCAGTCTCTGCCAAGGGGGTTTGATTTTGGTTTGATGGTTTGTTCTCTGCCACATTCAGGAGAATGATCCTACTCTAACATAGTTCAAGCTCCTCTGCCCCGTAACAGACTCTGGTCACAGACTTGGCTGTTTTCTTCCAGCCACTACACAGCCATTCTACCCCCTGTTAACAGCCCCATGATTTTGCTATAGAAGAACTGCTCTTGTCCCACTGTGTGCTACAGCCTGATGTGCTACACAGCCTGATGTCCTCCTCTCCCCTAGCTCTGGGCTAACCATACAACCAAAGCCAAACCAATCAGAAACTTTGTCCTTGGAATATGAATCCTGAGAAGAATGACAAAGGCAATAAATAAATGAAGCTGATTTATCTCAGTGGAGGCCTGAAAATGCAACCTTGCTAGTGCCTGCTATATAGATTCCTGGAGTTAGCTTGGTTTTTGTCCTTCTTCCTGGCCCAGTTTTTTAGCTCTTAAGTCCTGTATCTTTACAATAAACTACTTTTTCCATTCAAGCCAGCCATTTTCTGTTCTTGTTATTAAAGAACCCTAATATATTTCCACGTGGTATTCACTGTTCCTGTTATGCCTTCCAAACCCATCCTAATACAGCTGCTAGCCTGAGCTTCTTAGAACAAAGCTTTGATCGTTCACCCAACATACACATTAAATATTCCTATTATTAATTCAACTTATTTACTGAATTCCAATTCTGTACAAGGCATGGTTAGATTTATCTGAAATATAGGGGTGCAATAAACAGACAAGACCCCCACTTTCTAGTGAGATAAATCAGATGCTAAATAAGGAAACAAATAAAAAGATAACATCAGATTCTGCTAAGCGTTATGGTGGAAATAAACAAGGTGCTATCGCTGGATGCAGTGCCTAGAGAGGATGGTCAGAAAATACCTTGATGGAACATTTCAGTTGAGATCTAAGATCTGAATGAAGAGAACCAGCTTTGATCCTGTTTAAAAATAAAAAAATAAAAACAATTGTTCTTCATTAGGCTAAAATATTTAAAACAATGACTACAGGGCTCTATAAAATCTGGTTTCAAATGACTTTTAAAATTTTCTTAGCCAGGCGCAGTGACTCATGCCTGTAATCCCAGCACTTTGGGAAGCCAAGGCGGGTGGATCACCTGAGATCAAGAGTTCGAGACCAGCCTGGCCAACATGGTAAAACCCCATCTCTACCAAAAATACAAAAATTAGCTGGGTGTGGTGACGGGTGCCTGTAATCCCAGCTACTAGAGAGGCTGAGGCAGGAGAATCGCTTGAACCTGGGAGGTGAAGGACGCAGTGAGCCAGGATCGTGCCACTGCACTCTAGTCACCACTGGGTGACGGCTCAGCCTGAGTGAAATTCCATCTCAAAAAAAAAAAAAAAAAAATTTTTTTCTTTCCCTTAGTTATTCCCTAGTGATACTTTCCTGCTCCAGATACTCTGTCTCTGAGACCTAACCTGCACATCTGACTTCTTCCATTCCCCAATCTGGAAAGTCCTAGAACTCACCTAAACCCCTCCTCAGCACACTACTCAGAACATGAATCACCTTTCAAAGCTCAGGTCAAGTCCCAGCTCCTCCATAAAATCCTCCATTATGGGTTGAATTGTGTCCCCACTCTTCCCCCCCAAATTTATATGATAAAAGACTTACCCTCCAGCACCTGGAGAATGTAACTGTACTTGGAGACATGGTCTCTAAGACGTAATTAAGTTAAAATGAGGGCTTTAGGGTGACCCCTAAACTGATGTAACTGGTGTTCTTACAGGAGAGGAAGATTAGTACAAAGACATGAACAGAGGAAGGACCAAGTAGGGACAAGAAGATGCAATCTATAAGCCAAAGAGAAGCCTCAGAAGCAGCCAACCCTGCTGACACCTTGATCTTGGACTTCTAGCTTCCAGAACTGTGAGAAAAGAAATCTGTTAAGTCATCCAGTCTGCAGTACTTTGTTATAGCAGCCCAGGAAAACTAATATACCTTTCTTGACTACTTCAGTTTATAATGGGCAAATACCTCCTTTCAACTTCAGCACCATTTACATGTTTATTCACTGCCTTTATTGTTAGTCATTTGTGTCTCCCCAAGAGGACTGAAAGCTATTTAAAGACTGATAATCTATTTAATATCTTTTGGCATTCTTATCAATGCTCAACATGTTATCTTCCACAACAATAAAGATTTGATTTCTCTGTATTCTTCACTCCAATTAAATGCAGGAGTGAAAATTATGGCTGTTAGTTGTTTTGCTGAAGTAAAGCACATTACATCACTGCCCTGCTTTGGAGTACTGTACTGATTTTTCTATTTCTACAGAAAATCCAAACTATAGGACTGGCATACAAGACTTTTCACACTTTGGTTACAATTCATCTCTCCACTCTTATTGGACACTCCTTACCATCTACTCTACAGACTTGCATATCCAGCTTCTGCCACCCAAGATCTCTCTTCCCTCTCCTTTACTTGGTTAACTTCTACCGAAAGATCCAGTTGAAATGTCACCGACTCTACAAAGCTTTTGTAGTTGCCCCTAGCCAGCAGCTCAGTCATCTAAACCACAATACTTCATCTCTCTGTAATACCACCACTTCTTCAATTGATCTGTTTTTACATGTGTCTCCCTCAAGGGACTCCCTAAAGAACCCTTGCTTGCATGCCTGTATCCCTGATACCCAGCACAAGGCCTAGCAAGCTAGGTATTGGGCAAAGAGAGAAATCATCAAACTTGAGGCTCAAGACCTGGACTGGCTCACCTTTATTTCTCCAGCGTCTGTTACTCAGCCCCAACACGGGGCAGTATTCTTTGCTTTTTCTATCAGACCTTGTGACTTTAATCGCTACTGGACGATGACTCCCAAATCTGTATCTCTGCTTAGACTCTTGAGGCTCCAGCCTCTCAGGTACCTACTGAACAGTTCCATCACAGTATATCCTCAGGTCCAGCATGGTACTTAAACTCCACACCTCCCGTCCCTGCTCCCGCATCTGCTTGTCCTCACATATTCCCGATTTACTTTGGTGTGTTGCCACCCCCTAAGTTTCCAAAACCAGAAATCTCTTCTCTTTCCCTTATAGCCTATCACTGCGACCTGGTCAAACTTAGCTCTTAAATAGCTTATGATCTGCTCTCTCTACTTCCATTGGCTTTGGGGACAACTAAAATTGTCCCTTCGGCTGGGCGCAGTGGCTCATGCCTGTAATCCCAGCACTTTGGGAGGCCAACGGGTGTGGAACACGAAGTTAGGAGATTTCAAGACCATCCTGGCCAACAGGGTGAAACCCCGTCTCTACCGGAAAAAAAAAAAAAATTAGCTGGGTGTGGTGGTGGGCGCCTGTAATCCCAGCTACTCGGGAGACTCAGGCAGGACAATCGCTTGAACCCAGAAGGCGGAGGTTGCAGGGAGCCGAGATCATGCCATTGTACTCCAGCCTGGGGCAACAAGAGTGAAACTCCGTCAAAATTAAAAAAAAAAAAAGGAAAAGAAAAACTTGTCCCTTTAATTATCTTATTTCCATCGAGAGACCTTCTTAATAACCCCAGTTTTGTTATTTACAATTTTTCCTTACCAGTGTACACATCTAATATTCCCTCCTAAATAGTGTAAGTTACTGGAGGGCAGGGGTTATATCTTCTTCAATTTGTTTCAACAGAATGAAGCACATTATACTTTCAATAGTGTTAAAAAGGAAAAATAAACAAAAAGTTACTTTTAAGTAAATCAGCACTTCAAATTTCGACTTTCTTTACAACATCGATATTTAGGGGTGCTTAAATTTAAACTTAATGACTACTAGTCCTTAGAGATCATGATTTACTCCTTCAAGTACACGAGGAAAGCTTTAAAAGATAATTTTCCATGAGAAATCTTTCTAAAATGGATTAACCCATTTTCTTGTCTTCTTAAACAAGGTATGAGGACCATAAGTAAGCTGCTTAATTGAGCGCTCAGGGTCATCATGTGAACAATCGCTGGACTATGCTGTAATACACGCGTGCCCTCGGAGGCTCGGTGCCAGGGCTGCGAGTGCTTGCACGAAAGGAAAAACCCCAGGCCGTGTGAAGTCTAACTTTCCCCCTCCTCTCGCTCAGGCAATCCCACCGGGATACCTGTCTAAACACACCCCGCCTCTCTTGCGGACTTCTCCCGAACCGCAGAGCCCTCGTGGCTGGAAGCGCATAGCAACCGGGGTCAGAGTGCGAGCCCCCAGGGGTGTGCTAGGATGCAAAGGCAGGAGCCTCTGAGGACGGACTACCGGGAGTGTTCCCGAAAAGCCGGGAAGAGATGTGGCGGGGCTGCCGTGGGGTCTCTAAGGCCGGCACCGGCTGCGTCTTGACTCCCTGCCCCTACAGCCGCAGACCTCGGCCTGGGGAAGGGGCTCCTCCAGCGGGGAGACGGTCGCCGGCCGAGCAGCAGAGCTCCTGGCCAGCGGAGGGTGCTGTGCTCTGCGGGACCGCCGGGAAGTCCCAGACAAGGTCTGCAGGGGGTCCGGAGGGGAAGAAACGCGCTGCGAGGTGCAGGCGTCCGCGGGAGGGGGCGGGGA
>NW_012117154.1:5649120-5649790 GCF_000951035.1 Colobus angolensis palliatus
CACGTGCCAGCTTCCGCGCGCACCTCGCGGACCGGACCGCCGGTCCCCAATCCCTGCCCAGAACCGGAGAACGCGCCCTTCTCCACCAGGCATTTCAACCGCTCCGCGCGACGGGCGCGCGCCTGGGCCAAGCGAGTCCCCTACCCCGGGGCAGCTTGGCCAGGATGACGAGTGAAGCCCGTAGGGGAATGGAGCATGCGCATTCGCGAGGGCGAGGCCAAGTGCGGGCAGGGAGTATGCGCAGTGTGAGGGTACAATCGGCTACGTGGGAACCCGGGGCATGCTCGGTGAGCGCCCAGGCCCCGCGCACGCGCAGAAGCGCTCACAGCCCGCAACCCGCTGGTGGAGAAAAAAGAGGAGAGAAATCACCTCAGAGTTACGTCAGGAAAGGCCGCGTTTTGCGGGGAGGCTGTAGCCTCCCAGGGGGCCCCGCAGTTCTCCTAGAGCGAGGGGCGTGACAGTTACTCACCGGTCTTCAGCCCCGAGGCAGACGCCGGGCCCCTTTCCGCTCACACTCGGCTCGCGCGCGCCGCAGCCGCCGCTGCCGCTGTGATTCCATCCATCTTGAATTTGACGTCATCCCACACCAGGGATGAGGTCATCGCAGGCAGCGCTCGTCACGTGCGCGGCACTCTGATTGGGCGCCGGGCGCCGGAGGGCGGGGCGGGAG
>NW_012117154.1:5650239-5746482 GCF_000951035.1 Colobus angolensis palliatus
CTGGGCGGGGACCCGGCGGCCGGGGCGTCCGGGCTCCTTCGCCGCTCAGATGGTGGTCGGTCCGAGGGTGACTCCTGTTGGCCGGCCCTGATCCCCGTCGGGGCGTCCACAGCGGCAGGCAGGCAGCCCGAGACTTTCCATAGTGCCCCGCTCATCAGTGTCTGGGAGGGCTGTGGTCAGTTTTTTATTACAGCTCCACTCATGAGAAAACTCACTTCGCTTTCAGTCAAAACCAGAAATTAGATAACAGAAATGCCACAGTGTCAACACCGACCGGGAGGAAAGCCTCGCTGGCGAGACGGCTCAACAGAGCCCTCCGTGTGTTCTCCCAGCCCGGCTCGCAGGTGGAGGGCGAGTGCCTCCTGCAGGGACGGTTCTCCCGCAGACACTCAAACTCCGGGATATAAAACCCCTGTTAATAATTGTCAAGGGTCTGTTACTTTCCAAATACAGTTTTTGAAAGTTGTATACACTAGGTAAAACAATTTATGTAATGTTTGGAAGTATGTGAAAGAGCATTAGATTGATACAAAAACTTGCTCCCAAATTAACAGCTCTGTTGTCGATTGTTATTAGTTTGACTAATTTTAAGAGGACTGTTAGTCTTCCATAAAGGATCTTGCACCTAAAAATTTTCTCCTACAACCTTAAAAAACTTTAAAAAGTTTTTTTTTTTTTTGAGACGGAGTCTCTGTCACCCCCAGGCTGGTGTGCAGTGGCATGATCTCAGCTCACTGCAGCCTCCACTCCCTGGCTCAAGCCATCCTCCTGTCTCAGCCTCCGCAGTAGCTGGGACTATGGATGCATCCACCACACCAGCTAATTTTTGTATTTTTGATAGAGATGGGCTTTCACCATGTTGTTCAGGCTACTTTCAAACTCCTGGTCTCAAGCAATCCACCCGCCTCAGCCTCCCAATGTGCGGGGATTACAGGCGTGAGCCACCGTGCCCAGCCTAAAGAGTGTCTATATTTTGAACTGTATGGTGGAAAAGCACAGAGTGGCTCTTTTCTGTAAGTAGAAGGCAACAGTGATTATAAATCTTCAAAGAATCTCAAAGAACCTTGAGTTTTAGGATCCCCTGTGATTAGGCTGGGGGAGTGTGTACTGCTATCCTAGTTTCATAGGTGAGAAAACTAGTACTCGCTTTACCACATGCTGGAAGTAGCCTCCCTTGAGCGATCCCTTTCTAGCCACTTGCTTAGCTGTTTTTTGTTTTGTTTTGTTTTTTGTTTTTTCAGCCTTCCTCAGGACGATACACATTGGTGTCTCTGCTTTGAGCTATATGATCAGGCTTTCGGCCTCACCATTTCACTGGAATTGACCTAACTGCCAAATCTGGCAGAAACCATTGCATCTTTCAGTTGCTCTCTTTGATTTGTGACACGCTTCCAATTGCTTCAGCACTGATTGCTTCAGTTACGCCTTATTCCCTGGATTTCCCACCTCTTGGCTGACTGCTCCTCCTGGGCCCGCTGTGTTGGCCCTTCTGCCCCTGCCCATGCTTGCACTGGGTTTCTTGGCACACACACCGTATGCAGTCTCATCCATGCCTGGAACATATGCCCAGTTGCTGGAGCCAGGAATGTGGGCACCATAGTGGGCTCCTCCCTCATTTCCAGTATTGGGTCTATCCCCAAGTCCTGGCTGTCTGACCTCCTGAATGTTTCTCTGGGAATGTAACCACTTCTTCCCCGCCTGAACGGCTTCCTAACTGTTCTCCCAGCCTCCAGGTTTCCCCCTTTAATACACCCTCACATTGCAGCCAAAGCGATTTTTCTAAACAGCAAAAGGGATCATGCCACTCCCTTGCTTAGGGTTTAATGACTGTCCATTGCCTAGGTGAGAGTTCAAACCACAATGCCCAAGTGCCTGAGGACTTGGCCCAGCCTCCGCCATCTCTCCCCCACCTCCGCTCTGACAGGCATGCCTCTAGTCTTGCTCTGTCTCTTGCCTCTGGGTTTCTGGGCTTCAAGTGTGTTGTTCCCTCTGCCTGAGCTATCGCCCCTACTACTAACACCCTATTTTAACGGGATAATTTCATCTTGATTGGTGCTTCTTCTTCCAGGATTCCACCACCTCCCCACCCTACCTGACTGGCACCTTCTCAGCTGCATCTAGGGTTGGTGCTCCCTCCTCTGTGCTCCCATAGCACCTGGTGTAGGTTTTGTTGACACTACTCGTGTAGGTGGTACTGGATTTGCCAGCCAGGACCCTCTCATCCCCCCACCAGGTTTCTTGTTTACCTGTGCCTGCCCAATGCCTGGCTTTCAGTCTAAATTCCTTGCCGCTTTCAGCTTCTGGTGGTTGCCAGCATTTCTGAGCTTGTGGCTGTATCACTCCAATCTCTGCCTCTGTGTTCACATGGCCTTCTTCTGTCTGTCAAATCTCCCTCTACTTCTTTCCTTTTGCCTGGACTACAGGAGGAGCTCCACACATTTTTATTGGTGTTATCCATACACTGAAGCACCCCAAACAGGATCTCTCACACCATAGACACATATGTTCTTTTATACAAAATGCACATTGTTTATGCAGCCACCTCTTTAGACACCCTGCAGACAACCCACAGCTGTGTACACAGCAAGCTCACAGTTGGACTTCCTATCGACTTTCTATCTGCCCTTGAATTGTTTTTTCCATCTTTGGCCGTGTCCTACTTAGTTAAAGATGCTGCTGTCTGCCTTGCTACCCAAGCCAGAAACTTGATGGTTATTTCTTAATATCTGCATTCAACTGTCACTAAGTTCTATCAATCTGCCTCTTAAATGCCACTTAAATCTGTCCTTACCAGCCTTACTTCAGCTGTTTCTGGCCTGGAGCATCTCTGTGCAATCTGTAGCCATTGCAACCAAGTTCCTCCTCAGTTTTGCTTCCTTCTCTTCCCAGTCTAGTCCATTTTCAGTCAAACTCATCTTTCCAAATGCAAATCGGGTTAACTTGCTCTGGTGCTGTATACCCACCCACCCTTCCATGTGGCTTGCAGATGCCTGCGGCCTCAGTGCTGGGCATGGCCTGTTCAGTGCTGCCAAGGTGGCTTTGTTTTCTGCTTGCCTTGCCTTTGCCAACCACTCTAGCCATGTAGCCTGGCACAGGCACTTCCTAGGATGGCCTTTTCCTATTTGATTTGCAGGCAAATCCAATTTCAAGTGTCAGACCGAGGCTGCCTCCCTCTGTGCTTCAGTGACTCCACTGTACCATCTATTTCACCTATTCCCATCTGCTCAGAGGCTGGTTTCTCCACTAGTTTGTACGCCCCTTGGCACAGAGACCATGTCTGTTAACTTGTGTATGCCTGGAACTTTGGGTCTGTTGCTAGGGCTGTGTCCTGGGCCATCTGTTCCCGATGGCTAGAGTTTTCTCTCTGAAACTGTTACAGTGGTAGCCGATTCTCCAGGGTTAATGCTATGACTCAGTTGGATTGCATTTCTTATAACAAACACACACAGCCCTTTCATGATTTGGGGGAGGGAAGTCTATATGGGGTTTAACATATCTGCTTCTGCATATTTGGAAGTGGGAAGTTTTAATCAGCTGCGATTCTCTTAACCATCACTTCATTGGAATGGATACCTGGCTGTCCAAATTTACCCAATCTATGGGTTGGGTGGTATCTCTTTAAAAAATTCATTAGTTTCCTGTGGCTGCTGTAATAACTTTCTATAAACTTGGTGGGTTAAAACAATAAAAACTTATTATTTTACAGTTCTGGAGGCCAGAAGTCCGAAATTTGTCTTATGGGATGGAAATCCAGGTGTGAGCAAGGCCACATTTCCTCTGAAGGATATAGAGAAAGTGCCTTGCTTTCAGTCTCTGGTGGCTGCCAGCATTCCTGGGCTTGTGGCTGCATCACTCTGATCCCTGCCTTTGTGTTCACGTGGCCTCTTTTCTGTCTGTCAAATCTCCCTCTACCTGTTTCTTTCTTTGTTTTGTATTGTTTTGTTTTTGTTTTTGTTTTAGACACCTAGTCTTGCTCTGTTGCCTAGGCTGGAGTATAGTGGTGCACTCTTAGCTCATTCATGTAACCTTGAACTTCTGTGCTTAAGTGATCCTCCAGCCTCAGCCTCCCTTGTAGCTAGGTCTACAGGTGTGCGCTACCACACCTGGCCTTCTCTGCTTCTTTCATAAAGGGACACTTGGGAAGGCATTTAGGGCCTACCTGGAGAATCCAGGATGGTCTCCCCATCTCAAGATATTTTAATTTAATTAGCATCTGCAAGACCCTTTTATCATATAAGGTAACATTGGAGGTTTCAGAGATCAGGACTTGATATCTTTAAGGGTCGTTATTCAGCCTACTGCAGATAGGAACAGTATTCCTGTGTGCATGTAGCAGCATGGGAAGGCCTTTGAAAGGTGTGTGAAACAGAAAAAGAGAAAAGAGAAGAGAATGGGAAGTGGGGAAAGTGAGGAAGGTAGGAACACATTAGGTTGCTGTGTAAATGGTTTCCAGCAACCACCTTCACAGTGAATATCACTCCGCATACTCAGAACTGGAGTGTCCCGAGTCATAGTGCCTCTTCAGCATGGTTGAAGTTGGGTGGGATTGAGTGTTGATCACACTGGGTTCTCATAATTGAGAAGCCCTGTCTGTAAATATTAGCACAAAAGAAAAGTGATACTAAGCTTAAGGATCTCCCAGCCAGAAGCATTAGTGCTGGTTTTCTCCAAAGGGCCTAATTGCCTCTTCCTCTCTCTTCTAGTCACCCCATCCTTGTTCTTAAAGGGCAGATGCCTGAAGGATATCCCTCCAGTTCAGCATACAAACGCCACACATATTACTTGTATTGCATTAGATCCACACTAGTTTCTAAGAAACCCTTTTGTCTTAAGATTGGGAAAGGACTCTCTCTCTCTCTCTCTCTCTCTCTCTCTGTGTGTGTGTATAATAACAGTAGTAATTCCATATGATTATAAACTTTATGTGAATTAAGAAAATTCTTATGTGCTATTCCTTAAGTTGCTATCATGAAAGGTAAGGAAGACCGTTGCATTCAGATCTGCACCATGGGTGTCCTTTGGTAAAAAAAAGATGGATTCCACATCCCCAAAACTGTGAAGTGGGGTGAAGAGTGACAGTTTCTGTTGTTACAAGTATCTGCTGCGTGTCCTCGACTGTGATCTCGTTTGCACTGGGATCCTGCTTTTTAGGAATAACACCAGGAAAGGGGGCCTCATAAAAGCTCGGAAGTGGAGGAAGGGAAGTTGGAACTATTTGACATCAGTGTCCCTGTCAGTGTCCCTGACCTTCCAAATATAGCCAGCTGCTCTGAAAGCATTTCAGATGTGTATGGTAGAATTTGTTAACTGGTCAGCCCTTTGTCTTATTTTTTCCTAAATGGGAAGTGGTGAACGTGGAGCACAGTGCTTTGGTTAGATCACTCGGGAAGGTGAAAGATTTGTGCAGCTGGGAAGAGGCTGGAAGGAGGCTGGAAGCAGAGGGCTGCATACACCAAGTCCTGTGTCTAATCAGTGAATTTGTTTACGTGTTATTTATTCCATAAAGAGTGAGGTATGTGGGAGGTGGACCACACCCACCTTTTTACCAGCTCTGTCTTGCTCCTCCTGTCTTCATCATTGTTATTCGTGTGTGTCATGGCCCCAGCCTTTGGGACTGTGAAGGTGACTACCAGATGATCTCTACCCTCAAGGAAATGGCACCAGCTCTGTCTCCTGGAAATAGACACGACAGGAACTATCGATACAAGTGGTAAATGCTTGGAGACGTGTGCACTCAAGGTTATGAGGCACAGAGGAGGGGAGACTATTCTGCCTCTCCCAGGGACCCAGATCCAGCTGGCCTGAGCCTGGAGATGGTGGTGCCAGGCTTTGGTCCTGTCAGTGCATTGAGCTCCCTCGGCTGGTGCCTGACGAGAACAAACGCTGGAGTCCATCAGTTACCCCCTTCCATGCAATGGCCACAAAGAAAGCGGAGGCAGCTTTGCCCCAGACAAAGGCTTTGCTGATTCCTGGACAGGCCTGAGCGGGCTGACAGTGGCTGTTCTGGATTCACAGGCTGGGACATCAGACTGTGGGCAAGAATGGTGAACTCACCAGAAGGCATTAGTCTAGGTGGCCTTTTCCAAACGGCAGCATGCATGGTGCATCTGCAAGGCAAACGGCAGTGTTTCCTTCCCACAGTGCTCAGGGCAGCCAAGGCCGTTTGTTCAATTTGGACATCAAGCTTCATGGGCCCCTGCACACATAATGCATCAGTGGTGAAAAGTGCTCACTAAATCATCTGATCTGAAAGCTATTAAACAACAACAACAACAACAACAACAACAAATGGCTGGTTTTTGTTTGTTTTTGTTTTTAAATCTTGGAGATTTTAGAGCTTTACTCCTTTTGTTAAGAGTCAGCCTTGTTGACTCATGAATCACCTTATTGAGAAAGACGTGAATGTGTGTTTAAATTTGATTTAAAAAGCATTTACTGTACTTTTTTATTTCCAAAATCTATTTTTTATATTTGGCATGCTTATATTATACCTTTGATACATTTAAATATCTTAATAAATATATACCCTCAAATTTGAATTAAAACATCCACTTTTAGGACTAGATTTAATAAAACATTATAGAACTTATACTTGGTTTGCTTATAAAGCCCTCTCACAAAAACTGGGTCAAATGATTTAATCTGTTTTCTCCATTATAGAGGAGACTTTCTCCCCGTCCCCCAACCCCTCCTTTTAAATGTGACTCAATTGATTTGGTACACTGTCTGCTTCTCTGATATCTGTGAAATTACTATGTCTAAAAATAGAAACTCAGTTCTCTTTATGCTTTCTTTCTGAGGTAGGCCGATTGTTGATGTTGCAGCACTTTAAAAATTGTTAGCTGGTGAAGACCAATGATCAAGAACCACAGTGATGTCATCTGAGGTTTCACAAAGTTTGCATATTTAATTTGTTTTACATATTGTTGACTATAATAACTCTAGAATTTTCTTTCTTCTCTTTTTTTTTCCCCAGACAGGGTCTTACTCTGTCACCCAGGCTGGAGGGCAGTGGTGCAAACATGGCTCACTGCAGCCTCCAACTCCTGGGTCAAACAGTCCTGCTGCCTCAGTTCCCCAAGTATCTGGGACCCCAGGCGTGCACCACCATGCCTGGCTAATGTTTGCATTTTTTGTAGAGACAAGGTTTTGTCATGTTGCCCAGGCTGTTCTTGAATTCCTGAGTTCAAGTGATCCTCCCGCCTTGGCCTCCCAAAGTGCTGAGATTACAGGCATCAGCAACCCCGCTCAGCCTAAGTCTGGAATTTTCAAATGATTCTTGGAAATAGTCCCCCAAATTGTACTTTATAAAAATCAACTAAGTTTGAAAAATGAGATGACTAGGGCATGTGATAAGGGCGGTAAGGGAGAACAACGTCTGAACATCTCTATGAAATCTGACTTCCTTTTTAACTTTAGTTTTTTCCTTGCAATCAGTGGACTGGAGTGCTTATTTGATTTCATTATGGTGGCATAGTTATCAAGGTAGTATTCTTACTAGACTATATTATCAGCAATGTAATACTTATTCTAAAATTAAGCCCTGTGTTCTTTCTCCTGGGCTTGAAGTTAGTTCAGCAGAATTCTCTGTTAAAACTAAAATCCCCATTTCTGCATTCACTGTCTTTTACTGGCCAGTACAGTGAGTGGTCTATCCTCGATTCAGGTACCAAAATCAACAACAACCAAAGAAACAACTAGGTGGCCACCATGACAATAAAGCTACGGTAAAAAAAACACCAATTGTTTTATCAGGTGTATGTTATTTATCAGAATAACATTGCTCAGATGTTCTGAATAGGACCAAATATGTGCAAAAATGTCAAAAGACCATCAACAAGCAAAAATTACATCAAATATATTATAAAAGACAAAATATCACAGAGCAAAGTTGAACTACTGCAAAGCACTTTGAAACTGAAATGCCTTCAGGCCCGAGAATTGATATTAATTGTATTGGAAGTGAAGAAGCTTCACTTGATGCGTCACAGGATCTGAACGGGAGGTTTCCAATGTCATCCCCACTGTAGATCTGCTCTGTGTTGTCACTGTAGCCCCTTGGAGCACAGGCCCAGCAGCACGTGACTGAAGGCAATCAGCAATACTGAGACGAATCGCTACTCCGAGGCTTCACTGGAGTTAACCCCAATGGTGCTCGCTCAGTTAAGAATCTCAGAATCATTTTTGGTCGTGGAAATCGTTACTGAATTATAGTGAGACTCTAAAACTTGACCATTGGGTTGTAATAATGGAGGGGGGATGTAGATTCTTTGATAATCAGGAAATTCTAAATTATCTTTCAGAGTTTTCTAATATGTTAATGACTCAGAAGGTTTTACATGCAAAATCTAGAACTCTGTGGAAGGATTTTACAGTGCAGAAGACAGACCTTACTGTTGCCCTTCTCTGATCTTCCAACTGGGCAAGGCAGTTACCGCTAGGCAATACTAGAAGGCAGTAACACGCTAGGGGTCTAGCATTGTCCTATCTCCAGGGCAGGTGGGCTGGAGAACTGCAGCCCATCCTTCTGGGCCACAGGCGAGTGTTACTGCCTTGTAGTTCCCTCTCTTATCCCTTCAACTGGAGCAGCACCCACCAACACCTGGGGGCCCAGGACACACCTCTGTTAAAGCACTGGGCTGGAATGTTGGCTTATTAGCTGTCTCTGCTTCTAGACCGTGAGCTTCTAGGCCAGTGTGCACCTGGCCCCAAGTGAGGGCTCCTGTGGTATTTGCGGGTGGAATGGGATTTGCTTTTGAGGAGAGCAGCAGAGACTTTCTGTGCTTCTCTCTGGGTCATCTCCCTCCCCACAGGGCAGTCATGATAGTGACATGGCCAGCCTCCTGCCCTTAGGTAGGTTGTGTGACCAGTGGTGGCTGGTGGATTCTGAGAAGTGACATTGGTCAGCTCCTGATTGCTCATCAACGTGATACCTGCGTTTGATGAATATTCTCTGAGCATGTGCCAAGTGGTGGCTGCACGCTATGCTGGCTGGCACGGTGCAGAGAGGCATGGGACTCAGGCCCCAACCCGAAGGAGCACACCAGCCAAGGGGCATGCAGACACTTTAAACACAGTGTGCTGAGTTCCCTTCAAGGCCTATGTGTCCCTGTCTCCATCTCACCTCCCGAGTGCCAGTCAGTCTTCTGGAGTCTCCATGACTTGTCAGGGTCACCAGTAGCCTCTGTGTGACCAAATCCGGAGTCATGTATTTGTCTTCATTCATTCAGTCACTCATGGTTCTACACCCCCTACACACACTGTATGCATGGTTCTGTCCCTTAGGATACTTCAGTAAGCAGAACAGAGATTCCTGCCCTCATGGAGTCTCCGTGCCTGTGGACATCCACAGGTGTTGAGCCCCAGAGCAAGCCCTCATTTACCTCCTGCAGGAAGCACCCAGCCCCAGACCATGCCTGTTGTCCCTTTCACCACCTCTAGTTGCACTGTTCTCTGCCTTCCCTCCTGCTCAGGGGCCTTGTGTGGGCTCTTTTCTCCACCTGGGACATCCTTCCTCTTTGTTCTTCTTGTGTCTCCTTCTTTCAGTCAGTTCTTCCCATCCTGATCCTGAATTACTCATTGTAGCTCTTACCAATATCTGCTGCGTTCTTGTGTCTTTGTTTATCGTCAGTTACCCCACCCAAATTTCAGTTCCGTGGTGTATCCCTGGCACCGAGGATAGGTCCTGGACATGGCAGGTGCTCAGTGAATACTTGAAAGAATGGGCATCGGGAAGGGAGTTCTAGATGGAAGGCCTGGCATGGGGCTTAGAGGACACTCTGGACCTGAGGATTTGGGGCCCAGCTGGAGCTCTGGTGTGAGGGCTGAGGATGGACAGATAGGGGCCTCTGTGCACATGTGCCCAGGTCTGGACTCCCCTTGGGTAACAAGAACACTGGGTGGAGTTTCACAATCAGGAGAGACATGTTCAGGTTTTGAGGCTTCCACAAGCCTTCTCCTTGTGGAAGGTCAAAGGAGAGGAAGAGATTAGAAGCAGGGTTGGAGGTGGCGGCCTTCTGCAATGCTTTCAAGGAGGAATCAAAGAGCCTGAACAAGACAGTGGTGATGGTATGGACACCAGCATCCAGGGCAGGCCTGTGGCTCATTGGACTTGGGAGGAGCCTGCGACAATGCTGGTTTGAGGCTGGGGGACCAGGTGTAACCAGAGCCCTACCCTCAGAGAGCTGCTTCTTCACCCCCCGCCCACTTTCCTTCTTCATGCCCTGTGCCTGCCCTGGAGTTCTATGCAGAATCTTGCCCCCAGCCCCACCAAGCCTGCTGTTGAACCCCTGCCACAGCTGCATTAATCAATCCTGGGTATTTATCCAAATTATTGGAATCACGCTCTCCAGGAGATGTCTGCACTCCCACGTTCATTCCCAACAGCTAAGATGTGGAGTCAGCCTGAATGTCCATCCACACGTGAACGAATACAGAAAGCATGGTGCATACAGCCAGTGAAATACTATTCACGCTTACCAAAGACAATTCTGCAAACCACGACAACACGGATGAGTGACACAGGCCAGTCACAGTGGGACAAATCCTGCAGGATTCCACTTATACGAGCTGGCTAAAGCAGTGAAACTCATGGAACCAAAGAGTGGGAAGGTGGCTGCCAGGGGCTCAGGGAGGGGAAATGAGAGGTTGCTGCTCGACAGGCATTAAGTTTTAATTAAGCCAAATGAATGAGCTCTAGAGATCCGCTGCAGAACATCACACCCATAGTCATCATGCTGCAGTGGACACTTAGCATTTTAAGAGGATAGATCTCATGTGTTCTTACCAGAATAGAATAGAATCCTGGAATTAACATCACCAAACAGGCATGATGGGATTTGATTATATTGCAACGTATGCTAAGAAGGGGTTATTCATCTGGTGACAGTGGCACACATCCTGCCATGGTCTCCGGCAGCTGCCCAGAGCACACAGCAGTCCGGGAGATATGCTTTAAATGCTGTACCCAGCACTGCATGGGAAATGTGACTTTTTAAAATGGAGGGTGAATACGTGAATTCACAAGTGTTCCTGGAAATCAGGGATGTGTAGTTGTTCACATGTCACTACTGGGGAGGGCACTGTGTCTGGGGAGGGCCTTTGTTTGAAACAAGACGTAGACTGAGGACAAGAGAGCCAAGCCAAGTCCTGCAAAAGAGGAACAACAGGGCAGGGACCGGGTAACCAGGCGGCAAGAGAACGTAGAACCCGGACTTTGAGGTGCAGTGCGTAACGGGCAGGAGTCAGGCTCTGGAAGCCTGGCATTCCAAGCTCCTCCAGGGTCTTTAGTGTCTGGGAGGAAGGGGACAGGGCACAGAACTGTGGGAAGGCCCACACTGGCATGCACCTCAGGCTGATGACAGTGGCAGTGCAGGGGCACTGCAGGAGGCCGGGAAAGACGAGGTCATAATAGGCACAATAGGGAATCGTTGCCAGGCAACCTCTCTAGGCTTCTGTTGTGATTCTGCTTTAGTTGGGTCTTAGGGGTCTGTCTGGAGAGTGACTATAAATGCTAGGCTTTGTGCTGGGCAGCAAAGCAAATGATCGGGAATAACCCAGGAGCCTCGCAGGGAAACCACTGCACTGTGGAGAGGACGCTTCCAGAGACAGAGGACAAATCAAGTGAAGGGATGGAGCAGGTCACACTCAGAGCGGCACAGAGGTGTGCAAGCTGTTCCCACGATCATCAGAGTCTCTGTTCCAACTGTCCTCCCGCTGGGCTGTCTTGGGTCCCCAGTGCATGGGCTAGAGTGTGGTCCCTGGTGGAGCCCTGGAGGCTGCCTCTGCTTCCTGCACCCTTCCAGCCTGGAGTGGCCCAAGGGCACAGCATTCCTGGGGCAGGCCTGAGCCCTGTGGTGGGCTGAGTTGAGTCACCAGAAAGGTAGATCGAAGCCCGAACTCTCTGTATGTGTGAACGTTACCCTATTTGGAAAAATAGTCTTTGCAGATGTATTCGGGTTCAGATGTGGTCATCTTGGATTAGGGTGGGTCCTAAATCCAATGACTGTGACCTTATAAGTGGGGGATGCACAGGGAAAGGCCGCGTGAAGATGGAGACCAAGACTAGGGCGATGCTGCTCCAAGCCAAGGAGCACCAAGGACTGAAGTCGCCCGCGAGGTGCTGGGCAAGGTGCCTTCCTGGGGGCTTCAGAGGAGGGTGGTCCTGCCAACCCCTCACTTTTGGACTTCTACTCTCCAGAACTTTGAAAGACCACATTTCTGTGGTTTCAGCCACCTGGTTTGTGGGCATTTGTTGTGGCAGCCCCAGAAAATGAATACAGGCAGCATTGCTTAGTGCTTAAGAAAAAGCTTGTGCCCGGGTGCTGATGCTCACGCCTAGAATCCAGCACTTTGGGAGACCGAGACAGGAGGATCGCTTGAGCCCAGGAATTTGAGACCAGCCTGGGCAACAAAGTAAGTTCCTGTCTCTACAAAAAATAAAAACATTAGCACACCTGTGTTTCCAGCTAGATGAGAGATGGAGGCAGGAGGATCGCTTGAGCCCAGGAAGTCAAGGCTGCAATGAGCCATGTTGGCACCACTGCAGTCCAGCCTGGGTGACAGAGTGAGACCCTGAAAAAAAAAAAAAAGCAAAAAAAAAAGCTTTTGGACCCAGATCTCACATCCTGACCCTGCCAGCGATCAACTGTGTGACCTTGAGTGAGTTACTTAAACTCTCTGTGCCTCGGTCTCCCCATGGGTTGTGGAAGAGTTGAGTTAATGAGTGTAAAGTACAAGACAAGAGTGCAAAGCAGACAAGAGCCGGCTGCCCAGCATGATGTAAGCACCACAAGAGCACTGGGTGTTGTGAAAGGTGCCGTGTTTAAGAATTGGAGTTTCCCAATGGGTTCAGTATTAGTACCTGTTCTTTAAGGCACAGACTTGTTCTGTGCCATTTTACCTGTGTCCATTTCAACCAGACTTACATCTTTTTGAAGGAAGGCCTGAGAACATCTCAATTCTCAACTGGAGTGATGATTCAACCCCTTGTTCCATTCCTTTTCTTTGGGGTCTCTGTTAGTTTCCTGTGGCCGATGTAATTAATTACCGGGATGTAATTAATTACCACAAGCTTAAACATCAGAATGCATTCTTTCACAATCTGGAGACCAGAAATCCAGGTGCAGAATTTTACAGGGCCACGCTGTCTCTGAAGGCACCAGGGTCGGGTCCCTCCTCACCTCTCCCAGTTTGCTGGCATGCTGGCAAGGCTCAGCGCTCGTTGGCTGGCACCAGCCATGCTCCAATCACTGACTGTCTTTGCGTGGTCTTCTTCTTGTGTTTCTCTGTATCTCTCCTCGTATAAGGTCCTCAGTCATTGGATTCAGGACCCACCTTACTCCAGCATGACCTCATCGTCACCTAATTACATCTGCAAGATCCCTATTTCCAAAAATGGTGACATTCTTAGGCACTGGGGGTGAGTATCATATCTTTTTGGCGGAATGCAATTCAACCCACAACACTACCTCTCACAAAAATAGCTAAAAATGATTGGGGAGGCATTTTCAAGAACTTTCACTACCACATTTTAGAGAATGGATTTCACTGTAAACCTTGGGCAGCCTCCGAAGAATGTGTTGGAACAGGTGCTGAGTGTCGGCCACTACTGGGTGATGTTTCCTTAATGGCTGGAAGAGTGAAGGAGTTAGGGCTGAACATATATGCACAAAAACTTCTTCTGTTTTGACTGTATGGGCTTCTTCCATTCATTTGTTCATTTAGTAAACACGTATTGCCTTCCTTTGTCTTCCACGATCTCGGAAAGATAAAATGCAGTGTGAGGACATGGCCCAATGCCACCATCGTCTTCCTGGACTCCCTAGGTGGCACCATGCTGTGGGTGCTGCTCTCCTCTGTGTCCCAAACGACTGTGCGCCTCACTTTGTCGGGTTGTGGCTGTGACGCGAAGCCTCACTGAGCTCCCTTTTCCTCTGTCTCCCATTCTCCTCTCCAGGCCAGGGTGGCTTCCCCAGCCCTCCTCCCTGGGTCCTGCCTGTGCGGAGCCTTCTTCCCAGGAGGGAGGTGATAGTGACTTGAGATCTTATGGGTGTTTTGTTTGTGACTGGGCCTGACCGACCCTCTCTCCATGGCCTTAGATCGCACTCTGGGTGGACAGGACAGCCATTCTCAACACTGAGTCTCTTTGGAACATACTCACTGATGGTGGTTCACAAGCTGCCCACGCCCACAGGCTGACCCAGATCTCCGTGAAATTAAAACATACTGTGAAAGGAAAAAGAGCCAATGTCATGTGGATAGTGAAGTGTCAGCCACTGAAAAATCTAAAAATAATAAACATAGCATGTTTGTCGGGGTTCTCTAGAGAAACAGAAGCAGTGTGTGTGTGTGTGTGCGTGTGCGTGTGTGTGCAAAGAAAGAAGGAGGGAGGAAGACTTATTCTAAGGAATCAGCTCATGCAGTTGTGCAGCCTGGCATGTCCACAGTCTGTAGGGTGGGCCAGCATGCTGGAGACCCAGGAAAGAGCTGCAGTTTGAGTAGGAAGGCCGTGGGCGGGAGAGTTCCTTCCTGTTCAGGGGACCTCAGTCTTTCTCTTGAAGACCTTTGGCTGACTGGATGAGGCTCACCCATACTATGGATGCAAATCAGCTTTACTCAAAGTCCACTGATTTAAACGTTAATCTCATCCACAGAAAGTACCTTCACAAAAACATCTAGAACAATGTTTGACCAAATATCTGGGTACTGTGGCTTAGCTGGGTTGATACATAAAATTAACCATTACCTTATGCTTAATCTACTTTTTAATTTGCTTTTACTTTTTAAACAAGTTAAGTTTTTGTAAGCCTCTAAGTTAAGATTAATGACGTGACAAAGAGAATCCATAAACTTTCCTGTTGAAAAAATAGCAGATGGATTTTTTTCAGGAGGTGGGGACCACACAGGGCTGGCCTGCTATGACGTGGCAGCTGCAGAAGGGTGGCATCAGCAGCAGACAGTCTCATGTCCTCAGCCCTGCTGACGTCCAGATCACTGTGGGGTGTAGCTATTACTCATGCCTTCTTCTTTGATCTTTGCCTTTTTCCTTATTATTTTTTTCCTTGCTGAAGATAAAAATAAAATGGAAGTAATGATAAAACCACAGTTCATAACCTAAAGTGCCACAAGGATTAATGACAAATTGGTGCCCTGGATATGTTCGTCACACAGCCAATGTCCCCGCTCCTCCTGCTTGCCCCTAAGTCCCTGCTGTGGCTGACACTTGGTTCTGCGGCTCCCTGTCCACCCCCACCCCCACGGGCTTAGTGCCATGTGTGCCCTGAGGAAAGCTGGGCCCCCCCATGGAGGACGTCAGTCAGGAAGTGCCTAGAGCATGGGTTCCAACTTCAGCACTCTTCACACCCTATCAACACCAGGGATGGATATGCCCTGGTTGGAGGGGGAAGGCAGTCCCGTGCACTGTAGGGTGTTGAGCAGCATCCTTGGCCTTGACCTACAAGATGCTAGCTAGTATCATCTGCTTCTAGTCACAACAACCCGAGATATCTCCAGGCATCGGGGAGGAGGGGAAGCCGGCCCCAGCTGGGAAGCACTGGCCTGGCCCATCTGACTGTAGGCAGCAGCAGCCAGGGTGCAAGGAGGTGGGGAAGAGCTGGGGTCATGCTGAGCTCACGTTAGGAGGCTGCACAAACTGTGCAGGAAAAGACCGAGAACCTGGCAGAGGGCAGCATAGGGCGCCTGTGGACAGGAGCCCCCGAGCGGTACCACATGCAGCTGTCATGGAAGGGCCTTGGTGGGAGGCTCCAAGGCTGCTGCAGTCCACGTGGGGTCCAGCCCTGCTCTTCCCATCCACTGCCCATGAGTGGACTTGCTGACAAGGTCCCTGTTGCCTTCACAGCCATAAGAACTGTGTTAAGACCCGTCAAATGTGGTCACCTCTCTGGGCCCAGCGTCAGGTAGGGCCATAGGTTCTGCATGATTCTAAATGTGCCGGCTGTGCGGTCACCACGCTGTCTCTCCTGCTCAGAAAAGCATGCATGGATACACCATGAGAGTCACTGGGCTACGTCCTCCCCATAACCTCAATGAGAGGGGCACTTATGAACCTCACAGCTGATCAGCACAGAGTGCTAGGAGCCTTCACCCCGAGAGGCCTTTGTAGGACGGCTGTGGCCAAATGGTGTCCTCCAGGGCATCATTAGAGGGCACAGGAAGGAAAGCCGCAGTAACAGACACGTTGGGATGCCTCCCACATAGGCCCCGCCCCCACCACTCATCAGCACCGGGTATGAGAATGCGTTTAAGGGTTGGGCTGGACAGATGCGTCACCAAAGAAGAGATCAAACAGCACAGAAGAACATGAAAAGGCACTCAGCACCGCTGGTCATTAGGGAAACACAAATTCAAATGATAATGAGATACCACGATTAGAATGGCTACATTAAAAATACAAGATCAAATGTCAGCAAAAATGGAGAGCAACTGGAACTCACATACATTGTTGGTGAGAATGTGAAATGATACAGCTGCTTTGGACCACAGTTAAACCTACTGCACAGGAAACTGCCACGACCCAACACTTTCACTCCCAGGTAATTACCCAAGAGAAAAGAAAACAGCAGCTTCATCACCCACACTGGAAGCAACCCAAAGGGCCCTCCGCTGGTGCTTGGATAACAGTGTGATATCCAGCCAATAGAATGCTACTCAGCCGTAAACAACTGAGTACTGCTCAGCCATAAACAATTGCTGATACAAGAACACGGATGATCTCAAACGCATTATGCGAAGTGCAAGAAGCCAGATGCTGAAATCTACATTTGGTACAACTGTATTTGTACACCTTTCTGGAAAAGGCAAAACTATAGGGACATAAATCAAGGTTGCTGAGGATGGGGGGAGGTGATTGATGGCCAGGGGAAGGGGAGCTTAGGGGGTGGCGGGAATGATCTATATCTTGATTGTGGTGGTGGTCACGACTGGCTACATTTGTCGACACGGATGGCGTGTACACCTGAAAAGGATAAGTTAAACTGTCCATGCATAATGTACCTCAATAAATCTGTCTTAGAGATAAAAATAGAATGCAAAACCTCCAAAAAGTTTGAAAGCTCAACTCACATGGCCCTGCAGCCCTCTGCAATCTTACCATGCGCCCCAGAGAAGTTCAGAGATGACAAGCTCAGAGCCATCCCCCCCGAATCTTTGTTTCTGGGTTTTCAGTTTTGGGCATAACCCACAACATCTCTTTAGAAATAAGAAGGAATAAAACTTGCTGTGACTCTGTGGCGGCTTCCTTCATGCAAGCATCAACCCTCTGCTCTTTGCTGAGCCTTTGGTCTAGATGCTTCATTTTTCTATAAACAAGGGTATTAAGAAACAATATTTTTGGCAAGCATTGCTTTCAGAGACTTGTTTTCTTTGGAATATATCTACAAGCAGA
This sequence comes from Colobus angolensis palliatus, assembly GCF_000951035.1. Classification (NCBI taxonomy): domain Eukaryota; kingdom Metazoa; phylum Chordata; class Mammalia; order Primates; family Cercopithecidae; genus Colobus; species Colobus angolensis. The sequence continues at coordinate 5,667,644 of NW_012117154.1, forward strand.
AATGTGAAATCAGTCCCTAGTTCGGTATTTTTGAAGTGAAAAGTCAAAACTTTGATCATGGTATTTATATGCCCTGCAGTAAAATGTTGGTTTGAACACTACATCCATTAGAGAACTCATGTTGAACACGGAGACCTCAGAACAGGGAAAAGGCGAGGTGATTGTGGTCGGGCAGGGCTGGGCGGGCGGCAGGCCCTCGGCCTCCTGAGTCTTCCCCTTGGTCTTTGTCTTGCGCCACGGTCTCCCTGTTTCTGCCCCAGGCCTGGCCACCATGGGAAGAAAGGTCACTTCGGTGGGTCCCAGGCATAGTTTGCCAGAGGGCAGGCTACCCGGCCCTGATGGTCAGCGCGGGAGCCTTGAGCCTGATTCTGGCAGGGAACTCATATTGCCTGGGCCCAGAACCATCTCATGCTACCTTCTAGATATTTCCTTGGGAGGCAGAGCCAGGCTGTGACCTTAGTCAGGTCAGAAGATGCTGTACTGGGCCTTACCCATCTCCCCTTCCCTGCAGATGCTCTTGAACAAGCTGAGTTGGGGTCTAGAAGGAAGTGGGGGGCTCAGGTCAGCCGCCAGGCCTCAATCATGGCCTCCAAACCAGCTTTTGCCGGAGTATCCTGTGTTGGGGACAGAGGCTGAGAGCCCCTTTCCCAGGCGTGAATACTGCAGCACACTGGCTGCCCCTCTCCAATTTGCGTCTTGTTGCTTGCACATGGCTTCCTCCTGAGGGGGCATTCTGGGTCCTGTCCCTCATAGCACCCCCCTCCATGTGTCCCACCCCATGGGGCACAGGCTGTGGTGAAGTCTGAGACGGGAGCTCCTCAGAGAGTGCCTGAGCCTCCAGCGAAACTGTTCTGCTGTTGCAGCAGGAAAAGTCCTGGGCATTGGGAGAACAGGATGGCTGGGCCACTGTCCCTCTGGAGGGTGCCCAGGCCACTGTCCCTCTGGAGGTCCATGAGGGTGGCTCTGCAGGGTGTTACCCTGGTGCCATCCAGGCTGAGGTTTTTTGTTTTGAGAGAGAGCATCTTAGGTGGAAATTATCTCAAACTGCCAGCAAAAGTTGCAAGCACAGAACGAGTACAGAGAACCCATCCTCTTCACCCCAGCCCACCTGCTGTCCGACTGTGCCCACTGCCTTAGCCCTTGCTATCCCGGTCCCTCTCGGCACCCCATATACACAGAGCAGGATAATTGCAGAGCCAGTTGCGTACATCAGGACCCTGACCCCTGCCTACTTTGGTGTGTATGTCTTCAGCATCAGAATATGCTCTCACATAAGCACTGGGGCTGATTCTTGGCAATGAGACACTGGTAGAAAGCTCACTTGTTAGAAGAGGTGCTCCTCTCCTTCTCCTTCCAATTATTTCCTCCATGAGCCATGTTGTGTTGCTGCCTGCCTCTTCTGAGGTCGGCTCTGGTTCCTTGTTCTGTGTCTCTAGCCTCTCATCATTGGATGACCCTCCTTGACCTGTAACCCTGCAGAGCTGCCCTGTACTGTTGAGCAGTCTGTGCACTGCATAAAGGCTCCAGGTGAAGGGGCCGCTCTTGCTCTCCTCATGGGTTAGGTCTCACAGAGCTGCATTTGCCCAGAGCAGAGGCTTTTCCTAATCCCTACAAAGACATCCTGGAAGCCTGGCGTGGCCAGTGAACAAAGGTGTCTTAGGAGGTGGGAGCGATGATGGTGTTCAATGTGGCAGAGTTCAGAAAGAGGCAGACTGAGAAGTGAGTGCTGCACTTATCACAGGCTGTCCTGGGTGACTTTGAGATTTGTTTTGGTGGAGTGGTGGAGGTGACAGCCTGATTAGGGTTGTTTCAAGAATTTGCAGAAGCAGTTAGGACATCAAGAATGTGTGTGTCTTTCTGTGTGTGTGTATGTGGGTGTGTAGTGAATAATTTTATGTCGTGCCAGATCCGTTTTGAATGTAAGCTGGACTTTCACCCCAACAGAGTTTCCAGTCTTCTTCCTCCCAGGTTCTCAAGGTGGCCGGTCCAGACATCTGCCTTGCACCACTGCCTCCTGGTGACCCCTCCCCATGGGACAGTTGGACACAACCTGCCTGACTCGCCTTCAGACCCCATACTTCACATAGACTGTGCAGACCTATGCCCCAGTGACCCTTCAGTCACAGTGGGACCCCACGGAGCTCTGGCCTGCTTGCTCCAGACCCACGGATTAGAACTCCCGTGGGAAACCTTCCTGACTAACTCCTTGGTCCCCATAAAGGCGTTGGCCCCTGGGTCTCTCTGTCTTTCCCCCTGCCCAGTGGTTGGGTGTGCATGTCCCCAGCGGCTCCCCACTCCTGTCAGCCCTGCGAGGTGGGCTGCCCTCTCCTCTTGCGGCCCTGGGAGACCAGCTGCTTCTGAGCTCATGAACTCTGCAGCACCGCCTTGTGTGTCTCAGCCCAACTCGCTCCTGGTCAGGCCTAGAATTTACAGCCACTCTCAAGAGAGACCTCAGGCCAAATTAGAAAAAAATTAATATTTACAAAACAGTGTGTGTGTATGTGTGGGTGTGGGTGTGTGTGGAGGGCTGTGTGGTGTGTATGTGTATACATGTGTATGTGTGTGGGGTGTAGGGTGTGAGTAGTGTAGGGTGTGTGGGGTGTGTGTATGTGTGTTGTGTGTGTGTGGCTGTGTTTGTGTGGGATGTGAGTGTAGGTGGTGTAGGGTGTGTGTGTATGGTGTGTGTGGGGTGGTGTGTGTGTGTGTGTGTATAGGTATGTATGTGTGGTGTGTGTATGTGGTGTGTGTATGGTGGGTGTGTGGTGTGTGGTGTGCGTGTGGTGTGTGTGTAGGGTGTGTGTGTGGTGTGTGTGCGGTGTGGTGCATGTGTGGTGTGTGTGCAGGTTGTGTGTGTGTTGTACGATGGGTGTGTAGGGTGTGTATGTGTGATGTGGGGTGTGTAGGGGGTGTATGTGTGTGTATGTGTGTGGGGGTGTGTGTGTGGTGTGTGATGCGTTCATGTGTATGTGTGGTGCATGTGTGTGTGGTGTGTGTGTGTGGGGTGTGGGGTATGTATGTGGTGTGTGTGTAGGGTGTGTGTGTTGTGTGGGGTGTGTGCATGTGTGGCTTGTGTGTGGTTTTGTGTGTGTGATGTGTGGTGTGTACATGTGTGTGTGTGTGTGTGTGGGGTGTGTATGTGGTGTGTGTGTGGGGGGTGTGGTGTGTGATGCGTTCATGTGTATGTGTGGTGCATGTGTGTGTGGTGTGTGTGTGTGGGGTGTGGGGTATGTATGTGGTGTGTGTGTAGGGTGTGTGTGTTGTGTGGGGTGTGTGTGTGTGGCATGTGCGTGGTTGTGTGTGTGGTATATGTAGGGTGTGTGTGTTGTGTGGGGTGTGTGCATGTGTGGCTTGTGTGTGGTTTTGTGTGTGTGATGTGTGGTGTGTACATGTGTGTGTGTGAGTGTGTGTGTGTGTGTGGTGTGTGTGTGTGGTGTGGTGTTGCATGTGTTGTGTGTGGGGTGTGTCACACATATATTGGAATCTGAACCAGGTGCTGTTAGTAATCACCGGGCCTCTGGTACTTCACTGAAGCAGCCCACATGGACGAAGGGGCCCTTCCCAGTGCTGCAGAGTCTTGAGCTAAGAGTTCACAAAGTCCAAGACAAAGCGTACGGGACATGGGACTTCCTCTCCCACGCTCCTCCTGTCCTCCGCCCCCTTGGTGAGCTGGCCGTGTGGGGAGACCCCAGACCTGGCACATGATGGCTGGTTTTGCTCTGTGCCTACACAGACTGGAGATGCCCTTGATGACACCGTCTGTTCCTCCCGTGCTTTCAGACACGGTGGGTGCCCTGTACGCAAGTGTGTGTCACGCAGGGGTGCTGGGGTCACTTTTGTCTCTATTCCCCATTAAACCTCTTTTACCATTTTAACATGCAGGCATTTAGAAACTCTTTTTTCATATAATAATTGTCTGAGCTCAGAAAAGCCAGCAGCGTTACTCACTGTCACCAAAGTCCAGATGGTATTTTTATTCTGCGCTCAAATTGGCTTCCTCGTTTCTTTCCAGGCCCTGTAAGCAGCTTAAAATTTCCATTTTCCAGGTCAAGCTGTTCTTTAATCAACCAGAAAGCGTAGGACACACATATTTCTTAGTTTCTTCCAAACTGAGATAGAGAAAGGAGGATTTTTTTAAGTACGTATAAATTCGTATTCGTTTTATGAAGAGGGAAGGAAAGGCCGACTCCGCCAGTGCCCCATTACAGCCCATACACCCTGCAGGTGGCTGGGGCATGCAGAGGCGTTGGGTTGCCTCTGGGTGACAGGGGGCCTAGAGCCCTTGCATCTTGGCTGTGACTGTGGCCTTGGATCGAGCACAGTGGTGAGGGCCTTCTGAATAAGAAGGGCACTGCCACGCCCTATGAGGCTGATGAGCAAGTCAGTTCTTCTAACACCAACTCTGCATTCCTTGTGGCTCCCCAGAAAAGTTAGAGGACTTGGGAGATGGAAAGGAACCAGGAGGTCTTCTAGTCCAACTTGCTCACTTTTCAGATGCAGAGTTCAGTTCACCGAGGCCGGGGCAGCATCAGGATCAGAACTCAGACCCTTTGACCCCAGGGCTCTTTGCCCCCAGCATAGGGAGGCTGGAGAGAGCCCTCTGCCTGTCCCCAGTCTTGGGAAAGTCCTCCTCTGTGTGGCGTTGAAACACTCAAAGAGAGGTGAAGGCGGGGCCTCTCTGGAAAGGTGAGCTGGGGTAAGGAGCCTGGGTTGCAAGTTTCCAGGAGTTAGCGGGACCCCGCTGTGCCCTCGGTTTTTCCTCTGTGGCCCTTCTTCAGCTCAGGAGCTCTTCACTATGCTGTTCCTGGTGCCACCTCTCCAGAGGTGGTGAGCTGGTACCGTGTTCTCCTCTGCCCTCGAATATGACTTCCATCTGTTTCCTCCTCAGTATTTACAATGCAGACAGAGATTGCCTGATTCCGTGTTGCCGCCCTTCCAATCTAGGCTGCCTGGGTCAGCTGCGCGCCTGTTTCTGTAGATTTGAAGGGGCCTCATCTGGGCTGGCTTTGCATAACGAGAACAAACAAGAGCTGTCCAAACTGCCGTGGAATCAACTTTCCTTGCCTTGAGAAGAAGCTGGAATTCAAGGTGCTGCGTGAACTTATTTCCAGACAGGTGGTCCTAAATGGGAACTCTTGCATGGATCTCAGAAAATGACAGTCCCTAAAATAAGTCCATTTGTTTTTCCAAGATCACCAAAAACCTGGGAGTGGAACGCAGTCACCTTTGAGGCACAGCTTGACTGTGACTGTGGCCTTCGATCGAGCACAGTGAGTGAGGCAAGTCAGTTCCTCTAAGGCAAACTCTCCTTGTGGCTCCAAAAAAGTCAGAGGACTTTGGAGATGGAAAGGAACCAGGAGGTCTTCTGCAGAGCTCAGCTCACCAAGGCTAGGGCCAGCATCAGGATCAGAACTCAGACCCTTTGATCCCGGACAGGTAGTCCTAAGATTATTATAAGCTCAGTTTATTACAACTTCTGGGAACCAATCATTTGAAGCAGAAAGTAATGTTTCCTGCTCTGGTGAAATGAAGACTAGTTGAAGAAACAGTTTGCAGAAATATTGAAGCATAGCTCTATTCAGCTCTGTCTTAAATAGAGCTTGTGGCAGCAGTCAGGCCTTGAGGGGCGTTAAGGGCTGAATTGCATCCACCCCAAACTCGTATGTTAAAGCCCTAACCCCCAATACCTCCCAATGTGACTCTATTTGGAGGTAGAATCTTTAAATAAGTGAATAAATCAGTCACTAGTGTGGGCACTAATTCAATCTGACTGTGTCCTTATCGAAAGAGCAGATGAGGACACAGATACTCACAGAGGGATGGCCACGTAAGGACACGGAGAAGACACCATCTGCAAGCCAAGGAGAGAGGCCTCCCGGGGAACCAGCCCTGCCGATGCCTTGATCTTGGACTTCCAGCCCCCGGAACTGCTAGAAAATTAATGTCTGTCATTTTAAGCCACCCAGTCTGTGGTATCTTGTTATGGAAGCCCTTGTAAATTGATACAAGGGACAAGGCAGTCACAAGTGGCATTTGACTTCCAATTAGAAGTCTTACAAATGCTGTAGGCTCCAAGCCCAGGGTCAAGGTGGGAGGCTGCGTGCACTCAGGAAGTGATAAACAAATGGCTAGTCACTACTGATTGGTCCACACATGGGGCCATGGGTGCAGAAACTGCTGTTGTTTTTAGCAACACCCTCATAGACCTAGAAACAATGCCATCATCACCAACTACAACTCTGCCTCTCTTCACATGTTAACTTTGTTAATAAAGGAAGATAACTTTGATAATGATTGCCTATAGGACTTTCTTTTGAACAGGATAAATCTCTGTGGCAGAGATTGCTGGTTCCCACCCCCACATCCACCCTCCACCTCCCCTTCATTCTTAGCAACAGAACTCCGTTTTATTTGGGGTGTTTAACGTGCCCAGCTAAAAGACCACCTTTCCCAGCCTCTTGTTCCTTTTGGCCCTCATAAGATGTTCTGCCAAAAAGATGTCCATGGAAACGTGCTGTGGGGATTCTGGGAAGTCTTTGTCAAGGGGAGGGGACACTTCTCTTGGATCCCTCTGCTTCTTTCTGTTGCCTGGAATATGTATGCCATAGCTGGTGCTCTAGCAGCCATATTGTTCCATGAGTTGCCGCTGAGAAGAGAAGCCACATGTGGTAGAACACAAAACCAGAAGCAGCCTGAGAGTCTGGTGGCTTCCATATTTTCCCTGGAACACCTGCTTTCACACTTGTTTTATGTATGACAATGAAAACTTTCTGTGTTTAAGCCACCACAGTAAGAGCTTTGCTACATCCAGCTGAGAGCATAGTCCTAATATTGTCCATGTTTCAAGATGAATGAAGGCATCTTAGTCCAAAGAGTTTTTAAAAAGTACCTGAGTGTACATTTGGTGACTAGAAGCGCTTCCCTCTTTTCTGGCCTGAAGGGGTGTGAGAACCTCTGGGTTACATGAATCTGGTGCACTCGGATACGTGGGGTGTCCTTCTTGTTCCCAGATTGACGACTCTGCTTTCTCTTGGTCCATGATGGAGGAGGAAGCCTGAACGCATGCCTCTATCAGCAATGCTGCAGCCCCACACTTGCCACTTGAAGAAAGTGCTTTGAAAACCCGGACAGCCGCATACCATTAGAAACAGCTAAGAGGGCTGCAGCTGGCAAAGGCGATGCGTAGCTTTTTCCTTTCTTTTCACTTGTGTTTTCTTTTCTTGGCTTTAGCTTGATCTTAATCCATGTTAGCATTTCCATGTGTTTTCTCTGTAAAAGGAGTGACTTCGGAGCTTTGCAGATTGGAAAAATAAGTGGGGTGAAGGGAGGGTGAGACCTGGGTGAGCCCAGACCCGGTGGTCCAGGATCCAGGCCCTCAGCATGGACTGCCCTTCCCCCAGGCAGGTACAAGCCCGGGGTTGGGGACCGGGTTCGTGGAAGAGACCCCAAAGACACCCTGGAGAGGCAGCCGTGTGGTTCCTGGCAGCCACAGTGCAGAGACTCGCTGCAGGAAACGATGGGGCACCTGGCCCAGTTACAAATGGGATCCGTGGGCACAAACAAGGGCAGAGCCCAGCGAGGAGCCAGCGAGCGCTCTGGAAATAGCGTTGTTGGCTGATTGAAGGTGTTTGTGGTTGAACCAGGTGGCCTATTTCAAAATAACAACCTGACCAGGCACAACTGGGCTCTCCTTCCCTCCTTACAGATGTTGTGAGGACCTAGAGGCAGGGCCAATTCAGTCACTTCCAGAGGCTGCTCTGGTCCATGCCCCAAGGGCAGGAGTTTAAGATGGTGGTCCCAGGAGGCAGTCCTTGGTCTCAATGTTGCCTGTGGGGGTCCCTGCACTGGCTGAGGCTCAACACTGCAGGGGAAGGCTGACTCCATCTCCAGCCATCCCGGAATTTCCCTTCATAGGCAGCCAATAGCAAGCTGGACCCCACAACGCTCTGGAGTGCTGACCCATGTGGGAGGTGCCACACCGTCCTCAGAGGGGCTCAGACAGAGGAGCCTGCCTTTGAGGGAAGCAGGTGCAAGTCCACCTCATTGCAGCCTCTTCTCTGCTCCTGTGTTTTTACCTATATTGCTCAAGACTTGGCCTTTGAAAGCTCATGTTGAAAGATAGAGTTCCATGAATCATGAGATGTCACTGGTTGCAGAGGTTTTTTTGGTTTTTTTTTTTTGAGATGGAGTTTCCCTCTTGTTGCCCAGGCTAGAATGCAGTGGTGCAATCTCGGCTCACTGCAACCTCCACCTCCCAGGTTCAAGTGATTCTCCTGCCTCAGCCTCCTGACTAGCTGGGATTACAGGCATGTGCCACCATGCCTGGCTAATTTTTGTATTTTTAGTAGAGACGGGGTTTCACCATGTTGGCCAGGCTAGTCTCGAACTCCTAACTTCAGGTGATCTGCCCATCTTGGCCTCCCAAAGTGCTGGGATTACAGGTGTGAGCCACCATGCCTGACCAGGTTGCAGAGTTTTAAAATTTTTTTAAATTATATGCCCAGGTTATTATTGGTCCACTGAGCATTCTCTTGAACAAGGATGAAGCTCAGAAGCCCCTCTGCCCTGCAGAAGGCCCCCTCTGGCCCAAGTTCTGTCTCATCTTGGCTTTTGATCAGGCTTCCCCTGGGAGCTTTCCAAAAGTCCGGTGCCAGGCTGCACCCCAGGCCACTCGGGTCCGGTCTCCTGGGGAGGGTGTGGGTGCTCCCTGCCATCCCAGCATGTGCCAGGGCTGAGGGTTATTGCCAGATGTGGACACAGGGCACAGCCAGGGGCAGGTGGGTGCTGGAGCAAGGCCCTGCTGTCAGCTCAGGAAGCCTGACCTTTCGAGGGGCCCAGCCTTGCCAATGGCAAGTGAGCTTCAACCTCCGAAACTCAGGTTACTGTGGCCTGGGCTACAGTTAGAGACCTGGGCAAGGACAGGTCTTCACTGATTAGCGGACTTCGGCAAATCCTTGCCCTGAGCTGTAGGGCCCTCCTGTGTACCCAGGGATGAAAGCAGCCCCTTGCAGGCTCGCTGTGAAGGTGGAGGCGAGAGCAGTGGGGGCCTTGCACAGTACTGGACCCACGCTGCTCCAAGTCTCTTCCACTTGAACAGTGTTCTGAGAACACTCAGATCTGGGTGCTCCCTGGGCTGGCCTCCTCCTTTATTTGCTGATCTTCTGACAGACGTTCCTAGCTCCTGAAGCATGTTTTCTCCTTCAAGAGATTTTTGGCCGGGTGCGGTGCCTTGCGCCTGTAATCCCAGTACTTTGGGAGGCCGAGGCGGGCAGATCACCTGAGGTCAGGAGTTTGAGACCAACCTGACCAACATGGCGAAACCCTGTCTTTACTAAAAATACAAAAATCAGCTGGGCGTGGTGGCAGGTGCCTATAATGGCAGTTACTCAGGAGGCTGAGGCAGGAGAGTCGCTTGAACCCGGAAGTGGAGGTTGCAGTGAGCCGAGATTGCACCACCATACTCCAGCCTGGGCAACAGAGCGAGACTCCATCTCAAAATAAAATAAAATAAAATAAAAATAAAAATAAAAATAAAAAAAGAGATTTTCACTATTTTCTCTGTCCAGTTCCTTTGGGAGCTGTTCGCCTGTTGGGGGAGGTCACTGCCTTTCCCCATGCACTGGTTTGCTCGTATTGGAGACCAGCAGGTACCTATGGGTTTTTCCTTCTCTGCTTTATTTCCCCTTCCACTGACATTTCACATTTCCTCAACTTGGCCTTTCTGCTTTCTTTAGGGCCTTCCCCCACTCTGTGCTCTGTCCAGGTGAAGTTGTGGGTTAATTATAATAATAATCCTCTGTTTTGTCGCTATTTCCTCCCAGCGTGTTCTCTAATCAGCAGAACTTTTCTTCTGCTGGTTCTAAACCTCGGGGTAATCTGACCATGGTTTTCTGAGCGGTTTGGTCTGTGTGGCCACGAAATCCCCGCTTGCTTGGCTGGGTCAGTTCACTGAGTACCCTGCCCATGGTTCCTTCTTGTCCTCCTAACCCCAGGGGGTCTTTGACGGCCCAGGCAGACAAGCCAATGCTGCGTGTGCTGGTGTGTGCATGTATGTGTGACACGTGTGCACGTGCAGGCATCATAGTCTGTCATTTACGCACAGCGAGTTGCTTCTCCCCTTCCGCGGGTCGCTGTTTCCTTCGTTCCCTTGGGCCTGATGTTGCACAGTTACTTGGCAGAATTCCCGCTCATTTCCCAGCGAGAGAGCAGAAGAAGTAATCAATTAATCTCTGAGGGATTTGGTCTAAGTGAAGAAAGCACGAGTGAGAATTTTACATCACCCTGTGGGGAAAGGTTTTGGTCCAAGAATTTTCTAAGGACAGTGTTTGGGTGTGGACATCGTGCCCAGCAACGTGAAAACATGATGTTTTGATGAGGGGTTATGAAAACTGATTCTTGCATGTATAGACACTAGCATTCACGAATTGCCAGATTCCGTGGTACGGTGACAGGAGGGCCTTACCATCTTGGTGTAAGTGAAACACAGCGTATTAGTTCATTTTCACATTGCTGATAAAGACATACCCGAGGCTGAGCAATTTACAAAAGAAAGGGGTTTCGTTAGACTGACAGTTCCACGTGGCTGAGGAGGCCTCACAATCACGGCAGAAGGCAAGGAGGAGCAAGTCACATCTTACATGGCTGGTGGCAGCAAAGAGAGAGCTTGTGCAGAGAAACTCCCCTTTTTAAAACTATCACGGCTGGGGGCAGTGGCTCACACCTGTAATCCTAGCACTTTGGGAGGCCGAGGTGGGTGGATTGCCTGAGCTCAGGAGTTCAAGACCAGCCTGGGCAATATGGTGAAACCCCATCTCTACTAAAAAATGCCAAAAATTATCCGGGCATGTTGGCACATGCTTATAATCCCAACTACTGGGGAGGCTGAGGCACAAGAATCACTTGGACCTGGGAGGCAGAGGTTGGAGTGAGCCGAGATAGCACCACTTCACTCCAGCCTGGGCAACAGAGTGAGGTTCTATCTAAATAAAATAATAAATAAAATAAAATAAAATAAAATATAAAATAAAATAAATAAAATAAAAAATAAAATACCATCAGATCTTGTGAGACTCATTTACTATCAGGAGAACAGCACAGGAAAGATCCGCCCCCATGATTTAATCGTCTCCCAACGGGTTTCTCCCACAACACATGGGAGTTATGGGAGCTACAGGATGAGATTTGGGTGGGGACGCAGAGCCAAACCATATCACAGAGTCATGGGGCTGTGGAGACCCAGGGCGGCTGCCTTCATCCCCACCAGGGCTGCTAGACACCCTCCTCCAGGATTTGAACTGATGCACAGCACAGTCAGGGGCAGGACCTGGGTGCAGCTTCCCCCACTCTCGTGCATGTCCTTAGATGGTACCTGAAGCAAGGTGCTAGCCCTAGGCTCCAAGAGATAAGAGCGCTGGGGTGCCTCATCAGGAACTGTGGTGCCCCTGCAGCTCCTCTCTAGGAAGGCAGAGAAGGCACCCATGTCAGCACCTTTCAGCTGGTGCCGGGTCAGACAAAGGCACTGTCTCCACTGCAAACAAACACAATTCTTTTTTGATGAACCAGAAGTCAAGAAACCAGGGCTGCAACACAGTAGTGAAGTGGTAGAAACAACCCAGAAGTCCAACAACAGCTGCACGGGTAGGCAAAAGGCAGGACGTCCATACGGTGGAATAGTATTCAGCCATGAAAAGGTATGGAGTACAGGTACATGCTACAGCAAGGGTGAACCTTGGAAAAATTGTGCTAACAGCAAAAGAAACTATCATCAGAGTGAACAGGCAACCTACAGAATGGAAGAAAATTTTTGCAAGCTACCCATCTGACAAAAGTCAAATATCCAGAATCTACAAGGAACTTAAATTTACAAGAAAAAAACAAATACTCCCATCAAAAAGTGGGCAAAGGATATGAACAGACACTTCTTAAAAGAAGACATTTATGTGGCAAACAAACATATGAAAAACAGCTCATCATCACTGGTCATTAGAGAAATGCAAATTGAAGCCACAATGAGATACCATCTCGTGCCAGTTAGAATGGGGATCATTAAAAAGTCAGGAAACAACAGATGTTGGAGAGGATGTGGAGAAATAGGAACACTTTTACACTGTTGGGAGTGTAAATTAGTTCAACCATTATGGAAGACAGTGTGGCAATTCCTCAAGGATCTAGAACCAGAAATGTCATTTGACCCAGCAATCCCATTACTGGTTATATACCCAAAGGATTGTAAATCATTCTACTATAAAGACACAGGCACGCATATTTATTGCAGCACTATTTACAATACCAAAGACTTGGAACCAACCCACATGCTCATTAATGATAGACTGAACAAAGAAAATGTGGCACATACACACCATGGAATACTATGTAGCCATAAAAAAGAATGAGTTCATGTCCTTTGCAGGGACATGGATGAAGGTGGAAGCCATCATTCTCAGCAAATTAACACAGGAAAAGAAAACCAAACACCGCATATTCTCACTTATAAGTGGGAGTTGAACAATGAGAACATGTGGACACAAGGAGGGGAACATCACACACCGGGGCCTGTTGGAGGGTGAGGGCAAAGGGAGGGAGAGCATTAGGACGAATCCCTAATGCATGCGGGGCTTGAAACCTAGATGACGGGTTGATGGGTGCAGCAAACCACCATGGCACATGTATACCTATGTAACAAACGTGCATGCTCTGCACAGGTATCCTGGAACTTAAAGTAAAATTAAAAAAAAAAAAAATTAGAAAAGAAAATATTGGGTTAAGTAAAAGAAACAGATACAAAAGACCCAAAATTGTATGGCTCAATTTATATGACATGTCCAGAATATGCAAATTCATGGAGACAGAAAGCAGACGAGTGGTTGCTTAGGGCTGAGGGTGACAAGGAGATTGGGAGGATTGAAGAAGTAACAGCTAAAAGGGGCTTCTTTTTGGGGGTGATGAACATGTTCTAAAATGGACGGCGGGGATGGTCACACAACTCCATGCTAAAAAGTGAATTTTACACTTTAAATGGGTGAATTGAATAGCATGTGTGGTATAGCCCAATAAAGCTGCTACGACAGAAAGAATCAAGAAACAAACAAAAGTGGCAGGGTTGGGAGGACGGCTCGGGAGGTAGCAGGGAGGGTCACAGTCCCCAGGGCCCACCTGGGAGCTCTCCCACTCCCCAGAAGACATGCTGCCACAGCCCCTCCCACCAGCTGTCACTTAATCTCCGGAAGAGTCACCACAAATGCCCTGTTGCAATGGTTCTTCCCAGCAGAAGGGGAGAAAAAAGAGGCCCGAGTCCCTGGGAACTGATCAAAGGTCTGAGCTGTGCTGGCAGTGACCATTGTGCAACTGAACAAACACGTGGCAGGAATATAAACAGACTCCACCTTTCAGCATCGAGGTTGGTTAGGAACGTGGCTTGGCAGCCAGCTTTGTCTTCCTAAGCTGATGTGAAACTCCATCCATCGCTTTCATTCTTTGCATGAATCTTGTTCTTTCCATTTGGAGCCATGTACTCTGGGTCTTAGAGAATGGAAACAGGCCCGAAAGCCTATCAGATGCACTTAGGATAAATGAGAAGTCATTCCGTTCGTCATGGCGTTAGGAAGATGACGGTGACCCTGCAGGTAGAGATGGCCTTCCAGAGCATATTGCCTGAATCCTGCCTATATCCAAGCTGGTGAACTCTGGCTGCCTGCCGGCTGAATGATGGGATCATTTTCAATGCCACCCAGCTCCCAGTTTGCTGTTCTTTTCCTTCCCACTGGCCTGCAGCTCTCTCTTCCTTGGGTCCCTGGCCCCTGCCCTCAGCCCCACAATCCTGGAGCTACATTCAAGTCCCTCACAGCCTTCTACACTCTGGGAAGACAAGCACACGAACCACTGTTCATTCTGTGGTAGACTGAATAATGGCCCCCCAAGATGTCTGCATGCTAATCCCCAGATATGTGACCCTACAAGGCAAAGGCACTTGGGAGAGGTGACTAAGTGAAGGATCTTGAGCTGGAGAGATTTTCCTGGATATCCAGGCAGGCCCCAAATGTCATCGCAAGGGTCCATGCAGGGAAAGAGGGAGGGCAGGAGGAAGGAAGTAGAGATCAACGAAGGAAGTAGAGATCAGAGCTGGAGAGAAGTTTGAAGAGGCTGCCCTCTGGCCTTGAAGATGGAGGAGGGGCCACAAGCCAGGGGATGCAGGCAGCATCTAGGAGCTGAAAAGGCAGGAAATAGATTCTCCCCTGAAACTCCAAAAGGAACACGGAGCTGCTGACACCTTGATTTTAGACTTCTGACATCGGGACCTGCAGGGTAACGTGTTATTCTGCCTGGGCTGCTGTAACAAAACACAATAGACTGGTGGTTTATAAACAACAGATGTTTATTTGTCACAGTTCCGGAGGCTGGGAAGTCCGAGATGAAGGCACTGGCAGATTTAATGTCTGGCGAGGGCCGCCTCCGGTTTATAGCTGGCATCTTCTCACTGTGTCCCCACATGGTGGAAGGGGTGAAAGGTGTCTTTCTAGGGTACCTTTTATAAGGGCATTAATGCCATTCACGAGAGCCTCATCCCTGTGAACTGATCACTTCCCAAAGGCTCCACCTCCTAATACCAGCACCGTGGGGGTTAAGATTTCAACATGTGAGTTTGGGTGGGACATACTCTCAGTCTGTGGTAGGTAATAAGCATGTATTCTTCAAGTCCTTGAGCTTGTGTGCTTTGTTACAGCATTGACGGGAAACTGACACATGGGTTTTACACTTGGCAAAGGCAGGGAAACAGGCAAGGTTTCACAAGAAAGGAAGCTGTAAGATCCCAAAAGTCACTAGTTCTGGAGGACACTGTCCTTCACCCAGTATCAACAGGTCCAGGTCTGTTTTCCACAGCTCTTCTCTGACTCTCTAGTTGAAACTTATCCAGGGAGTTTCCTAATTCTTGTGTGTCATGGCGTTAGGAAGATGACCAGGGGGTCATCTTGCCCAACCCTGACCAGGTTGGAGCTTGGGCCGGGTGCCCTGGGCTGGCTGCAGGGCGACTGCTGGGGGAGGCCTGGCCATTAGTTCTGATGGAGCTCCAGCCTCTCTCCTCACCTGTCATGAGCATGCCTGCCTCTCCCCATCCTGAGACGCCGGATGCCCACGTTTTCTTTTTGCCGCCATTTCAGAGTCTGCTGGGGAGGAGGGTGAACGCTTTGGCCCACCCCGCCCCCGCCCCCGTTAGGCGGCCCTGCTTATCTCTGCAAGTTGTCTCTGGATGCCTCACAGGAGTCTTTGTGACTCCAGGCCCTGGAGGTTGGCCTGGCCCTTGAAACTTCCCCCGCAGCCCTGGGGCCTCATTGCTGGGTTTCAGCCCTAGGGCCTCGTTGCTGGATTTCACCCTGCCCCACTGTTCCCTGGGGCTCTGGGCTCCTCCCTCCCTGGGGCTCAGTTTGCCTGCAGTCTGTTCAGCAGCTGGAAGAGGAGGCGGTGCTTCCTCACTGAGGCTCTCTGCCTCCCGTACTTTGCCATCTGTGTTCTGAGCTGATGTCTTAACAAAGACTCCCTCCTTGGTCATGAGTGACAGAGCAGGGGCCAAGCTCCCTGTGTCTGGTGACCTTGAGCCCCTTCTGCCATGCCCAGTGGGCTTCTGTCCCTTTTGCTTCCAGGTCCCTATTTTCCACTTGATGGTAGCTTTGAGCTCTCTACTCCTTTGAAACCCCGACCCTAATGATGCTGGAGGGAGCCCTCCATGCTCAGAGGACCAGCTGCAGTCATCTCTTCAAATTCCTTTTGACTCATTCTCGCGTCATCACTAGATGCATGGTCAAGTCCTTGCTTGGTAGCAGGGGCTAGGGATTCTGTGGTTATTCCGGCCCTCTAGGAGTTTACAGTGTCATGGAGACTACCAAATACAGAACTATACAAACATCTAATTCCATTGTGATGAGGGGTGTGATGAGAAAGTTCAGGGCAGTGCGGCGGGGCCCATGTGATTTCAGGACCAGTGAGGCCATCCATGAGTGTGATGTTTAGGCTGAGAGCGGACACTTGAGCAGCAGGGAGAGGACTGCATCTGTGTGTGTGCAGACGTGTATGTACATTTGCTTTCCACAGGGCAGGACGCGGCATTCCAGATACGTTCAAAAGGACGTCCGACTGCTCGTTCGCTTATCTATCTGGGAACTGCTCGTGGAGCACCACGATGCCAGGCCCCAGGCTGGCGCATGAAGCAGTGTGGACTCAAATGGGGAGTGGACACCAGTGAGTGGTCACTCCCTTCTCTCTGGAGGGAAGGAAGGTAGCAGCTTGGGCAAGAGCGATGGCCAGGAGAGCAGGGAGGCTGCACGGAGAAAGAACGGAGAATGGTCAGAAGGTCCTGGGTGCCCCAGGGCCAGAGGCTGATTGAAAGTGCAGGACAAGGCGCAGGGCAGGCCCCAGGGACCTCTAGTCTCCAGCGTGAACAACTGGGGGACCTTGGGGTTCCTTGAAGGAGAGGGGCAGGCACAGAGAAGCGAGTTGTGGGGGCAAGGGGCTGTGAGGTCCTATTCCCACTTCTCCTGGGGTGAGTGATGGTAGGGAAGCAGGGAGTGCAGCAGAGAGAAGGGGGCGCCTCAGAGAACCCCATGCAACTGTTCTGTGGCCCTGATGTGACTATTCTGCGACTCTGATGTGACTGTTCTGCTGCTCTGATGAGGCTCCTCTGTGGCCCTGATGTGACTCTTCTGTGGCCCTGATGCGACTGTTCTGTGGCCCTGATGTGACTGTTCTGCAGCTTTGATGTGACTGTTCTGTGGCCCTGACGTGACTATTCTGTGGCCCTGACGTGACTGTTCTGTGGCCCTGATGTGACTCTTCTGTGGCCCTGACGTGACTGTTCTGTGGCACGGGCATTCTTCAGAGCCACACTCAGATGGAAGCTTTGCCATGTGCAGGAGATGAAACCAACTGTCATTCATCCTTCTGGAACGTCTTTCCTAAAGACGTCTTTCCTAAAGACGTTCTCTCTCTGGCCCTGTTCACAGGGCAGGCTGAAGGACAAAGGACAGAAGGGTAAGGTCCCAGGAGTGTCGCCCAGCCGTGGAGGATGAGAGTTGGTGGATAAATGTCCCAGCTCCCTTCTCCCTCCATGGGGCAGTTCTGGGGCATGTTCTGCTCAGACCTCAGTGCAGTCTCAGTGGGATGAACCAAAGTTCCCTCCAGCAGGGACCCTCTCTCTAGAGTACCTGCCCTCCTGCCTTCACTGTGCTTCCTGGGATCACCCCCAAAATCAACTGCTTGCCCCCAAATCTTTGTCTTAGGGTTTTCAAGGGAGGGAAGTGAAGCAAAGACACTCATGAAAGTTCTTCATATATACTATGATCAGCTCTGTCAGTTTAATGGAAAAGTTGGTAATGGTGCGTCATTATTATTATTATTTTGAGACAGGGTCTTACTCTGTCACCCAACTTGGAGTGCAGTGGTACAGTCTCAGCTCACTGCAACCTCAACCTCCCAGGCCCAAGCAATCCTCCCATCTCAGCCTCCCAAGTAGCTGGGACTACAGGCACATGCCACCATACCCGGCTAATTTTTTTGTACAGACGAGGTTTTGCCATGTTGCCCAGGCTGGTCTCGAACTCCTTAGCTCAAGTGATCCACCTGCCCTGGCTTCCCAAAGTGTTGGGATTACAGGCGTGAGCCACTCCATCGGCTGCATAATTTTTTAAAATGAGAAAATATCTTAGGAATAGTGCTCGGTGAAACGTCTTATTGAGTCATAAAGATTCCAGTTTACTTATTTGGAACTAGATTTTTCTGACATTTAAAAACTCATGTCTCAATTAATTTGCCCTGTAAAAACAACACGTGGCTGCACACTGCCGTCCCACCCAGGTTAGGTATGAGGGGGAGGAGGGGAGCAATCCCATAGGCACAGATTTGGAGGCGGGGTGACCTTCCTAACATGTTTTAAATTACACCGTGGAGGCACCTTCAGCTGTGCCTGCATCTGAGGTCAGTTCCAATCCCCATGTCCACCCCCCACACACACCTCTTCGCTCCGTTCCATCCCGCTCGTCTCTCCTGCAGGGTGAGATCCGAAATAAACAGAAATACTGTGGATGTCAGAAAGCAAGTGTCTAAAGCACCCTGTGCTCTTGAGCCTGTGGTTGCTGCAGGTTTTTAAATTGATAGCAGGGGTGAATCAAGAAGGCAGATGCTTTGCTGTGGCCCTACTCAGAGCCAAGGATAAGCGGAGGTTCTGCTCACAGTCACCCTTCCTTCTAAGGCTCCAGGTCTGCGATGTAATTACCACCAAAAGCAGAATCAAGCCAAGTTGTCCAATATGATGTAATTCATTATATTTCACCTGTAACAGGTCCTCACTGGTCCTGTTACTCACTGGTCCATACTTTGGGCCGGCTCTGGTGGATGGCAGGTCAGTCTCTGCTGGCCCCTTGATGCTTATCTGTGCTGCCTGAGGATGTGGCAGAAGCCCATATTTTGGAGCATCTTTTTACCCTTTTGTTATGGAACGGTTGTCCCATCCCCTGATTCTCCCAGAGATCCCTCACCTCAGTGCTTGGAACTTGCTTGGTTTAAGAAGTCAGAACAGGAGGGCTGTGATAATCACACGCTGAATATTGTGATGCACAAGGGTTGGTGGTCTCTGCCCGAAGGGTGGAGAGGGGAATGTGTGAGCCACAGAGCGCCCACCAACACTGAAGGACGAGGTACAGGGAATTCTAACCTCCCAGCAATGGGCGGTCAGCATGGGATCTACCTTAATACCATGAATAGTGTTTCCAATGACATTACAGTGACAACAGCAACTAAAAGCACGCTCCATTTTACAAAGTGTCTCACATAAATGGTCTCGTTTGATCCTGACGATAGCTTGTGAACGAGGCTTTCTTTAGCCTCATCTCACCTAGGAGGAAACTGGGGCTCAGAGAAGCTAAGTGCGGCCCACCAGCTAGTAAAGGATAGTGCCCGGCTCCATGGGACCTTCCAAGCCTCATGGCTGGGCTCTAGCTGGGTTTAGTGACCATGGCTCTTCTCTGGACAATTGTGGGTGCACAGGAAGGTGGCCCGGGGGCCGCCTGGCTGCAACAACTCCATCTGTGAGTTCTGGTCCAGTCCCCAAGAGCCAAGGGCGTCACTTGTCAGATGACCAACCAAGAGCCACATGAAACCTTGGGCCTTCGTTGGTGTACCTTCAGAGGCTTGAAGATAGCCCGCATGTCTCACTCCTCTTGGCCTGAGGCTGCCAGCCCACCTCATGTATCCCATTCCACGCTCCTCACCACCCAGCCTGCCCCAGCTTGGTGTCTTCTGGGCTCCTCACTGCAGCCTTGGGGCACCTGCCTGCAGCCTCATGCCTGCCTCCTGTTGGCTGTGGCTTTGAGGCCCTGGAATGGGTTTCTTTGGGAGCTGGTGGTCTCCAGCATTGGAGGTAATCCTATGGAAGCTGGATGCCCAACTTCCACCATCACATGGATTCGACGTAGCTGTTTATCTTTAGCCTGGCAGCCTCAGCATGGGTTTGGTTGAAGGGAGAAGAGAGAAATTGATTTCAAAAGTTGATAATTAAATTTGTATAATTTTCTTATTTTTCTCTTTCTAAGTTTAAGAGGATCTTCTTGGTCACAGACCCTGGACTATTTTATTTTACTTTATTTTTGAGGCAGAGTCTCACTCTGTCACCTAGGCTGGAGTACAGTGGCGTGATCTCAGCTCACTGCAACCTGAGCCTCCTGAGTTCTAGTGATTCTCGTGCCTCAGCCTCCTGAGTAGCTGGGATTACAGGTGCCTGCCACCACGCCCGGCTAATTTTCTGTATTTTTAGTAGAGATGGCATTTCATCATGTTGGTCAGGCTGGTCTCGAACTCCTGACCTCAATTCATCCACCTGCCTTCGCTTCCCAAAGTGCAGGGATGACAGGTGTGAACCACGTCCTGGACTTTACATGGCCACTAAGCCCAACCCTCCTCTGGCCCAGTCGCCGACTTTCACTTGTCTTCATGGGCCATCTCCCGCACCTCAGCCACACCCGACCTGCTCCTCTGGTTCTGTTTAGTCTTGTCCGGGCCTCTGTCAGCCAGTGGCCACCAGAGGAGGTAAGGTCTGGGTCACACAGACTCCCTCCTCCCCATCGTCCCTGAGCCTTTCAGTGAGACCTGTTTTAGGGTTTTGGGGTGTGGCGGTCTCCCTCGGGGCTGGCTAGGATGAGCCCAGGCAGGTGGCTGGGGATGGAGTAAAGGATGTACCCTCTAGAAGCAGACCCTCAGTCCTGACCATGCCCTCCTCCAGGACCCTGAACGGCTGGGCCAGACACATGCCAGCTCCTTCCGCTCTTCCTGCCTCTTGTCTCCTGAGGGAGATGGCTCCTAAGGGCTGTGTGGGTGGGGGTGGATGGGGCATATGGGGCATTAGTACACATTTTCCCACCTTCAGACTTTCAAGAGCCATGAGTCCCATGTTTGTTTGTTTGTTTTTTGAGACAGATTCTTGCTCTGTCACCCAGGCAGGAGTGCCATGGTGCAATTTTTTTTCTTTTTTTCTTTTTAGTAGAGATGGGGTTTCACTATGTTGGCCAGGCTGGTCTGGAATTCCTGATCTCAGGTGATCCACCCACCTTGGCCTCCCAAAGTACTGGGATTACAGGTGTGAGCCATAGCCATGCATATGGTTTCCTGTAAGAAACCATAGCCCTTGTTTCTTACAGGACCTGGACCTGGCAGATGACCTGGCAGGTGACTTTAGGTCACTATGGGAATCCTTTTACTTTTACACAACTGCAATCTCCATGCCCACCTCTGCTTAAACCACATGGAGACCGGCTGCCCAGCAAGTTTGAGAGCAGCACCTTATGAGTTTTCCACTGATCATTGCCCTAAAGCTAAGTACAGTAAAAACTCATGTTTTTACTGCTTTTCTCTTCCCAGATCACTGGAAGCCCATCTTGGGAAAGTTCCCTTCCCTTCCTGTCCTACTTAGAACAGCTACATTCCAATGGTCCCTTGTAGTTGGCTGTGTGTTCTAGTGTCTGTCAGGGCACAGAATGCAGCTGAGGCACCTTGAGTCTGAAAAGGTGGAAGGACGGAGAATTCAAAATCGGCTTTGTTTTGAGTTGAAAATGAAATTCAGATACAGTCAGCTCTTCTTGAGTGTTGGAATTAGTGGTAGAGGGTATACTGGAGGTACAATAACGATGTGTATTGGAATGTCACCCCTCCACTCCATCTCAGGGGTTCTACACGTCTAACTCTATCTGACTTAAGCTCATATGACCCCTATTATCCTCCCCAGACACCCCCCAAGAGGGAGGCTTGCATGGGCGAGGGGAGGTTGGGGCAGGGGTGCTGGCTGCTCAAAGGTAACATGGAGGACCAAGGCCGCACAAGCTCATTTGGAAGGAGATGGGGACAGTTACCTCTAACAGCTTCATGACTGAATGACACTACAACCACTGGTGTCCTTGGCAATCAGAAATCCCTTTCCCCAAGGGAGTGGGGAAGCTGCTGTGTGAGCTAGCTACACAGTATCAAGTAGAATTAGAGGCGCACTTGCTTTCCATGTTGAACTTAATCATAGTTAGTTATTATTTCCCATCCCTGCCTGGCTTAGTTTGTTAATTGTGCCACTATAAAGGAGTGCTGAGGTGCTGAGGCTGGGTAATTTATTTATATATATATTTTTATATATATACACACACACAAATTTATATATATATAATATATAATATATTATATTATATATATAAAAATTACCCAGCCTCAGCACCTCAAATAAATTATACATATATATATATGTATAGTTTGTTTGGCTCATGATTCCAGATGGCTGGAAAAGTCCATGGTTGGGCATCTGTCTGTGTCTGGGAAGGGCCTCAGGCTGCTTCCGCTTTATGGGGAAGGGCAAAGGGGAGCTGGGTGTGCAGAGACCCAGGACAAGAGGGACCCAGCAGGAAGAAAGGGAAGTGCCAGGTCCTTTTCAGCAACTCGCTTTCTTGGGAACTAATAGAGTGAGAACCACTCACCCTCAGGGAGTGGCATTAGTCCATTTACGAGGAATCTCCCCTCCTTATCCAAATGCTTCCCATGAAGCTCCACCTCCAACACTGAGACCACATTTTTTTTCCCTCAAATTTCTTTTTTCACTGCAGCCTCAACCTCCCAGGCTCAGGTGATCCTCCCACCTCAGCCTCCCTGACAGGTGGAACTACAGGTGGGCTCCATCATGCCTGGCTAATTTCTGTATTTTTTTATAGAGGGGGGTCTTGCTATGTAGCCCAGTCGAACTCCTGGGCTCAAGCAATCCACTCACCTTGGCCCCCCAAAGTGCTGAGATTTTAGGCGTGAGCCACCACACCCGGCCTAGGAGACCAAATTTCAACATGAGTTTGGAGGGGACAAATATACAAACCATAGCCCTTGTTTCTTACAAGGACCTGGACCTGGCAGGTGACCTGGAAGGTGACTTTAGGTCACTATGGGAACCCTTTTACTTTTACACAACTGCACTCTCCATGCCCACCTCTCCTTAAACCACATGGAGACCGGCTGTCCAGCAAGTTTGAGAGCAGCACCTTACGAGTTTTCCACTGATCATTCCCCTAAAGCTAAGTACAGCAATCTAAGGTAGTTATTCAAAACCTCTGCTCAGTGCCCACCTGGCTTCCTATGCCCAAGATGACTTGCTCAGGAAGAAACGCCTGCTTCACCAGTGGCAGCATTGTTGCAGGGCGAGGAGCAGCATCCACTACTCTTGTCCTTTCTCTGTGTCTCTAAATGCAAAGACAAAAGATGGGACATTTCAACAGATTCAAGCCAAGCAGAAGGTGGGAGAATCCTAGTCTTTAAAATTTGTTTTGGCCAGGTGCAGTGGCTCAGGCCTGTAATCCCAGCCCTTTGGGAGGCCGAGGAGGGCGGGTCACGAGGTCAGAAGTTCGAGACCAGCCTGGCCAACATAATGAAACCCTGTGCGTACTAAAAATGCAAAAAATAGCTGGATGTGGTGGCACACACCTGTAGTCCCAGCTACTCGGGAGGCTGAGGCAGGAGAATCACTTGAACCCGGGAGGCAGAGGTTGCAGTGAGCCGAGACGGCACCATTGCACAGAGTAAGACTCTGTCTCAAAAAAAAAAAAATGTTTTTAAAACAATAAGGCAGGATTTAGACATTGGTAACTGACTATCCCATGTTTATTTGAAGTGCCATGGAATCGTTAGTGGCAGTATTTATTCAAAACCTGTCTCAGTGAGAAAAAAATATTTGGTTTCCCAGAGACTGCGCTGGGGGAGGAAGGATTCCGGGAAGCCACAATTTGGCTTAAGCATCTCTAGTCCAAACAGTTGGGGAGCCATCGGTTTCCATGTCTGTCGGGTAATCGAATGACATCATTGGGCTGAATCCGGGGCGACTGTGCGGCAGGGGGCTTTCTGCTTTGAGGGAGAGAGTCTCACCATTTCTTACCTATAGGAAAGATACCCATTGCGCATCTGAGAATTTAGAGGGTAAGTAGTGCCCAACACCAAACTAGAATATTAGGCCTTGGGGAAATTTATTTTGGCTGAATGGGATTTATTTTAAGATTCTGAAGTCACTACCACTGCACTTTATTTTCTGAGTAATGTGCCTGTCTTGTAGACTCTCGGGAGGAAATGCTTCATTCCAGCTTTATTTAGGTCATTACCACAAGGCCAAAGTGGAGACCACGTGTGAGGTCACTGGCTAGCTGCTGCCAAGGGCAGGTTTATGACCATGTAGTGGATGCCTTCCCGGCAGCCCCGCCACCAGGCTGGCTGATGCACGTGCCCGGCTCCCGCACGATGCTTTTTAGCCTCCAAGGTGCTGGGCTGTTAAGGGTTGGAGGTTTGGGGAACAGGAGCTATGCCAATGCACAGGTAGACAGGGGCTGGGGAGCCGTTAAGGGGTGGCGATTTGGGGAACAGGAGCTATGCCAACGCACAGGTAGATAGGGGCTGGTCTGCTTCCTGTGAGGCTTCAAGAAAACATTTCAATGTTTCTTTCCCAGTAACAATGAGCAGGTTGCTCTGACCACTTGCCGGGGGCATCTAACCGACCTCTTCTACAACAGGGATATTAGCTGCTTGTCACGGGTCAGGGACAGATGGAGTGGACGGTAGTAGGAATCTGTATTGATAATCTGTGTCCGAACTTCCCCTATTGCTTCCCGGGCTTAACAACCTTGATTAAAAAGTTCGTCTCCTGGCTGGGCGCAGTAACTCTTTCCTGTAATCCTAGCATTTTGGGAGACTGAGGCAGGAGGATTGCTGGAGCCCAGGAGTTCGAGACCAGCCTGGGCAATGAGGCAGAACCCCTATCTCTACAAAAATAAAAATAAATTAGCCAGGTGTGGTGGCTTACGCCTGTAGCCCAGTTCCTTGGGAGGCTGAGACAGGAAGATCACTTGATCCTCCCACCTGTTTAAGCCCAACCAGGAGGTTGAGGCTGCAGTGAGCTATGATCACACAACTGCACTCCAGCCTGGGCGACAGAGCAAGACTCTGTCTCAAAAAAACAAAAACCAAAAAAACGCTTCTTTTTTTTTCCTCATAAAAGGCATATCCTACACCAGTTTTTCCTCAAACATAAATAGGCCCAAGAATCACCTGTAGATCTTGTAGAGCTGCAGATTCTGATTCAGTAAGTCTGGGGCAGGGCATAGGAGTCTTGCAAGCTCCTAGGTGACACTGATGTTGCTGGTCTGGCCACCTCTACTGAGATCAGGCAGTGTGTTTCCATAATGATTCACACATTAGCCATTGTGATATGTAATTTTAGCTTTAGAAAAAAGTTGTAAGAATAGTACAAAGAAATGTTTGTACACTTCAATAAATTCATTAATTGTGAGCGTTTTGTCTCATTTGCTTAACATCCTCTCCCTCTAGTATAATCGCTGTATCTTTTCTTACATATATATAGTATCATCTCTGTCCATGTATGTATCTTTTCATATATATGTGTGTATATATGTGCATATACATAGGTGTGTATGCAAATATGTGTGTATGTGTATATATGTGTGTATGTATGTGCGTATGTATGTGCATATACATATGTGTGTATATATGTGCATATACATAGGTGTGTATGCAAATATGTGTGTATGTGTATATATGTGTGTGTATGTAAATATATGTGTGTATATATGTGCATATACATATGTGTGTATATATGTGTGTTTATATGTGCATATACATATGTGTGTGTGTAAATATATGTATGTATATGTATGTTTGTATATATGTACACACACACATAGATTTTAGGGCAAGAACTATTTAAAGAGATTGCGGACATCAGGTTTCTTCCCCCAAGTGCTCTGGTGTGTATTGCCAAGGATATTCATTCTCTTACATCACTGACATTGCTATATCCTACCCATGAACCCATCATCCTTATTCAAATATAATGCCCTTTACAACCACTTTTTTTCCAGTTTTGTATCTTTTCTCAAATCCATGCTACATTTGGCCTCATGATCATGACGATACTGAGGGAAGGATTATTTCATTTTCTTCAGTAAAGAAAGTGCAAAACTGGAAGCAACAACATCAAAGTTGCTCTTATTGAAAGGCTTGGAATCCACAAATCCTTCCCAATCGATCAGCAAAATCCAAAAACCTATCCGCTGGGTGGATCTCCACACGTGCCTGACCTCTGGGGAGCAGGTGGGTGCAGTGGCCTCTTTTCAGGTTTGCAGGGTATGAGGCGATGCCATCCGGATACTGGCCCCCTCCGAGTCTGTATGACTGAGAAGGCAGCCCCTGGTTCTCCAGTCTTGACTCTGGTTTCAGATGCTGCTCTTGGGTTAAAAAGCAGATTTCTGGCCATGCTGTTTGATCACAAATTTAGTTACAAAATTTGCTCTAACCCCAAAGGAATGAAAACTTACCAGCTAAATGAAAGCTGCAAGTTGCTAGATTTTGACTTGAAGAGCCTGTCTTTCTATAACCAAATAATCATTCTTTGTCCTGATGCAATGTTGGTGACCCTCAACCTCAAAGCCCTTTTGTGGGGCACTTTTATCTCTCTGACGGCTTGTGTGATGCAGATAAGGGGAGTGAGAGGCAATGATGTGATTGCTCTTGGCCCTACTCTTAGATCCCGAGCCAGCTGTGGGACTTAGACTGTAGCATCCTGACTTGACTTTCAGGCTCTGCTTCAGCTTCTCCAGCAGGCTGAGGACACATGCAAAATTAAGATACATTTCCAGGCTGACTTTTATGTTAAAAACCCCAACTTAAAACAATTTTTTTCCATATGTTATTGGTGGGCAGGTGGTATTTGGTTACACGAGTAAGTTATTTAGTGATGCTTTGTAAGATTTTGGTGCACCCATCACCCGGCAGTATACGCTGCCCCATATTTGTAATCTTTTATCCCTCGCCCCCTCCCACTCTTCCCCCCTAGTCCCCCAAAGACCATTGTATCATTCTTATGCCTCTGCATCCTGAAAGGTTAGCTCCCACATATCAGTGAGAACGTACGATGTTTGGTTTTCCATTCCTGAGTTACATTACATAGAATAATAGTCTCCAATCTCATCCAGGCTAGGTCACTGCAAATGCTGTTAATTCATTTCTTTTTATGGCCGCGTAGTATTTCATCATATCTATATGTGTATCTATCTATATCTATCTGTCTCACAGTTTCTTTATCTACTCATTGATTGATGGGCATTTGGGTTGGTTCCACGATTTTGCAATTGTGACTTGTGCTGCTATAAACATGCGTGTGCAAGTATCTTTTTTGTGTAATGACTTCTTTTCCTCTGGGTAGATACTCAGTAGTGGGATTGCTGGATCAAAAGATAGTTCTACTTTTAGTTCTTTAAGGGATCTCCACACTGTTTTCCATGGTGGCTGTACCAGTTTACATTCCCACCAGCAGTGTAGAAGTGTTCCTTGATGACCACATCCACGCCAACATCTACTGTTTTTTGATTTTTTGGTTATGGCCATTCTCGCAGGAGTGAGGTGGTATCGCATTGTGGTTTTGATTTGCATTTCCCTGATCATGAGTGATGCTGAGCACTTTTTCATATGCTTGTTGACCATTTGTGTGTCTTCTTTTGAGACTATCTATTCATATCCTTAGCCCACTTTTTGATGGGTTTGTTTGTTTTTTTCTTACTGATTTGTTCAAGTTTATTGTAGATTCTGGATATTAGTCCTTTGTCAGATCTATCAATTGTGAAGATTTTCTCCCCCTCTGTGGGTTGTCTGTTTACTCTGCTGACTGTTCCTTTTGCTGTGCAAAAACCCTTTAGTTTAATTAGGTCCCACCTAGGTTATCTTTGTTTTCTATTGCGTTTGCTTTTGGGTTCTTGGTCATGAAATTCTCACCTAAGCCATTGTCTAGAAGGGTTTTTCCAATGTTATCTTCTAGAATTTTCATAGTTTCAGGTCTTAGGTTTAAGTCTTTAATCCATCTTGAGTTGGTTTTTGCGTAAGGTGAGAGATGAGAATCCAGTTTCATTCTCTTACATGTGACTAGTCAATTATCCCAGCACCATTTGTTGAAAAAAGTATCCTTTCACCACTTTATATTTTTGTTTGCTTTGTCGAAGATCAGTTGGCTATAAGTATTTGAAAAACCCCAACTTTTAAATGTTTTTTACACATTTTACCTAACAGCAAAATATCCAGAATGCTTTATGGATAAATAGGAGATACTTAAAAATGAACTAAACCTGGCTTGGGTCACACACTAGATTTTTCCACGTGGGGCTTTGGACTGGTCTTGCCTTCCTAAATATGCCTGGATGGTGATGATAGAAACAAACGTTTCTAGGACACTTGTTCTTATTTGCAGGAGAGGAGGATGAGGTGCAGAGTATGTAGGAAGCTTGCTCAAGGTGATCCAGCCAGTAAAGGGCAGAGCTAGGCTGTTCCAGAAGCTGCCCCCAGAGGTCACGTCCCAGAGTTTACCAGCTCAGAGGTCGCCATGCTATGGTGAGGTGGGTGGGGGGGTGCTGGAGTACTCCAGTGAGTGGGGAATCCGTTCCCAGGCACCCCCTGTGTCCCTAGTTCTATACAAAGCACCCAGGTCCTTGTAGAGGCAGGGTGGGGAGCAGAAATCGATGATCTTTGTTCACAGCCTCATTTTCTACCAGGAAACGAGCGCATTAACAGCTGGCCCTCTCAATTCAGGGGGCTGTTTTAAGGATTCATGAGGCCATGCATATAAAAGCATCGAGCACATGGCTTGGATCTTAGAAGGTGCCCAGGGAGTGATGAAGCAGCATGTGGGGAGGACATAGGAAGCCCTGTGAGATGTAGAGAGTGCTCTCCCTGCTAAGGGCTCCTTGGCCTTGACCAGGGAACAAAGGTGCTTCCCAGGAGCAAAATGTTATTTGAAACATTGTATTATGAAAATTTTCAAACACACAGAAAAGTGGAAACAATTGTAAAGTAGACGCTCTAGGTTCTACAGTGAATATTTGCGGTACTTTGTCATGCATCTACCCACCCATTTATCTCTCATCCATCAACTCTTGGCATCTTGTGTTTAATGCATTTCAAAGTAAGTTGCAGACCTCCATTTGTTTCCCTAAATATTTCATCTGGCATATCATTAATTAGAGCTTCGTATTTGTTTACAGTCCTTTTTTTGAGGTAAAATTTAGATACAGTGTAATGTGCAAATGCTAAGTAAACATTCATTGAGTTCTGGCAAGTGCATAAGCTTCTTTCAAGGCTTAGAACATCCCCAGAACTCTAGAAGGTTCTCTAATGCCCTTTCCAAGCAATACCCCCTTCACGCGTCAGAAACAAGCACTGTTCTTATTTTTTCTTCACCACAGATTTGTTTTGCCTGTTCTAGAACTTTCTAGAAATGAAGTCATAGCGTATGTAGTCAGTTCTATCTGGCTCCTTCCATTCAGTGTGTTTTGTGCGATATTCATGTCGTTTGTGATGTGCTGAGGATTCATTTCTTTTTGTTAGTGAGTAGTATTCCATTTTAAAAAGGTATCATAATTTATTTTTACATTCTCCTCTTAATGGGCTGTTTCTGAGTTTTGGCTATTGTTCATAAAACTGGTGTGAACAAATATTTTTGTGGACATAAATTTTCCTTTATCTTGAGTAAATATATTGGATTGAAATGGTTGGGTCTGGGGTAGGTGTATTTTTGGTTTTATAAGAGACTTCCAGGCCCTTTTCCAGATGGTTGCACCACTTTATATCCACCAGCAATGCTTGTGCGTTCCAGTGGCCCCACAGCAGCACCACTAAAACCGTTTTTAAAATGTTAGCCATTCCCGAGCGCAGCATGGACAACCTTCCCAAAAATTCAACATCATTTTCTGCTGTGTTTCCATCCATCTGAAGCCTGTTCAAATGTATCCAAATCCAAATCAGTAAACCCAGAATCAGTTCTCCAAAAACTGTGTGGAAAATCTGAAATTTATCTTTACTCCTGCTGGCTGCCCCTTGTTGGCACTTCTGTGCTCTCAGGCACTCGGAATTTGGTAACTTGGTTTCTCATCTCTTCCCTTGTTTTGTTTTGTTGGAGGCAGGGTCTCACTCTGTCACCCAGGCTGGAGTGCCGCGGTTGCCATCATAGCTCGCTGCAGCCTCAACCTCCTGGGCTCAGGTGATCCGCCCACCTCAGCTTCTCAAGTAGCTGGGACTTCAGGTGCACGCCACCACACTCAGCTAATTTTTTTTTTTTTTTTCTACAGACAAGGTTTTGTCATGTTGCCCAGGCTGGTCTCGTACTCCTGAGTTCAAGCAATCCACCTGCCTTGGTCACCCAAAGTGCTGGGATTACAGGTGTGAGCTACTGCGTCCAGCCCTCTTCCCTCATTTTCAGGGAAGGATCGGGGTCAGCTGTTCACATCTTGGTACGAATGAGTTTGTCATTGGATCACCTCTCTTGGGAGGAAGTCTTGCCCTGGGGATGTAGGAACAAGGACTAACATGCTCAGTGCCTCCTAACAGCCCCACTTTACCTAGTGTGTCAATTCCCCACAGACAGATAAATTGAGGCCCAGCTAGCATCATTGTCTGAGGTTGCAGAGTTGATAAGCAAAGGTCTCAGTCCCCTTGAACTCAGATCCCGGGCTTCTCCCCTGGGACCCTGTAGCCCCACGGGCAGTTATTCCAGCTTCCTCAGCTGTTGGAGGCTTGTACGGAAACTCCTTGCCTCTCTCTCTCACTCAGCCCTTAGAAAATTTCCAAGAGATGGCCATTCCTGCCTGTGGTGCAGAGAACGCCCAGGCAGAAGACCCTTGGAGGCTCAGACAGAGAACTCACTGCACTTTTAGTCATCCTGGGCTGGCTCCCTGGCCCCTCCCACATTCTTTATGGCTTTGGCCCAAAGTCTTCTAGATGGATGGAGCTGTGGGCACTGAGTCTGGGAATGTCTCAGCCCACCTTGGCTGCCTTCTCCAGCAGGTGGGGGTGTGTGTGATGTCAAACAGGCCCCGCCTCTCTCTCAGACCCAGTTCTGGGCCCATGCAGCCCCTTCTTCCTGAAAGCAGAAGCGGCGGTAAGAGGATGCCTTTGGCCTTGGAATGTTCTCAAGCGATCCAAGTTTGGAGTATACTGTTGCTCTTCTGTGTCCCTGAAGCTTCCCTCCCACTCCTTGGACAAACCCACTTCTCCCCTCAGGGACTTCTTTCATGTGGCAGAGTGTACCCCTGCTGCCCCAGCAAGGCCTTCACAATGATCCAAGCCCGGCCTGTTGCTCCAGCTCCTGGAACCTCCCATGGCCTTCGGTCTACTCGAATGCTCCTGAGGCCAGGTAGCTCATCACTGCCCGAGGACCTGTTGCCATTCACTTCTAGCCATGAGAAGCTTCTTCCTGTCCTGAGCAAAACCCACCTTGGAGGAACTTCTTTACTCCCTTGTATAATTTTTGGCTCTTCCAAAATAAATATAAATTCCTTCCCTATGACAGACCTCCAAACACTTTCCTCTGCCTGTGTGATATTAATCAGTGGTGTAGCTGAATCCAGGAGGAGGAGGACCTGTGTTTTAGCTGGTGTTAGCCAGAGTGGAGGGAGGATTAGGAGTGGCCTTCGGGTGGACAGGAGGCATGACAGGCTGCAGACGGCGGACCAAGCCTTGCTGTGCCCCGGACCCAGCTCCACATGCACACGTGGGTGGTTCTGGCTCCCTGGGTGGAAAGAATGGTGGGCTGGGTGGGCATTGTGAGCCTGGCAACCAGACTCCATGGAATAGCAGGGAGGAGGAGAAAGGAGGACCCCCTCCAAGAAATGGTGGAGTGAAACCTTAGTGCCTACTTCACAGCCCATCTGCGGTCTCTCCCTGTTTGCTTCTGGGCAGAGGGTGTTCATTACACCACAAGCACAACCCCTAAATGTGCTGGAGCAGGAAGTTGAGCAGGGCCTCGGTCCCCGGGACTTTCTATACACGAGGAATGCAGGGCTGAGCAGGCCAGATGCGGCGGTGGGAGGCATGCCTCCTGCTCCCCTCTCCTGAGTCACTGGGGTTTTGGGCTGCAGGCGGTCAGAAGGTCTCCTTTTGGAGGGTTCTCAGCAATAGCTGGAGATACAGTAGGAGGGCAAAGTCACAGAAATTCTCTGCTGGAAATCCAAGACGCAGGGGCTGGGAGCCGTCTGCAGGGCCAAGACCCAGACTTGGACCAGGATTAAAGGGTGGGGGATGTGGGGTGCCGAATGTGAGGAACAGAACGGAAGTGGAGGAAGATGGCCCAACCTCCAGGAGACACCATCACTCTCGGTATTTCTCTCCCTGTGTTTCTTTCTTCCAAGAAAGGGTATTTCCAAGAGGACGGATTGGATGACCAAAAGGCCATTTTATTTCTACTTTATAAAAATAGATGAAAGGAGATTTGAAATTATTTTGCCTCTTACATCACTGGGTTTGGGTTCTAGAAGGCCCTGGAGGGTGCACCTGTAGCCCAGCCTTGACAGGTAGACATGGAGGTCATGCAGGACACATGGCTGGTTGACACCTGTGAAGCTACGATGGCCAAGCAGAACTTTGCCAGGTACCTCTGGTCCTATCCCTCCCCCACTCCCCAGGTCATCTACCTCTTTCCTGGAACTGATTAAGTGCTGTCCCTCCATTTTGTGTAACAGACCGTGGGAACGATAGGCCACACGAGAAGAACGTACTTCAACTTACAAGTTAAGCCAGGGTTTCAGAACACCTGAGCTCCAACCTCTGTCCTCACCACCAGCTAGCCCAACAATGTCCTCATCTGATTTTCCCAAAATAGTTTGGGCAATCTTGAGGGCAAATCCCATTAAATATCTGTACCCAGTCTAGCTTCCAGAGTTGTCAGCGTTCGTGAGCAAACAGATCTCAGAGGCATCAGTGTTCGTGAGCAAACAGATCTCAGAGGCATCAGCGTTCGTGAGCAAACAGATCTCATTCTTAGAATGCTTCTCCCCTGGAAGCTCTCGGGGAGACACCCTCCTTGCATCTTCCAGCTGCCGGTGTTACCGGCAAACCGTGGTGCGCCTTGGCTCACAGCCACATCTCTCCAACCTCTGCCTCCTCGGAGTCCTTTTCTGTCACTTAGAAGGGCGCTCTCCCTGGATTCGGGGCAATGCTAGGCCAGGATGATCTCATCTCTGTCCTTACATCTGCAACGGCCCTTTCCAAATAAGGTCCCATCCTAAGATTCTGGGTGGACATGAATTTTGGGGAGACATTATTCGAACATATCTTTGTTGCCTCTTCTTTCTCAGGGTGTGTCCCACCCCTCACAGCTTATTCTTTTTCCCTTCAAACACTCTGTGGAGACCCTCACATGAGGCGGTGTCCCCAGACACCGCATAGATCACTCCTCCCTAACGAGTTCTGCAGGCTCCCTGGAAGTCTCGCTGGAAATGCTCTCTCTTTTTCCTTCTGGGATGGAAAAACGCTCCTCATGGCTCCACCAGTCAGTCAGTGAGACGTTCCAAGCCGGTCTTTCCACTTGGGCTTCCTCATCTGTCTATCTTTTATTTATATAAGCCTCGAACCACTGAACACTGCTTGGTAAACATTCCCTCATTTACTATGCAAATGTTAGCACGAGGGCCCACGCCCGCCCTTGCTCGGGAAAGCCACGCCAGTGCTGAATGCAGATGGACTTTCTTCACATTCTTTGGGGTTTTCGGAAAGGGTAGGTTTTTCCTAACGTCACTTCAAATGTATTTCTTAACAAAAACCTCTTAACCTTTGGAAAATGGAAAAGAAGTTACTCATCTGGAAGGAAACTCCAAGTTTCTAGGACCTGTAACCAAACGCTCACCTCGTCTGCCAGCATGCTAAGAAGGCATTGTCTTGCCGCAGGGCTGGGTTTCTGGCAGCGGTTTCTGCGCATGTTGTGTCTGGGTTATGCGTTTGAATTCCTGGCCAGGATTTTCCAGTGGGTCTCCAGACCTGCCGTGAAAAGCCCCCCGCGCCGTGCCAGCCCTGCATCGTGGCTCTCGCGACCCACACCTGAGCATTTTGCACGCCTGGAAAGGCGGAGCAGCCGGGAGGATGAAGGGCCGTCAGCTTCTGAGTCCCTTCTCATCTTTACGGCTCAATATTGAGAGTCTTTTTCTAGGCCAGTGGTTTGTAAAATGGCCAGCTTTAGAGGGAACCACCGCCCTTCTAAGAATTGTAACTATATAATCACACGGCATTTAAATATATTACCAAGACCAAGGGCATCGGTTTCTCAGCTGGGAGTGACTTCCTCTCACTCCTGGATTCTCTTGGCAGGAGGTAGATGAAGAGAGCTGCTGAAAAAGTGAGTTTCCTGGTTTGTGATCTCCACGGGAAAGAACATGCGACCCGTCTGAGCCTTGAATGTCGGAATGAAGTGTTTTCCTGCTGGTCATGGCTATTCTGGGAAGCATGGCTGGTCGGTCTGTGAGACCATGGAAGAGGTCCTTAAAATAAGGTGCATGCCCGGGAGGTGGGAGCGACGAGTGGCTATGGGGAGCCCTCTTCTGCCTGCTTCTTCCTGGTCCTCCCCTAATGTGTGTGTGGGCTGACCCCAAGCCATTCAATAAGCACTTATTGAGTACCTACTGTATGCCACACATAGGCTGGTCCCCAGGAGGAAATAGTCATAGGTCCTGATTCCTCCTTTTGTTTTTGTTTTCGAGTTAGGGCCTTGTTCTGCTGCCCAGGCTAGAGTGCAGTGGCCTGAACATGGCTTATTGTAGCCTAGACCTCCTGGGCTCTAGTGATCCTCCTGCCTCAGCCTCCTGCATAGCTGGGTCTACAGGCACACACGACCACACCTGGCAAATTTTTTCTTTCGTATTGTTTTGTAGAGACAGGTGTCTCACTATGTTGTCCAGGCTGATCTCAAGCTTTCTTGGTGTGAAGTGATCCTCCTGCCTCAGCCTCCTAAAGTGCTGGGATTACAGGCGTGAGTCACCGCACTAGGCCCTGACTCCTCCCTTTGTGGTGCCCTCACCTATCAGGGCAGGGGAGACCTTCACTCACATTGTCACAGAATAAAGAGACCAATATCCTCAGAGAGGCGACAGCGAAGTGCTGTTTTGGGTGTTGGGAAGTGGGATGGCGGTGGCCCAAGAACCAAAGGGCAGCAGGGAGGAATGAGAATTTGAATTGGTGCTGAGTGGGATGAGTGTTTGAAATGGCACTGATTGGAATGAGTATTTGGATTGGCACTGACTGGGTTAATATCGGTTCTCCCCTTTTGGGTTGATGCTGATTTGTGGCCCTAGTGGCCCCCTAGGCAGTGCCCTGATTGTGCAGATTGAATGTGGCCTCTGACCCCAGGCTGACGTGGACCCTGGATTTAGTTGCTGCCGCTTGGCTCTGCCTCTGTTGCGTTCTGGTTCTGGTCATCTGCTCGGTGGCTCACCCCCTCTGGGGATGGCTCTTGCCATGTTTTGTCCCAGTGTCAGGAGTTTCTGGGTCTGGAGTCAGCCCTGCCACTCCCTGGAAGACCTTCCCGAGGCCAGCTGCCTAGTCCCCAGCCCCGATCCCCTGTCTGTGGCCTTATGTCTTTGTGATCCACACTGTCCTGCCCACCACGCTGTCACCTGCTTGCCTCAACCCTGGCCGGCAACTGCTGAACACCCTTGGAAGCCCTGACCTGGCCCAGGCTGAGTGTCCCCTCCCCTGACCATTTGTGGGGACACCTCCTCCAGCACCAGCCGGCTCTCGTCGGGGTCCATTGGGGGCCACTTCTAGGCTAGGCCCTCACTGCCTGCCTGTCCCTAGAGACCACCAATGGCAAGGAGTCCATCTGGCCAGTGGTTCCATGGACAGTGGACCGTGGACAGTGACAGCAGATTGGACAGTGACTGCGGTGGACATGACGCAGCCCTTTCTAGCAGGGAAGGTTGATTTCAGGGTCACTCTTGCACTTGCTCTTCCTGAGGAGGAAGCAAGGAAGCCAGCCTCTCCGAAGCGCCCATTGCATCCTGGGGTCTCTGAGCAAGCTGGCTCAGTTGCCACCTTTAGGCATGTACTATTCTTCCATTTGCCAGTTCGATACCAGGCCAAGTGTCTTCCAAAGACCACCTAGAAAACAAACGTCAATGGATCTGGGTTTAGACCTGGCTCTGCAAGGACCGGAAGGCCATGGCAGCCCTCTTCCTCCTCGTCTTCCTCAGCGGTCAGCGGCTCCTGATGTCTCTGTTTCTCAGTCGCTGCGTCTTGTGCCTCAGAACTGAGATTCTTATCTACCCTCCACTGACGCCGCCCACTCGCCTCTCTTGCTCACTCAGGTACGGAGGCTGGAAGGCCCCGTTGGGGACAGACAGAGTGGGTAGGGGAGGGCTGCCTGCCTGGCAGATTCACTCAATGCCAGCATTTCTCATCACAGACAAGACAGGCTGGGGCTTAACAGCCCTCATTATCTGACCTAAATTCCTGCTGAAATTGAATCGGCCTCTTCTGATTCTGCCCCGAATGACCTGGAGGCCTTGGTCACCATACCCCTGTGAGGGGTCGCACCCTGCTCACGGGAACTGATGGCGACCGGGGCCACTTTCACTGATGCCCTGCCTTGATGCCCACTTCTAGAGAGGCAGACCTCTCAGCACCTACATTGTCCTCGGTGCCGGGCAGGCCAGGGCCTGGCGTGTGGCTGGAAGGGTGGAGTGATGGGGTGGTAGAAATGCATCTTGTGTCCTGTGCTCTGGGGTCCCTGCCCTCTGCATGGGTTCCTGGGTGAGGCCAGCTCCTGGCCCCAGCCTCTCTGGAGAGTCCAACTGACCCTTCTCCCTTTAGGCTTCAGTGTTGGTACCACGGACCCTGTTGTCTGGGCATAATTGGGCATGGGATTGTGTCTAACCTACAGGTGCACACCTGTAGTCCCAGCTACTCAGGAGGCTGAGGTGGGAGGATCAGTGCCCAGGAGGTGGAGGCTGCAGTGAGTCTAGATACTGTCATGCACTCCAGCCTTGGTGACAGAGAGAGACCCTGTCTCAAAAAAACGAAACAAAACAAAACAAAAACAAAAACAAACAAACAAAACCAGCCAATTACCAAACAAGCAAAAAAGGAGCGAGGGTTGGACATGGTGGCTTGTGCCTGTAATCCCAGCACTTTGGGAGACTGAGGCGGGGGGATTATGTTTAACCTGTTTAACCTCTTCCCCATTAGACTCTGTGTGAGTCGGCTTGGGCTGGGAACTAAGCAGTGCCAACTGGGAGCTTAAACAACCAATGTTGATTCCCTCGCAGCTCTGGAGGCTGGAAGGTCAAGATCCAGGTGTCTGGGCAGGGCCCTTCTGGCCTGTGCTGGTGCGGGCAGGGGCTGGTGGTCCCTGGTGTGCCCTGGCTGCAGCTGCCTTGCTGCCCCTCCACCTCTGTTGTCTCATGGTACTCCCTCCTCCATTCATCTGCATCCAATTGTCTCTCTTTTTATAACAACGTGTTAGATTTAGGGCCCACCCCACTCCAGTTTGACCTCAACTTAACTACACCTGCAAAAACCTGTTCCCAAATACAATCACATTCACCAGTTCAGAGGGGTAGGACTTCAGCGTATCTTTTTAGGGGACACAATTTAGCCCACAAGAGACTTGAAGGCTTTTGGAGGCCATGAGCAGGTCCCACGGAGGCCCTGGGGTGGCCTGCAGCAGGCAGGGTGGTGAATGTGTGTGGATGGAGTGGGGCAGGGCAGAGGCTGGCTCTCAGACAGGCAGCTGAAGAAAAGCCCAGCGCATCCACGGGGAGTTCATGCTGGTATCTTCTCTCTCTGTTTCCCTCTCCTTTATTGTACGTTGGGTTCTTCTTAAATGTGAATTTTCCGTATCAGCATCCCTCCCGCTTGCCCACACCTTCCTCCCATCACCCAAGTCTCACTTCCTGTTTTCTGCCTTTCGCCTGAACTGCTTCAGAAGTTGAAACCCCACAGGGCTTGGCGTGCCTCTGCGAGGCGTGTGTTTTTTTTTGGAAGGAGGAAGCGGCGACGGGTTGCAGGCTGGAGGCTGTCCCTGTGCTCAGATCCCACACATGTCCCCAGCAAGCCCCAGCACCTGCCCTGCAGGAAGCGGGGTCTTGAACACTGCCCCATGGGGGCGATGTGGCCTTTGGGCTCTCTCAGCGGCAGGCAAGGCAGCGTCTTCTCGCACCCTCATTTCCCTCTACTTGTCTCCAGGGCAAAATTCTACATAGTGGCACCCAGTGGCCGGCCCTGACTTTGATCTTGGGAGCTTTCCTCTCCACCCGAGAGGCTCTGAGGTCATCTCTGTATCAGAAAATCAGCAAGATCAGCAGCGGGACATGGGGACTGACGGCCTCTGTCATTAGCATCATGGTGAGCACTTGAGCTGTGGTTTCCTCAGGATGAATCGGCCTTCCCCACATGAACTCGTGGCAGGCAGAGAATCTGGGTTGGGACACTGGACTGCACCCCATGCTGGGCTCCTGGCCTTTTCCTTCTCTGCCCTGCTAAGGCCGCTGTGCCGAGCCCTGGGATCATCCAACAGAGAGAAAGTCCTTGGGACAAAAATGACACATTCTCAACATCACCCACTGTTGAGGTCACAATAAGCAGAGAATATGAGAACGTTTCCAAATGAAAGTGGGGGAAGGATCGCAAAGAAGCAAGTTGGTTAGGGCTGTGCCCGGCCAGCACCAGCGCCAACGCTGAGCCATCTCTGCAAGGGAAACTGAAGCAGATGTGGTGAGATAATACATCTAACCCTGAGCACTACTCTAACCTGCCAGAGGCAGAGGGTTCTCAGTGAGATGAAAGCATTACAGATGCGTTAGATCTAAGGGAGGGGCCTACGGAGGCTCAGCTGGCAGAGAAACCAGGGAGGGGCTGAACTGTCAGTCGCAACTACCAGGGATCTGAATCAGTTCACCAGCAGCCCTTGGGGACATTCACCTTGGGCTCCACAACCTGTCAGAAATGCTCCCAAGCCCAGAGGCGTTGAGGGAATGGCCAGGTTATTTCAGATTGACACACATCCTAATGTAAAAGTCAGCCCACACACC
Source organism: Colobus angolensis palliatus (assembly GCF_000951035.1). Taxonomy (NCBI): domain Eukaryota; kingdom Metazoa; phylum Chordata; class Mammalia; order Primates; family Cercopithecidae; genus Colobus; species Colobus angolensis. Next base: position 5,706,031 of record NW_012117154.1, read on the forward strand.
TCACGTGCACTGAGCATCTCTTGTTGTTCACCCCCAAATAAACTCTGCTGGAACTGGGGCAGGACTCGCAGGGGTGGAGAAGAGGGGAGATAGGCAGAGGGCAAAAGTGGGTGGTAAGAGCCGACGGAGGGGTCCCACGACAGCGACGAGGCTGCACCCCTAACCAACGTCCTAGGGGTACTGTACAAAAAAGAATCACAGGCTGGGAGGCTGAACAACAGACCTGCACTCTCTCGCAGCTCAGAGGCTGCAGGTCTGAAATCAAGGGGCTGGCAGTGCTGGTTTCCTCTGGAGGCTGCGAGGGAGAAACCGTCCCCTGCCTCTCCCAGGCTCTGGGGTGGGCTCTTCCTGGTATCCCGGGCTCATGGATGGATCACTCCAATCTCCATGGCTTCCCAGGGCTTCCCTCCATGCACCTTAAGTCTCCCTCTCCTTCCTCTTGTAAGGATACCAGTCACTGGATTTAGGTTCACCTTAAATCCAGGATGATCTCATCTAAATTACATCTGCAAAAAGCCCCTATTTCCAAATAAGTTGACATTCACAGGTACCTGGGGTTAGAACTTGGACATATCTTTGGCAGGGGGGGCCGGGGGCTGCCATTCAGCCCACTGCACAGGGTGACCTTGTGCCATTCAGCCCACTGCACAGGGTGACCTTGGCCAAGGGCCCTTTGCTTTCACTTCCTCATTGGTAAGCTGCCCTGTGTTTGGACTGGGTTGAGCTTGTCAACCTTGCTGCCCCTTGGAGTCACCCCAGGTGTCCCCCAAAGAGATTCTAAACTGCTTTCCTGGGGCTGGAGGCCAGGCATTGGGATTTTTTAGAGAGCTTCCCAGCAGGTGAGCAGCCCATCCTCGGTATCAGAAGACTTTCCTGGCAAAGCTGGTGAAGGTCCTTCCTCCTGAGCGATGCCTTAGACCCAGGAACCCAGGGAGGCTGCTCACCTGATCGTTAGGGCAGGAGTAGTGGAAACCTCTGGCCTCAGTCCCCCTGGAGGAATCCCTCCCTCTAAGACTCTGGGGCTGGTGCATGCTAGGAGCCATCATGAACAGTGCTCCCAACTGGCCACTTGCTTGTCCCCCGGCTCCCCTTGGCCCTAGTGGCGGCTTTGCCTGAATTAGAGGGTGTGAGAGCCACCTGTGTCTCAGCACTGCAATTAAAGCAGGAAGCCCTTTCGGAAGCAGCCGTGTGCACCAGCCTCCCATGGGTGGAGCACAGCAAACCACCCACTTCTGCCCTCTGCCCTTCTTCTCTCTTCTCCACACCCTGTGGCCCCCCAGTTTCAGCAGAGTTTATTTGGGGTAAACAACAAGAGACGCTCAATGCCCGTGGGATGTGTGGGCTGACTTGTACATTAGGACATGCCTCGACCTGAAATAACCTAGCCATTTTATGGATGCCTTTGGCCCTGGGGGGTTTCTGGCAGTTTGTGGAGCCCAAGGTGAATGTCCCCAAGGCTGCTGGTGAATCAGATCCCTGGTGTTCTCAGTTGACAGTCCAGCCCAACAGTTTCTCTGCTGGCCATGCCTCTGCAGGTCCCTCCTGTGATCTAATTGGATTAATATTTGAATCAATAGACTGAGTCAAGCAGAATGTGGGCCTCGTGCAATCAGCCGAAGGTCTGAAAAGAGCAAAAGGGCTGCCCCTGCCCCTAAGGAGGAGAGTACCCCTCCTGCTGGATGGCCTTCGAACTGGAACATCAGCTTTTTGCTGCCTTTGGACTTGAACTGAAACGTTGCCTCTCGCTGGGTCTTGAGTCTGCCTGCGTGGGCACAGGAACTACACGTGGGCTCTCCTGGGCCCCAGCTTGCTGACTCACCCTGCAGGTGGTGTTGGACTTGTCAACTCCATAACTGTGTGAGCCAATCCAATTTCTTATAATCACAAATTTCTTTCTTTCTTTTCTGTTTTTTTTTTTTTTTTCTTTTGAGACAAAGTTTCGCTTTTTTGCCTGGGCTGGAGTGCAGAGGCGCGATCTCGGCTCACTGCAACCCCTGCCTACAGGTTCAAGCGATTCCCCTGCCTAAACTTCCTGAGTAGCTGGGACTACAGGCGCCCGCCACCCTACACCTGGCTAATTTTTGTATTTTTAGTGGAGATGGGTTTTTGCCATGTTGCTTGGACTGATCTCTAACTCCTGACCTCAGGTGATCTGCCTGCCTCGGCCTCCCAAAGTGCTGGGATTACAGGTGTGCGCCAACACGCCCAGCCCACAAATTTCTTTCTTTTCTTTTCTTTTTTTTTTTAAATCAGTTTTCTGTTTCTCTGGAGAATCCTGACAAAGAGTGCATATCTGATAATTTAAAAATCATTTATTGGAGCTATTGAATCTATTGTATTCTGTTTTTACTTTTGAAAATCCTTGGGGCTGGGGGAATGTACACCTTCTCTCTTTTCCTCTTAAAAATTAAAGGCTGATTCAAGGTAGAGGCACCTCACTGTTGTGATGTCCTTTTATCCCAACCTCAGCCCCGGCGGAAAGTCTCTGCACCTTGGGACACTGGTGTTTTTCAGGAGTGACTATCCTGGAGCAGCTGCCTGTTGCGATGAGGACTGGCGGGGAATGGTCCCCTCTGAGTCTGGAGTCACTTATTTGGAATCCTCCAGCAGAAAGCTTTCTAAGATGTCACACTATAAACTCATTCATGTAATTATTGCATTTCAGTTCAGATTCTATTGCTCTTGCTTCATTATTTCAAAGCTGTATGATGATATCCATTACTGGGTGCAGAGTGGCCCTGATGAATCTGGAGGCACCATGGTCTGACCCATCCTGAGAAATGATCCAGTCATGAAATGCTGGTGCACATATGGATTGAGCCAGTTATCTTCACCATCTGGAATCAAGACCCTGAAATCCAGGTGGCCAAGGACTGCATCAACTCTTTTTTTTTTTTTTTTTTTTTTTGAGACGGAGTCTTGCTCTGTCACCCTGACTGGAGTACAGTGGCACAATCTCAGCTCACTGCAACCTCCAACTCACTGGTTCGAGTGATTCTCCTGCCTCAGCCTCCCGAGTAGCTGGGATTACAGGCATGAGCCGCTGTGTTCAGCCTGCACCAACTCTTACAGACAGGCCAGAGTCCTGTCTAGAAGTCGGGACACCAGGCCTGGCTGGCACTCTGTTCTCCAGACCACACTGCCCTCCGCAGCCAGATCCCACGACCCAGACATGGGTGGATTTTTGTTTCTGACTTGCATTCGCTTCTTTACGTGAAATGTGAATTCTTTGTCCTGATGTTACTTGTTAGCACTGACAGCGTTCCTGATCGTGGTACTTAAGCTGTTATCAATAAGCTCCAAAGCTTATCCTTGATGCTAATGATCTCAGAGTTGGAAGAGGCCCTGGCATGTACCGAGGCCAACCTTGTCTAGTAAGTGTCCTATGCCCTTGAGACCACCTCATGCCCTTCAAGGACAGAGACAAATTAAAAATAGAGGCTTAATTCTCCTGATTGAAAAGAAGGGAAGAGATTTTTCTCTCCTTTTTCTCTGAGCATGACTCTTTTTTCTTTCTGAGATGGAGTCTCACTCTGTCACTCAGGCTGGAGTGCAGTGGCGCAATCTCGGTTCACCACAACCTCTACCTCCTGGATTCAAGCGATTCTCCTGCCTCAGTGTCCCGAGTAGCTGGGATTACAGGTGTATGCCACTGTGCCTGGCTAATTTTTTTGTATTTTCAGTAGAGGCAGGGTTTCTCCATGTTGGCTAGGCTGGTCTTGAACTCCTGACCTCAGGTGATCTGCCCAGCTCGGTCTCCCAAACTGTCTCCTGGCCTCTCTGGTTTCCAAGGGAGGCCAAGAGCCTAACTTAGTCCGTCTTGTTCCAAGCTGCAAAACTACCTCCTGTCATGAAGATAGGAGTTTATTCTTCTTCTAGATACAGGCAATTAATAAACACAGATGGTAACCTCGATGACCAGGTGGCTCTGGGGTCAATGGTGTGTGACAAATGGCACTGTCAGGGCCTCTTCCTTAAGGACTAGTTATTGTTTATGTTGAAAACACTCATGCAGTGAGTTGTATCTGTTTGGGTCTTTAAAAGGATGAGATCCTTTCTTTGCAGTCTCTTAGCCATTGCTTCTGATGCATATCACCTTCTGGCTTAATGGCTATTCAATAACGAAACTTTTCTCTTCCACCTTTGTGGAGAGGTTTTCGGGATTGGGAGTGCACTTTTTTTTTTCTTTTTCTTTTTTTTCTTTTCTTTTTTAGATGGAGTCTCACTCTGTCCTCCAGGCTGGAGTTCAGTGTCATGATCTTGGCTCACTGCAAACTCCACCTCCTGGGTTCAAGCAATTCCCTGCCTCAGCCTCCCAAGTAGCTGAGATTACAGGCATGTGCCATCATGCCTGGCTAATTTTTGTATTTTAATAGAGATGGGGTTTCACCATCTTGGCCAGGCTGGTCTTGAACCCCTGACCTCGTGATCCACCTGCCTTGACCTCCCAAAGTGCTGGGATTGCAGGCGTGAGCCATTGTGCCTGGCCAGCACATTTTATTTTTAATTATATTTCCCCAGTAATGGCCTTACCTACATTTAATGACAATAAATGATGGATACTTAAAATACTCTCTAGTTCTGGAAGGCATTCCCATACATTAATTAATTTGGTTTTCATAAAATCAGGAGGCATTAAAACACCACTAAATTAGAAGGCACCACTCTTCCCTTTTGGTAATTTCCCATTTAGGAAACCGAGGCGCTGAGAGGATAAATGCCACCCAGGGGACCCTGTCCAGCTGTTGGCAGAATGAGGACTGGACCAAGGGTATTTGGCTCGTAATCCAGGGCTTTCCCCAGGTTCCACTGTGAGGCACACAGGGTTTGAAAACACAGTGGCATGTGCGTGTCCACTGCCCCCCGGTCTTTTTTTTTTTTTTTTTGGAGACAGAGTCTAGCTCTGTCGCCCAGACTGGAGTGCAGTGGCGCGATCTCGGCTCACTGCAAGCTCCGCCTCCCGGGTTTTACGCCATTCTCCTGCCTCAGCCTCCCGAGTACCTGGGACTACAGGCGCCCGCCATCTCGCCCGGCTAGTTTTTTGTATTTTTGAGTAGAGACGGGGTTTCACTGTGTAGCTCAGGATGGTCTCGATCTCCTGACCTCGTGATCCACCCGTCTCGGCCTCCCAAAGTGCTGGGATTACAGGCTTGAGCCACCGCGCCCGGCCGCCCCCCGGTCTTAGATACGCCTTTGCTGTGTTACAGAAGCACCTCTGAGGGCCCGGGCACCTCTTCTGGGAGTTTCTTATGTCTCTTCGCCTTCCGCTCTGCTCTGGCTTCACCACGAGAAAGCGCCATGCCCACATTGCTCCTCGGGACCTGGAGACAATGTCCCGACCCCAGGCCGCACCCTCACTTTCCATCCAACCCCACAACTGTTGCCCATGGAGGGCCACAGTCTCCGAAGTGGAACGTGAAAAAGGAAAAGTCATTTGGGCTGTGATACGAAAGCTGAGCTTCTGCAAAGGCAAACAGAAACAGAAACGAACAGAGACAAAGACGAGGGCACGTGTCTGTGTGAGTGAGGGAGAGAGAGATGGGGGAGGGGAGCAAAGCAGAGGTGGCCCGGAGAACTCTCCACAAGGGTCTGCAGGCTGCCACATGGAGGAGTGGCACTCACTGTCCAGTGTGAGGGTGGACCAGGCTCCTCGGGTGTGGTCATTCCGGCGGGAAGGCCGACCGTGATTCCACATCGGGAGGAATGTTCTGGCAGAGCCAGCTGTCCACAGAAGGGTCCATCCCACTGGATTCATGGCCTGGTGTTCAGGAGGACGTTGTCCCGTCCTCATGGTTGTGTGAGCACCGAGTCACCGGGATGCCGGGGGCCCATGCTCCAGTGCCTGAGTGAGCGACGGGCGAGGCTGGGAGCCTGCATTTTCTATAGGTCCCCTCCCCATGCAGGTGGTCCCCAGCCACACCCTGAGAAACAGAGTGTTATGTCACGGCCACTGTCGGAGAGCCACCTGGATGGGCTGGATGCTGGGCTGGATGACTCAAGGTCTCCTCCAAGTCCAAAACGTTTTTCGATTGCATGACTCTCCTCCCTAGCTCCTACTCACATTCTCCAACACAACCAGCTTTCCCTGAAAATAAACCCACCTGGCCACCCCTTGGAGATGAGGGCTTCTCCCGCCCTGCCTCTTTCTGCCGTGCACCTGCTTGGCAGCCATTGCCATGGCTGCCTGTCGTGGGGATACGAAGAGGAGGCTGTGAACATTTTGGCCGTAGGGTAATGACAGACGTGTGATTTTGCAGTGTGACTTGTTGAGCCTCTGTGAGCTTGCACACATAGGGTCCTAGAAGTCTGACCTGAGATGAGAAAGGCCCCCTGGAGGCCATTGAGTTCAAATCGTTCCCTCTAGAGATGGAGAAAACAGGGCAGCTGCCGGCCCAGGCGCCAGCACTCAAGACACGAGGTGTAGCACACGCCCGGGGAGAGGCTGCATCCCGGGATGGGAAGCACTTCCTTGGTTCCTGCGTTGTGCATGTGAGAGTGGGCGGCTGTGTGTGTGCAAGTACGTGAGTGTGAATGTGTATGATTGTGAGTATGAGCACGTGTGTGGGTGTGCAGATTCAAGAGTGAATGTGAGTGTGTGCGAGTGTGAGGGCGTGAATGTGTGTGTGTGAATGCCCATATGCTTATGGGTGTGAATATGTGCACGTTTTAGTGTGGGCATGTGTGAGTGTGCACGTGTGAGTGTGGGCATGTGTGAGTGTGGGCATGTGCGAGTATGGGCATGTGTGAGTGGGCATGTGCGAGTATGGGCATGTGCGAGTGTGGGAATGTGTGAGTGTGCGCATGTGCGAGTGTGGGCATGTGTGAGTGTGGGCATGTGTGAGTGTGGGCATGTGCGAGTATGGGCATGTGCCAGTGTGGGCATGTGCGAGTGTGGGCATGTGTGAGTGTGCGCATGTGCGAGTGTGGGCATGTGTGAGTGTGGGCATGTGTGAGTGTGGGCATGTGCGAGTATGGGCATGTGCCAGTGTGGGCATGTGCGAGTGTGGGCATGTGTGAGTGTGCGCATGTGCGAGTGTGGGCATGTGTGAGTGTGCGCATGTGTGAGTGTGCGCATGTGTGAGTGTGGGCATGTGCGAGTGTGGGCATGTGCGAGTGTGTGCATGTGTGAGTGTGGGGATGTGTGAGTGTGCGCATGTGTGAGTGAGCATGCGTGAGTGAGTGATGTGGCATATGAGTTTGTGTTTGTAAGCGTAAGTGTGAACGTGTGTCAGTACGTGTGTGGACTTGTGTGAGTGTGTCTGTACGTGTCGGTGCACATGTGAGTGTGGATGTGTCTGTGTTTACGCCCAGTGTGAGTGCATGTATGTGAGTGTCAGAGGGTGTGAATGCCTGGCATGTGTGCCCCGAAAGCCAGCATGGCACACCAGTGACCTCCATTGGCTCTCCAGCCCTTGGATGCTGTGTGGGGGATGCTGGCCTTTCCGCACAGAGGCCCTGAGCGAATGTGGGGCTCTCTGCTGGATGGACTGTGGAAGATACACCCCGGCAGTGTCAGACCTCTAGTGCTCGAGAATACTCTCCCTGTTGGGTTACAGTATGGGGTTGTTTTTCTCCTCAGAGTGTTTACATGGACAGTGCAAACTTGGAAAATCCCTCTGGCCATCATGCAGAAAAATATGCATAAAGGATGACTGGAGAAAAATTCCTTCTGTGGACAAAACGCAGGCAGAAACACACACACACACACACACACACACACACACACACACACACACACGGCAGAGGTATCTTTCTTTGTGCCTCAATGAAAGGGAGGTTGAAGGAGAGACCAAGCTAGAAACAGACTGTTAATTTTGAGACTTTTTTCTTTAATCATTTAACATAAAGAGACAGCATGTTACAATGACATTTTACGGACGATTGTAAATTATTATGAAGTCCTCAATTGGTAAAACATCTTGACTTTTTTCCCCTGTCTTGGGGTCTGTGGTTAAATCATGACAGACCAGCAGTGGAGTGGAGTGTGAAGAACTGCGGCTTGAGGCTTGGACGAGTCTGGGTTTAATCTCTTGTTTACTGACTGTGTGGCCTTTCTGAACCTGTTTTCTCACCTATTTAATAGGGACAAATGACCTATTTCATAGAGTAATCGTGAAGATGAGAGACAATGGTGCACCAAATTGGGTTTTAACCTGTAACATTATCCCTGATTAACCTTGGTATTTTATAGAAACATTCATACATTATAGTAGCAAACATTGAGATGGTATATACAATATAATACACATTCGTCTTGCATTTTAAAGTGTTCAGATGTACTTAAATTGTAATACTTTTAATTTATTCTTTTAGTGTTAATCAAATTTGACTGTTTTGAGTATTGTACAATAGCTTTAACATTTATTCTTTTCCTATGAAACCTTTTTTTTTTTTGAGACGGAGTCTCGCTCTGTCACCCAGGCTGGAGTGCAGTGGCGCCATCTGGGCTCACTGCAAGCTCCGCCTCCCAGGTTCACGCCATTCTCCTGTCTCAGCCTCCCGAGTAGCTGGGACTGCAGGCACCGCCACCACACCCGGCTAGTTTTTGTATTTTTAGTAGAGAGGGAGTTTCACCTTGTTAGCCAGGATGGTCTTGATCTCCTGACCTTGTGATCTACCCACCTCAGCCTCCCAAAGTGCTGGGATTACAGGCGAGAGCCACTGCACCCGGCCGAAAACTTTTTGTAATGAGCCTATTCTGTGTGAAGCTTTTGGTTTTCTCTAAAAGCTGCTGTGTTCCAAGGACACCCGTGGTACGCAGCCCCTTTGCTGTGTGATCATTTCCAGCCTCCTTTTTGTATTCTTGTCATAGCATCTGACTTTTAGTCATTAACCAAGCAAATGCAGCAGTTCATCATCTCAGAGATTAATGTACGGAGAATAAAAGAGGTAGCGTCGTTGGTGCGGGAGTCAGGCGAGAAGTTCCCTTCTGGAGGAACTGTTTTGTATCTAGAACACCAAGGAATTATGCTCCTGAAACATACAGCCAGGATGAATCTTTGTTAACTCATCGGAATATTTCCTCAGTAAAATCCACAAGATCTTCTTCATCCAGTATTAAAAATTGGGCGGCTGAGGCAGGAGAATGGCGTTAACCCAGGAGGCGGCGGAGCTTGTAGTGAGCGGAGATCACGCCACTACACTCCAGTCTGGGCGACAGAGCCAGACTCCATCTCAAAAAAAAAAAAAAAAAATTGGGCTTCAGCAGTCAACACCAAGCAATAAGAGGCAATCAGCACTGCAATATGAAAACATCATAAGCTTGAAAGAACTTAACATGAAATTTAGAAATCTATGTCACGTATACCATGATGGTTACTGAAATAAAACATCAATCACCCGTATTCTTATCACTCCTCAAAATGTTTTCTTCCCATCCCATGGCCCTTTCTGGAGTTTTCTCCATGCTTATATAACTGTACAGAGTTGTCACTTTCATGGAGATGAAATTGCGTGCGTTGCTGTTTTGGCTTCACGTTGTTGAGTATTTTTTTATGCTACTAAAACTTCATGGTGAGCATTTCAACACCCGTGTAATACTGCATCCAGATGCTCTGTAATAATTACTCTCCCGTTCTCCTGTGGCTGTTCAATTACGTAATTTTCCACTTTAAGTCATAATAAGTAACGCACATCCCCGTGACCACAGCTTCATGCTCTCAGCCCAAGCTCCAGGAGGAGAGGACTGGGTCAAAGCACCTGGACATTTTTGTGACTTTTGAACTGCATTGTGGAACCGTGTGAAGGACACTTTTCTCAATGTGATGTACCACTTTGATTTGACGCTGTTTTCTCCTGCCAGTTCAGAATGATAGGGTAAGAGAATACTCTGTGTTGATGGAGAGACTCAGATTTGGGTCTCAAATGTGTTTTCTGCGTAACAACGAGATGGGATCCAGTGATGCGGTCTGGGCTGTTGGGTACTCACTTTTCCTAAAAGATGCCATCTGCTTGGAGCAGAATAGGCTGTGACACGCAGGAGCCCCCAGGGAAATGGCGACGGCAGTGTTGGCTGTTAACGAGCAGGCATAAGGGACTGCTCCCAGCGGTACTTCCTCTGAAGCCATTGCCACCTGCAGCAGCACAGGAGACAGAAAGGCCCTTTCTCCGGGTCCAGGCGGCTCAGGCCCCTATGTGCCCTGGTGTAGGAGAGACCCAGGCTTCTTGGTAGAGGCCCAGAGCCCTGCGCTGCCACCACTGCTGGATGATGCTCAGGACCTCGGGGCTGGCCCTGCTGGCTCTGGTCTGTGCTGTGGGCTCAAGCCAGGCCAGCGGCTTCACAGGTGAGGAGTCTGGGCTTGGCATGGGCAGTTCTCGAGGAGGGAGGCTCCCTGGCATGGGTCTCATGAGGACAGCCCCCTGCTGAGACCTAGGTGGGTAAGGATGCCTCTGCTTGAAGAGGCGACATCTGTTCCTTGGTGGACGAGCTTTTCCGTAAGCGCACATGGTAGCAGCTGTGGAGGTGGGGCAGGAGTGCCAGGTAGGGTTTTGGGAAGAGGACTCCCTAGTGGGAACCTGTTGCTGAATCACCGGGGCGTTCGTGGGGGTAAAATGCAGATTCTTAGCCAGCAGGTCTGCGGTGCAAGGCCTGGAACTCTGCATGTCTGTGGGTGATGCAGATGCTGTGGGTCCTCAGATCCCACTGAGAACAGTGAGCTCCTACAAACGCAGAAGAAAGGTCTCCTGAACCTTGCTACATGCAAGTCCTCGCTTACAGATTAAAAAAAAAAGGAGACTTCGTCTGGGCAACATCATGAGACCTCATCTGTACCAAAAAAAAAAAAAAGCCAGGCATGGTACACACTTGTGGTCCCAGCTACACAGGAGGCCGGGATGGGAGGATCGCTTAAGCTTGGGAGGTCGAGGCTGCAGTAAGCTGAGACTGCTCCACTGCACTCCAGCCTGGGCAGCAGAGCAAAACCCCCCTGATAAACAAATAAAAGCCACAATACAAAAACAAAAAGGAAAGGGAGACCCAGAATGGATCAGGGACTCGCCCAGGCCACACAGCTCACAGGGCAGAGTCACCGCAGGAACCAGCGGCTGCACCAGGGCTCTGTCTGGAGTCTTCAGGCATGCAGAAAGCAGAGCAGCTGCTAAAAAATACGTGGGGGTTCTGAAACCCCAGGATCCAGGGAAATGGGACTGGAGAATTTTAAAATCGTTTTCCTCTTAAAATCTGTCTTATTCCGTTACAAATTTAAAGGAATCCATTCTGTTTCTAAAATCCACTGTTTTTGTACTACCTTAAAGTTTTTTGTACTACCTTAAAGTTTTTTACCCAGAAGCAGGATTTTGCTTTGTGATTTGTGAAATGGATGTTCCCATTGGAACAGGTAACGTGTAGACCCCACAGTTCAGATACATAATGGGTGGGAATCCTGGGAAGCTGGAGAAGGTCTTAGGAGGTGTTTCCAGAACCCCTCGTTGTAGATGAGGACACGGGGCAGAACCTCAGCAACCCCACATGTGCCCGTCCTAATCTTCCCCGGGTGCCAGCACTGCCTTCACGGGCATGGCCCCACTTCAGCCTTCTGCTGCCTCAGAGCATGGCTGTTGTTTCACAGATGACAAGAGGGGGCACTGGGAGGGCATGACACAGGTGCAATCACACAGCAGGGTGTGAGCACAGGTCCATCTGACCCCAGGACTCTTGTCGGCCCCAGAGCATTAGGCTTTCCCACGTCTGAGACCGGAATCCAAGACCCCGCGCTCCTGCTCTCATGGCCCTTGCAGGGCTTTGCAGAACGGCAGAATCTGGTAAACGCTTTCTTCTCTGGGCTCTGCCAAGAAGCCAGGCTTGGGATGGCACATGGCCTCAGATAAATGTGAAAAACAAAACAGGACAAACATCTCCTGGGTTCCACTGGAGACGAGTGTGTGTGTGTGTGTGTGTGTGCACCTGTGCATGCATGCGGGTGTGCGTGTGTGTGCAGGAGGGCTCTGCTACGGACCAGCTGAGTCCATGTAATGATCAGGTGGGGCCCTGGCAGCTCTCGAGAGACCAGGAGCTGCAAGTGTCCTTAATGTGGTTGGCATCTCTGCTCAGGTTATGATGAAAAACACAAGCTAGATCCACCCTGCTAAATTCTTGGTACAGGAAGTCCTTGGCCTTTGCCTTGCTCAGCGTGGTCACTGAGTAGGTGAGCGCGTTCCTTGTGGCCGTATTCCACCGTTCCTCATGCAAGTCACCTCTAGGCTCTCAGCCCAGCTGTCCTGGCCCGGGAAGCTGATTTGTCCGGTTCCACCCCGTACAACAAGGACCTCCCGTTCCTTTGCAGAGCTCACGGTAACTACCCCACTGGTGATGGCAAACAGCAGGTGGTCCCCATCCCGAGAGGCCCTGCTGAGCCCACAGGGTGATTTGGGGTTCAGCCCCCAGAGGAGGTTGCGGCTCCCGTCCCTGTTGCTTGTGGAGTGGGGTTGCTCTGCGCAGGCGTGTGGTCCAGCACCTGTGTTCCGCCCAGAGCAAAGCTGCAGCCTCTTCCTTCACCTGGTTTGAGGGCCAGCTCTGCCCTGTTTCTTCCTGGGGTGAGTAACAAGCCCCTGGAGTCCTGCTTTCTGCACACTTATAGGTTGCTGTGAGGTTCAAGGAGGGAATCTTCAGAGATGCTGCCCCAGTGGAGGGAATAAGGACAGCATTGGCTTTGTGATCATTTCTGCTCCCATCTCTGTGTTCCTCCCCAGAAATCAATCCAGCTATTATTGAGGGAAATAAACTGTAATACTGAGCCCCCACCTCTTGGCTGTACAGTCTAGTAAAGCTTAGAGCTCAGGGATTGAGTGTCTGAAATGCAAGCACTGTATGTCAAATCCTCCGTTCATTAGGCACTGAGAGTCCATATACTCAGAGTCCCCTGCTAGGTACCACAGGCGAGCTGGAGAGGACCCTTTACCATCCCTGTGTTCACGGGCTAGGGCTGCTGGAACAAAGAAACAGCCTGGGTGGCTTAAACAGCGGAAATGGATTCAGTCACAGTTCTGGAGGCCGGAAGTCTAAGATGAAATTGCGGGCAGGACTGGTTCCTCCCAAGCCGCTGCAGGAGTCTCTGCTCCGGGCCTCTAGCTTCTGGAGCAATCTTTGGTGTTCCTTAGCAGTAGAAGCACCACCCCAGTCTCTACTTTCCTCTCCCTATGTGCCTTTCTGTCTCCACATTTCCCTTTAGCATAAGGGCCAGTCATATTGCATTAGGGCCCAGCCTAATGTCTCCACTTTAACTTGATAACCTCCAGAAGACATTACTACAGATAAGGTCACATTCTGAGTTACTGGGGTTTAGGATTTTAATATACGAATTTTTAGAGGAACACAATCGATTCAAATTAGGCAATTGGGTTCTCCCAGGGAGATGGGAAGCCCAGGCACACGTCAGGGGATGTCCATGACAAAGAGTCTCGTGGTGAATGCCATGGGGCCAGGGGTCTCGAGAACGGAGTAATCACGTTGATGGAGGGGTGATGGGCCTTGTGTACAGGAACCAGGCTCTGGTGAGAGATGCATGGGCCCTGATATGGTAAATCTGATGCTTGTCCTGCAGCGGGGGTGACTGTGCCTCCTCCTGATCACAATGGTAACGGCTGAACAGTTGAACTGGTCTTTTTTTTTGAGATGGAATCTTGCTCTGTCGCTCAGGCTGGAGTGCAGTGACATGATCTAGGCTCACTGCAACCTCTGCCTCCTGGGTTTAAGCAATTCTTCTGCCTCAACCTCCCAACTAGCTGGGATTACAGGTGTGCCCCACCACACCTGGCTAATTTTTTTTTTTTTTTTTGAGAGGGAATCTCCCTCTGTCACCCAGGGCGGAGTGCAGTGGCACAATCTCGGCTCACTGCAACCTTAACCTCCCGGGTTCACGCCATATTCCAGCCTCAACCTCCCGAGAAGCTGGGACTACAGCTGCCTACCACCATGCCTGGCTAATTTTTTATATTTTCAGTAGAGATGGGGTTTCACTGTGTTAGTCAGGATGCTCTCGATCTCCTGACCTCAGGTGACCCGCCCACTTCAGCCTCCCAAAGTGCTGGGATTGTAGGCGTGAGCCACCACGCCCGGCCTGAGCTGGTCTTTTATCATCAACAAACTTCTCACACGTGCTTTAAGTACCTGCTTACTTATCTTCCACCTCACTGAAAAGAAAGCCGTCTTTGTCATGTCCTGGCCGCAGTATCCTTCAGTTTCCACTGTGGCAGGAACTGCTGCTCGTTCACTCCCCATGTGGCAACCTTGAGGCTCAGGGGGACGAAGAGATAGACGTGCACGAGATTCTACGGCCTGTGGAATCAGCCCATGTGGAGCAGAACAAAGGGACATGATCTCTAAGCATTTATTCCAGTGCTGTGCTCTTTCCTTCGTATATTGGCTGTGAGACCCTGTGCTTCAGGAAGCGTGTGTGGGGCCCAGGTGGCACCTCTTCCTCGGTCACAGCGGCTTTCTTAGCAGGCCAGGCTATGTTGATGCTTTATTCTTCTGTGCTCACTCATGCAACAGCCTTCCTGGTGCACTAGCAGGCAAAGGCGGTGGAGAGGGCTGGTGGGCAGCTTCCGAGAGGCCTGCCCGAGTGCGGGAGGTGTGGTCTCGCTTGCTGTTGCAGAGGGATGCCTTGCGGATAACCGCTCGCATGGATCTGATCCTGGTGTTCTCAGTCGCCTCCTTGCTTGTCTCTTTTAGAAAAAGGCCTCTCCCTGTTGGGCTACCAGCTGTGCAGCTACCGTGTGACCCACAGTGTGCAGAAGGTGGAGGCTGTGCAGACGTCCTACACGACCTATGCGTCCTGCGGTGGCTGGATCCCCTGGAGGCGGTGCCCCAAGACTGTTTACCGGACCCAGTACCTGGTAGTGGAGGTTCCCGAGTCCAGGAATGTGACCGACTGCTGTAAGGGCTATGAGCAGCTCGGCCTCTACTGTGTCTTGCGTGAGTCCAGGGCTGCCGGGCTGGGGCGGGGCCACCCTTGCCGTTTCGAGACTCCTGATGGGACAGTCACTGTTGACACCCATTGGCCCGGAACTTGCTAGATCTTCCAGGAGCACGGTTCCCAGCCTTGACCAGGCAGCAGGGTTATCGGCAGGGCTTGTCTCTGGCCCCACTCTCAGGTTTCTGAGTCCGTGGGTGGGGGTGAAGTACAAGAATTTGCCCTCCTGACAAGTTCCTGGGTGACACTGATGCTGCTGGCCCAGGAACCCCACTTTGAGAACCCCTGTTGTTCTCAGAGGGCCCCAAGTCCTCCCGCTTCTCAGTGCAGTTTGAAAGCTGCTGTCCTGTAGGATGCTTGGGGTCAGTTACCAGGGTGACCAGTGTGGTTAGGCCAGGCCAGGGTCTGAGCCGTTGGGAGGGGGCGGGGACTCAGGGCTCAGCCTACTGACACGCAGGTGATCTCTTTCAGGGGAGGGGTGTGTGTGTGTGTGTGTGTGTGTGTGTGTGTGTTTAGTGGTTGCTAATTTCGAGTCAATACCAGATCTACAATGAGTTTCTGTATAGTCAGAAGGTCCTGCCTCACACCCCCACTGTGGAAGGACATGGGGGTGTGTGGCTCCAGCTTGGTGTTGGCCAGGGTCACTGAGACACAAGGGCTGTGGCCTCCAGAGTGAAGAAGCCACCAGCTCCTGGGTGCCCCAAGGGGGATCCTACAGGACCCATCCTTGTGGCCTGAGACCAGGACACCAGCAGAATGGAGTGCGGACTCCCCAAACCAGGGTGCCTGCCTCCTCCAGAAACCAAGGGCCCCAGATTGCAGAGTCTGGGGTCTGCATAGACCTGCATGCTGAGCCATCCTGAGTGGGCCCTCCCTCAGCCCCCGGTGTGATTTCACAGATGACAGGGAGAGTTGACGCTTTTCTGCTGCCCTGTTCAGAGGCCCAGGCCCAGAGAGGGCCCGATGGTTTCGGGTGTGCTGTTAACAGGCACACTCCTCTTTGAGGAGTGTTAAAACAATACCACCATGACCAATACCTCCATCACCAATAGAAACCAGGCAGGGCCAGCTGACCCCAGAGCAATGGCCTTCTGTACTCCCATTGCTTCCCTAGAGGGCCACTGGCAGGACAAGGCTATGCCTTGGCCATGCTGCTCAGGTGCTGGTCTAAGGAGACCCTTCCTGTCCTGATGCCTGGCCCTGTTTCCACTTTCCCTTTCTCTGAGGGCCACACACACAGAGGGGCCTGCTGAGCCACAGTTGCTGCTGTCCCTGCCCTGCAAACAGCCTCCACTCCTAGTGGATGGCAGGGGCCATTAGGACACAGGTGCTGATGCCACAGCACCTTGGTGTAGAGCATGTGGACTTTGTAGCCAGGACATGCCCTGTCCTGTCCTGTCCTGTCTTACCTGTGGAGGCCACACCTCTTCCTACCTGTTGGCATTGTCAGGACTAGTGAGGGGAGGAGGCCCTGGGGGAGGCTGATCAGCAGCCCCTTCCTGCCCCCTGCTTGGCAGGGCCACACCAGCCCCACCCATGCCCACCATCACCTTCTGTAAGAGACCCTGGCCTGCTGCAACAAACAAGTTAATTCCCTCCCAGAAGACAGGGAGGCCCCTCCCCACCACCTGCCCTTCATCCTCCTCCACAGAACCAGCCTCCAGGAACTGCCTCCTGTGGGAATCAGCCGCACTGTTAGAGTGTTAGCATCTTTAATTAGGGGCTCACCAGGGCGATGCTTTTGCAGTCAGGGAGTCCCATTGGTGAGAGTGGGCTGCCACGGGGAGCTGCAGGGAGTGGAGGGCGAGGCCACAGGGAGGGACATGGGGCATGAGGGGAAGTGGACTCACTCTGCGGGCCCTGAGCCCCTCAGTACATGGCCCCTCAGGTTCTAGAAGGCTCACTCTGGCACAGCGAAGAGGGGGCAGACCTAGAAGGAGGAAGGAAGAGAAGAGGGAGGGGAACAGGCATTACCTGAGTGAATTCTTTCTAAGAGGCCAGGGCAGGAGACCCTCCAATCCCTCAGGCGCCAAAGGAATAGGCATCCCTGGCTCTGCAGGTGGAGATCCAGGCTAGGGTAGGCCCGTGCCTCCACCACCATGGCACATTTCTGGGAAGCCTGGCTCGGGACATGGACCCGGGGCTCTCTGACCCCCAGGCAGATTTTTGGGGGTTTACCAAGCTGCACTTTAGTGTAGAGGAGTTTGTGGCATTTGAATGCTGTGGCTGTGGCGATTGTGGGAGGAGGAATGTTTCAGGGCACTGAGGACATGGAGTTCTTTCTCAGAAAGGTCCCTGCCTGTGCCAGGGCCTGGTGAAGGGCATAGCCCATAAGGCTTCTGCAGCTCCTGTTGCTGGAGGGCCTGTATCCCGTGGGCCTCCATCTCTTCCCAGCCCCAGGGTCAGAGACATCCCGCTGGTAGTGTGAAGGTGCCTGTGGTGGGCAGATTTACAGCCCGGATTTTGGCAGCACAACCTTCTCTCTATGCTTGCACAGCTCTTTTGATCCAAGCCGCTTTTTCTGGGATGCCGCATGGCAGGTTGACCCCTTGGAGCTGGACGTGAGATGGTCTCAGTAAGTGACCTGTTGAGCACTGCAACTCTGCTTTGTACAGGATGAAGCAGGTCTGAAGCTGGACCTGGCAGATGTTGGAGGCACCTGGAAATACTGGGAGGTGTGAAGGGCAGGAGATGCTCCTTCCTCTGTAGCGGGGCCTCCAGGTCGCCCGAGTGTGGGTGACTCACACCTCAGCCGCCCGGGGTTCTGCGCCTCAGAGTCCCATCCCCCAGACTGGTAAAATGCCACACATGTTTCCTCCTTTCTCCTCCCACTCAATCATGACTTACGCAAAAAAGCGAAGGGAAGCATCCACACACACGTGATATGATTTTCAGTGACTTTTTCAACTTTTTCATTCCAGCATTTGGAACACAATGACACCTGGTGCATTATTTTAAGCTTTTAAAAATATAATTACAGAAAGGAATACATGAGCCATGCAGAAAATTTGGAAACACAGAAAACAGGAGGAGGAAACGATCCCAAGCCTGCTGCTCACGAATAACCACCTTTCACATGTTCTTTATCCGGGGCAGACATTTCACAAGAGGATGGCCACTGTGTCCAAGACGTTTGTAGCATGATTTTACCACTCAGCAATGTATCCACAGCAGCTTTCATGTCCATAAACATGACTCCACTGCATGCTTTTACAGCCACATGGCATTACCTCATACGCACATCAGTATTCACTGAGCAAGTTCTTGCCACTTAACATTCAGTCGTTTCTAATTACTCATTAGCATACATAATACTGTGATGAACAGTATACGGTACAAAAGCGGCTGTGCACAAGTTGGATTATGTGCTCAGGATGAATTCTGAGAAGTGGAACCCAGCCTCTTAGCCGTGCTCCCTAACTCCAGTGACACTCCAATTCTGCACAGGATCAACCTCCTGGCAAACTCAGCCTTGTTAGGCAAATCCAGGAGCCCACGGGACCAGGAGACTCCCCAGAACTTCTTGTCCTCACAGGCTGATGACCAGGGGCCCTTTGGTGAGAACCTCCTGTCCTGACCAGGCGAAGAGGCGCTGAGGAAGGAGGAGGGAGACAGGAGCGACTCCTCCCCAGCTCATCCAGTCCTCAGCCCTGGGAGCCTTGGGTTTTACTGCTCAAACAGAAAGCTCCCCTGTTGCCTCACTGAATCATGACTAACAGTGTTGCCAGGAGCTGAGCAGTTCTTTTATTGTCTGCATTGAGTTAGAGAAGAAGGAGATTTTTTGACTTTCTACCAAGCTGGACTTGTTCAGCTTTCTCAGGGCACTCAGTCAGCTGGCCAGCTCCAAGGGATGGAGGGGCTTCCCGGCAGTGCCCAGTTAAGATGCAAACCTTTCACTCAAAAACACGCCTCTGGTGATTAGGCAACTATTTTTGGAAGCCAATTTTGGGGGGATTGTTTCCATTTAAATAGCCTTTTAGTTTAGAATAGTTTTAGATTTGCAGGGAAGTCTTTATCTTTCTGCAAAGATAATGCAGAAAGGTCCTGTACCCCCCAACCCAGCTTCCCCTAACGTTAGCATCTTACAGCCCTCGGGACAGCTTGTCCTAAGGAACCAGCACTGGGCATTGCCAAGAAACTCCATACTTTATTTGGATTTCCCTGCTTTCCCCAGAATGTCTTTTTCTGTCCCAGGAGCCCACCTTCCATTTAGTCCACACATCTGCTTAACCCTTAGGCCTTTGCTTTTTGCACTGGGAGACAAAGCAGAGACCTTCAGATGCTCAGCAAGCCTCCACCAGCTCCTGACGTTGCCTTCCTCGAGCTGCACCCAACGTTCATTTTTCATGCACGGCCATTGGTGGAGCTGCCTGGATGATGAGGAGAAGAAGACTGAGTCAGGGACAATGCAAGAAAGAGAGCGTGGCTGACAGGAATGCCCACAGCAAGGCCGGGCGCCAGGCAGACAGGGCTGTGTGAGAAGAGCGGGGATGCAGTCTGTCCGCATATTCCGCGACTCTGGCTCCCCCTGCTCTGGCCAGCTGAGCAGTGTCCTTGGTGATGCGGTCCCAACAGACACCAGGGCCGCCACCTTCTTTCTTGGTTGCGGAGTGCTCTGCAGAGACCCTGGGGGACCCAAGAGGCTGGTCCCTGGGATTGCAGCCTGTTGAGGCTGCCCTTCCACTTGGCCAATCCCACAAGTTTTCCCCACCCTCGCGGGGGTGAGTCTCAGACCCAGTTACCAGCTGGCCTCCTCTGGTCTTCTGGGCTCTGAGACGTCTCAAGCTCTGCTTCTAAACATCCCTGGGCCATAGACACACAAAGCCATGCGTCTGGGCGTGAACGGACAGCTCTGAGTAAAGCCCCAGCGGGAGCACGGCACCCACCATCAACACAAAGCTTGCCATGCGTCTCGGCGTGAACGGACAGCTCTGAGTAAAGCCCCAGCGGGAGCACGGCACCCACCATCAACACAAAGCTTGCCATGCGTCTGGCCTGAACGGGACAGCTCTGAGTAAAGCCCCAGGGGGAGCACGGCACCCACCATCAACACAAAGCTTGCCATGCGTCTGGGCGTGAACGGACAGCTCTGAGTAAAGCCCCAGCGGGAGCACGGCACCCACCATCAGCACAAAGCTTGCCATGCGTCTTGGCGTGAACGGACAGCTCTGAGTAAAGCCCCAGCGGGAGCACGGCACCCACCGTCAGGATGGCTGACTATGGAGGCCACAGAGCGGGCCAAGCCTTCTCTGGGGCCCTGAACTGGGGTCCCTCCTCCCTGTGTGTCCTCCTCACGGCTGCCCTCTGCCTTGTGGAGCTCCCATCTTCTCAGCTTCCTTCCGTCCTGGGAGATGGGGTCGTCTCCTGCCCTGGGCCCACCTCTGCTGTCTCGGCAAAGGCACACTGCAGGCTCTGTGGCATCGGGCACAGGCTCCGCTGTCTCCTGTCCCCTGGGGTTCGGTTTCTTCTCCTCGCCCTCCTCTTGTGCTTCTCGGAGCTCTGAGCGTCAGCCCCCGGACTCCTGACAGCTTCCCTTTGGGTGGATTCTCAGACTCCTGCAGTGCTTTCTGAGAGCTCTACAAGCCCCTTTTCTGGAAAGCCCACCATGGCCTCCCTCTGCAGCCCTGACTGAGGTCTGGTCCTTGGGACCAGTGTACCTCCCATGGGGACCCCACCGGGCTGGCCTCTTGCCCTCCTCGTCTTTGCCTCCTGCAGAGGCTCGCCATGTTTCTGTGCCTGGAGCTGCATCTGAGCTGCATTCACACTGCGAGCGGCTGGGGAGCTGGGCAGCCAACAGCCGGCAGGCTGGCCTCAGTGGCCACCTCCAGTGCCACTCTGCCATGCGTCTCCACGTGGGCAAACAGTGAATGTGTCCAGCTTCACATTTGTACTGCCACACCTGGTCTACCCCAGGCCGTTCTTCCCACAGCTTTCCCCAGCTCAGGAATGGAGCCCCAGGGATGCCAGCCCCGAAGCCTGGGAGCCTTCCTGAAGCTTATTCTTCTCTTGCACTCCATCCCGTCTGTCAGCACATCCTGTGGACGCCCCCACCTGATCTCCCCAGGGTCCCATGCTGCGCTCGTCTGCACTGTCACCTGGGCCAGCCCCCACCACACCCCACACCAGGCCTGTATCTCACCTCGTGGGCGCCAGGGCTGATGTCTGCAGGGCTGCTCCGAGCTCCCCTCTGCCCAGCCCAGGCACGAGCCCCTCTCCAGAGCGGCCTTCCCAGACCTCCATCCCCCACACTGCTTCATCCCCCGAGGCTCTCACCCTGTCTGAATGTCTGTAGATCGCCTTGCACTGTTGTTCCCCCACTGGAATATAAGTTCCCTGAAGGCTGGGCCCTGGGCACCTGGGATTGTGCCTGGCACATAGGTGCTCCACAAATATTGAATGAATGAATGAATGAATGAGCTCAGGACTGGAAGCAGCAAGGGGCCCTCTAGGGGGTGGTGGAGCCTCTTGGACCTGGACTCCTGAGGCCTGGAAGAAACAGCGACACCTAGGACCTCAACTGAAGCTGCCCTGGCAGGACAGATGGGCAGAGGATATGAAAGGCAAAGCCAGCGGCCCGCCAATGGGGTGGGTCTGCCCAGGCATGGGGATGGGCCCTGAACAGGCCACAGACCCACAGGCAGACTTCAGCACCAGGAAGCACCGACATGAGGCCCCTGTGAAGCAAATGAGGTTCGTCTTTTGTCACCAGCATCATTAACTGTACCATTTTCTCCCAGCTCTGAATCAGTCCAGAGAGTTCACATCAAGACCCGGGGTCTGCCCTGCAGAGGAGCCTGAACCATCCACCTCCCCGTGCAGCTTGGACACCGACTGTCCTGGGCTTCAGAAGTGCTGCCCCTGGTCAGGGGGGCGCTGCTGCATGGCCCCTGCACCCCAAGGTAGGCTGCTGCAGGCCGTGCTCACGGATCGGCAGCAAAAGAGGGTCTCAGTGAGGCTGGTCTGTGTGAAGGTGCGGGGAGGAGTATGTTTCTAGGAGCAGCGACCGATTTCACCAGGAGCCCCCACTGTGTGCACAGGCAGCGCCTGCTCTTAGATAATTTCTTAGTCAAAATCTGGCCCCTAAACTCTCAGGGGAGAAAAGCTCACGGCGCTCTCAGGGGCCCTGAAATGGGAAGACACGTCTGGTGGAGCAGAGACCCGGATTTCCCAGTTTGCCTGGAGAGGCCAGGAGCTCCAGGCAGATTTGTCACAGGTGCGGAGCTGGCTGTGCCTGCAGTGCCACAGGGGCCTGATAAGTGCTACAGCGCCGTAGGCAGACCCTGTTGCCTCAAATACATGCCTGCTGGTCTGGAAAGTTCTCTTTCGATTGGGGTCTGCATCCAGGAAAATGGGATGGTCTATATACATACATTATATATATACACACACACACACATATATAATTTAATATTTATACATATTATTTAATATTTAAAATATAGCATTAGTATGGTATGCAGTAATAAAGCAATAGTATACATAATATCAAGTATTATGTGATAATACTATATCATTATACCACATGCTATTCTATAGTACATACCATATTACATATTATTATACTATCCAATATTTGTAGTATCAATAAAATAATGACACAGTATAAAGTAATTTTCTATATCAACATACTATGACAGTATAATGAGGCTGATAGGCTCTATTTACCTCCTAAGCAGATCTCTTCAAGGCAAGGCCCGCTGCTGTGGGTCCCAGGCCCAGCTCACCTCTGAGCAGGGATCAGTGGTCTTCAGGGACATTAGGATGGAGAGGAGCGAGGGGCAGGCAGTGGGGACATCCTCCCGTCTCCTGTGGTAGATGTCTTTTTGCAGGGAGGTAAATGCAGAGCAGGGCCTCTCATGGCCTCTGGTTCCCTCTCCTGCCCCCTCTCCCACCCCAGCAGCTCTTGTGACTTCAACCTGTCCTGGGTCCATAATCATCAGTGTTTGCCCTCGTGCAGCTCCAGAGAGGGGCCCCGTGGGCTCCTGGTACAACGTCACCATCCTGGTGAAAATGGACTTCAAGGAACTCCAGCAAGTGGACCCCAGGCTCCTGAACCACATGCGCCTTCTGCATTCCTTGGTGGGTGAGAAAGTCAGGGGCTCCCTGCAGGCTCCTTTCAGCAGCTGCTCAGGCAGACCCAGGTGTGGGGCCGTGGAAGGGACCTGGGGGTGGGGAGGGTGATATTCCACAAGTGGCCCCAAATGACTGACTGTGAACCAAATTCTAATTCTTAAACAAATCCGCTTCAAAGAGGAATGATTTACATGCAACAACATGCACACAACTGAAGCGTGTATTTGGCTGAGTTGTGATGTGTGTACCTTTGTAGGCCCACCTGTTGTGGTGGAGAACGCGGATCCCTAAGCTTGCAGGCGTCTGGAGTCCCAGCAAAGACAGCCTAAGCCCCAAGCTCTTCCCTCACCACCCTCTCTCCCAACTTTCTCAACTTCTGGCTCCTGCTTCATGGAAGCCGGCAGCATCCTGGGAGTGCTGAGATGGGAACTGTAGCCTGGGGCTGGAGAGCCTCCTGGGGTCCCAGGTTAGCAGCGCCCCTGGCCTCTCCACACAAGTCAGAAGCACACCCCAGGGTGACACGCAAAACTATCTCCAGAGGTCACCCACTGTCCCCTCGGGATAAAAACAAACACCCTTGCTGACCCCTGCTGATGACACAGCTCACACTTTCTGGCCCATCAGCAGTGAGTGCCAACCAGGATGTCTTCTCCAGCTCAGGCCACCATCAGTCTCGGGAATCCCAGCGTGGACAGGGCACTGCGTGCCCCCAAGGCAGCCCTCCCTGGGAGATGGTCTGACTTTAGAGCCGGCTGCTGACAGGGAATGGTGCTCAGAGGGTTCAGCTTGGTCTAAAGTGCTGCCGTTGTCTCTGGAAATGCCGAACACGTTTCAGACAAAGGGCCCTGCATTTTCCTTCGGCATCTGTGTAGCTCTTCTGTGCTTCAGATCTTTTGTGTGTCCCAGGTGTGTCTGGGTGTCTTGGTGTTAGACCCAGGGTTGGGGCACTCCTTGGCCTTTAGACTAAGCTGACTGGGAGCCCAGATCAGATGGTGCACACCTCCCGTTGTTCTGGGCTGCTGGCCAGTGAGCTGCTAGACAGGTAGTCTGCAGCCTCGGTCTTAACAGCCCAGGCTAGGAGTGATTCCTGTCTCCTCTTAGCTTGTTGAGGGGCTGTCCAACTGGACAGTAAGAAGCTAGCTCTGAAGCCACACTGCCTGGCCCAAGTGTTGCCACTTATCAGCTGTGTGACCTTGGGCAAGTCACTTAACCTCTCTGTGCCTGAGATACCTCCTCCATTAAATATAAATAATCGGCCAGGAGTGGTGGCTCATGCCTGTAATCCCAGCACTTTGGGAGGCCGAGGCGGGCGGATCACTTGAGGTCAGGAGTTCAAGACCAGTCTGGCCAACATGGCGAAACCCCGTCTCTACTAGAAATCCAATAATTAGCCAGGTGTGGTGGCACGTGCCTGTAATCCCAGCTACTGGGGAGGCTGAGGCAGGAGAATTGCTTGAACCCAGGAGGTGGAGGTTGCAGTGAGCCGAGATCATGCCAGTGCACTCCAATCTTCTGCTGTGTGATGCTCTGATTCTGGCTTCACAGGTCACCAGCGCCCTGCAACCAATGGCCTCCACCATCCATCACCTGCACTCGGCCCCTGGGGACGCCTCCACCACGGTGTCACGGCTGCTGCTGGGCCTGCTGCAGCCACTGCCTGTGGCCGACGTCTCTGCCCTGCTGGGTGACATTGCGAAGCGTGTCTATGAAGTGATCAGCATCCAGGTGCAAGGTTGGGCTTCCCTCGATCCTCCCTCTGGGGAGGCTGCAGGGTGGGGCCTGAACAGCCAAAATGCAAGGCGGACGCTAAAGCCAGACCAGTCCTTTGTCTTTTAAAGGAGGTTTAAATTCAGCAGTGAAAGAATAACTGGTTCAAGTGTGTTCATCCCACAGGTGTGGGATCTGCCTTCAGCTCACCCTGTAAACTCCAAGTCCCAAAGTACAGACCTCGAGAACCTATTTTGCCCCCCATTTCTGGCCCCTCTCCCCTTCCCTCCATCTCTCCTCGGATCCCTCTGGACTCCTTCCCCCTTGACAGGCTTCTCCTTCCATCCTAGTGGACACTGGAGGGCAAATCCCAGAGCCACACACAAAGAACTTGTTTCTTCAGTTCTTTGGTTTCCTAAATTTCCCTCTCGCCTCTTTCCCACCCTTGTCAAGGACATCCTTGTACTCCAAAGGCTCCTTCAGCAGAATTTGTCTAAAGTTGAGTTTGTATCTGGCAAAGCACATAGACGTGGCCTTGTTTCTGGAAGAAATTACCTATTCTTTATTGTTGTTGTCCTATGTCAGGAATTGGCAAACCTTATCTAAAAGGGACCAGATAGTAAATATTTTTGGCTTTGTGGGCCCACGTGATCTCTGTCTCAATGACTCAGCCCTGCTGCGGTAGCAGCCACAGACAGTCCGCAAGCAAACTGCCAGGCTCCTGTACGGCTTCCTGTACACAAGCAGGAGGCAGCCAGGCTAGTCTGCTGCTCCCACGGCTTTGCGGGAGGGTAGCTGCCTTGGTGGAGCCTCTTCTATGACACTGAGGAGGCACGTGACAATGCCAGGGCTCAAAGCCATGTGAAAGCTCTACCGATTGCAGTGATCTCCCTTCAGATCCACACATGTTCTTCAAAACCAAGCTGCATTGCTCTAGCGCCATTAAGCCAAGTGTTCGTTCTATCATCTGCTCTGTCAGTGACCTTCGGCCAGAGGTTGCAGGAGCACACCTGTGGGTGGACCAGTTGAGTTTATTATTCGAGGCAGCAAGGGAGAACCCATACCATGGAAAACCATGAGGCCTCTTAGTAAGAGATTGTTAGAAAGAAACTGTTACAGGATGTGGGTTGTGATCGGGTGGTTTGGGGAGGGTCTAGGGAGGTGTGATTTTGTTCTGAATTGAATGCTGTCAGGAAATGGAGGCAACTCCATGATTGGGAATCTCAGTACATCTAAGCAAATGAGACGGGCACAATTGCATAAAGATAAGCTGTAATTTGTGAAGAACTAAGAATCACTCATTTGGGCCAAGAGAGGGGCGTTAGTATTTTGTGGATGACACATGAGCTTATCACTGTCTGTGCTTAGCCAGCATTATGAAGAGGCTGGTCGCTGTGAGATGGTTCTGTCTGGGAGGCCTGGGCCAGCCTCAGAATGTCAGGGGTGGCTCTGGGTTTCCTTGTTGGCACAGAAAACACCCATCGATTTGCTTTACCCTTGGGGTGGGATGTTTTGGCCCCGTCTTTTCATGACCACCCAGACTCAGTCCAGCCCAGAGTGATTTGCTCATGTGAGGCTGCCCGGTGAGCTAGCCGCGAGCCCCGCCTGAACGTGGGCCACTGCTTGGATGAAGATGGCCAGCAGCCGCATGAGGCCCTCTAAGATGAGGCTTCCATAGTCCCTCTTGGGCCCACTGCCCAAGGCACCCCTCAACCAACGTGGCACAAATCCACGGCACGAGTCCACAGAGGCCGTGCGTGTGCAGGTAGATGAGGACGGCGAGGTGGCGGCAACTGCTGAGTGTGGGTCCTGCTGTCCGTCCCTGTAGATGTCAATGAGTGTTTCTACAAGGAGCTCAACGCCTGTCCTGGAAGGGAACTGTGTGCAAACCTGGAGGGCTCGTACCAGTGCGTCTGTCACCAGGAAGCTCTAGCCACGCCTCCGCGGAAGCTCAACCTGGAGTGGGAAGGTAACGACCAGGCTCTCTCAGATGGTGTGGGAATGGCTTAATTCCCGTTTGCCCCTGAATACTCACCAGCAGTGCTTGCAGCTGCAGCATTTACCCCGAGATAACTTTGCCATGAAATACCTTGCTTTTATTATTATTTTCGCATCACTCTGGTATGTTGACTTTGGAAACAAAAGACACAATTCTCCTTATAGCATTCTGTTTTTAGTAGTGGTGTTTCCATTTACAAAATATAGTGATTCTTGACTGCTGGAAATGTCAAATCCTAGAAAACAGCATTCCTACGTGTGTTGTTAACATTGTTCTCAGACAAGTTGTTGGCCGACGATTC
The DNA here is from genome assembly GCF_000951035.1 of Colobus angolensis palliatus. Lineage (NCBI taxonomy): Eukaryota > Metazoa > Chordata > Mammalia > Primates > Cercopithecidae > Colobus > Colobus angolensis. The sequence goes on from NW_012117154.1 coordinate 5,733,020, forward strand.
ATTTGCTGAACCTGTTTTTCTGAAATAGATGATTCTGATGATTCAGACGATTCTGAGGTTAGTTCTGTTTAGAAATAACTCCAAGAACAGTTTTTATATTTTATTTTCATATTGAAAATCAGATTTGTTTTAGCCCCAAAGAGTGTGTTTATGTAAAATTAAATGAGTGTTGGCAGTGAGCTGCCCTTTTTGTCTTCGAAACGGGAAAAGGGTGAAGGGATTTTTCAAAGGCTGGATGGTCTTTAGACCACAGAGACTCTTTTTGCTGAGAGGGAACGGCTGGCTCACAGGCACAGAATACACTTAGTTCTCTCAACCATCATTGGTCTCCTAGTGGGCCACTCTTGCCTCCGTTCTTTGGCTTAGGAAATGTTGATTTAGGTGCTATTCACTGTGCTAGGTGCTGGTAATGGAAGCATGCAGAAGCAGGTCCTCATCTCTGTCTGTCTAGTGGGTTGTGGAAATGGAGACATGTTGACGCATGAAAGGGCATGACTGATGTCTGCATTGGAACCACGGGGATAAGCTGGGACCGTCCCTAGCATCGCGGGGTCAGCCTGGGGAGCAGAAGAGCGGGCTGGGCGTGGGAGGAAGCACGTAGAAAAACGTGCCCAGGTCTGTCCCCGTTGGGAGTGGGGAGGGATGTACCAACCAGGACTGGCACATGGGATTGGCTCTGCCATCAAGCAGCTTGGAATAAGAAGTAACTGTGTAATCTGAAATGTAGGAAGGCGCTATAAAGATGATACAGTGCATGCAGGAGTCTGGGGTGTAGAAGGTGGTGGAGAAAGGGATTCAGGCAACATTTGAGAGGTAGAACCTCTGGAACTTACTGATTAATTCAGTGAAGAAGAGGATAAAGGAAAGAAGACGGAATCCAGATATCTTGACTGAACAGTGGAGTAGAGGGTGCTTCCACTGGAGTGGATGGGGAAGATGCGAGCCGTTGTTATTATTGTCAGTAATAGTTACAGCTGAGACGGAGTGAGTGGAGGTGCCAGGATGCTGACTGAGTTGGACACGTGGTGCTGGAGCGCAGAGGCGGGGCTGGGCTGCATGTGTGAGTCCAGGGTCACTCGCCTCCAGGTGACACTTAAACCATGGCATGGCTGAGAGAAGGGAAGAGGCCTGGGGCCTTCGGCCAGAGAAGCCCAACAGCGCCAGGTCAGTGCAGGAGGAGAGGCTGCAGTGGACAGGGGTAAGGCAGGAGAACAGCTGGACGGGCGTGTGCAGCCAGGTCAGCAGTGAAGGCTCAGCAAGCCCCAGGCGAGCAAGCGGTAAGCTGGACGGCAAGCAAGGAGGGCACACGCGTGGGTAACAGCGGGGCAGGAAACGCCCGTGGGAACTGCAGGGATCTGGTGCCGGCTTCAGGAGAGCAGAAGGGAAGCAGCCAGCAGCCCAGGTTAGGAAGACAGCTGGAGGAGAAAAAGAAGAGAGAACAACTGAGAATCCTGCAGGGAAGCTTGACTGTGAAGAGGCTAAGGGAAGGAAAGCCTGGTGTGGAGGAGGCTGTGGACTCCCAGGGGGTCTCTCAGGCAATGCTGATCCCATCTCTTTCTATTTCCTGTTCCTTTCCAGGTTTTGACCTTATTGAATACAAGTTTTTTTTTTTTTTTTAACCTTATTTAAATCCTGCTACCTATGTAATTTTATAAGCTGCTTTCTTCAGTTCCTATAGTGTGTACAAAGTTTCCAAGAAGAAGCCTGGTTTTCACCATGACAATTATTGGTAGTTGAAAACTAACAGCTTTCTAAAGCAATCATATAATATTCTTTCCCCTCACAGGAGCACTTTTGTTGCTTCCAGGAGGCTGGAACTGTAGCGTTGTGACAAGGGTTACAGAGAATCTCTTTATACCCAATTTGAATTCGTTAATCATTTAATTTGCATGTTCTTTTTCCTTAAAAGGACTCAACAGTGAGTACCATCCCTTTGTTCACAATAACAGCACAGCTGGCAGTTGCCGGCACTTCACATACACTGGGCTCTGCTCTCAGCACTCTGTGGGTATTGCTTCGTTTAGATTCTTAGAATAACCTCAAGAGGCAACTACTCTTCTTACGCTCATTTTTTCAGAAGAGGAAATTGAGGGAGACGAAGGTGGTGTTCTTGCATAAGATCCCAAGGCTGGTTCTCTGCAGACGCACATGAACCAGCTGTTCATGACTCCCTGCCACCCTCGTCATCCCGAGGCCGTCTTCCCTAGCAGCCCTCTGGAGGGGACCTGACTGAGAGTGTGATGGCCTGTCCCCCGTCCTTGGGGGCTGTCCTTTGTCCTGGTGCACGCAGGGAAACCGCCATGCCCTTCCCACCTTCATGAGTGCTTAGGACCGAGAGTCGGTAGAGGTCCAGAAGACTTGAATTATTTTCTTTGGTGTTCCAGAGCCCAACTAGGAAAAGGAGTCTAAGGTTGTGGTTTATTTATTTAATTAATTTTATTTTTTGTAGAGACAGGGTCTTACTCTGTCGTCCAGGCTGGAGTGCAGTGGCGTGATCACCGGTCACTGCAGCCTCCAGCTCCCAGGCTCCAACCTCAGCCTCTGGAGTAGCTGGGACCATAGACGTGCACCACCACAGCTGGCTCAGTTTTAAATTTTTGGTAGAGACGAAGTCTCACTGAGTAGCCCAGGCTGGTCTCAAGCTCCCAGCCTCAAGAGATCCTCCCTCCTTGGCCTCATAAAGCGCTGGAATTGCAGGCAGGAGCCCCTGTGCTCAGCCTAAGGTTCTGATTGGCTCTTCTCGTTGTCCTGTGGGCGAGGGGTGGAGGGAGTGGACCAGTCCCCAGAGCCAGCTGTGGCTGTGGTGGGCTCCAGGGTCAGACGTTCCCCCTACCACCAGGAATGTTCTCCTCCTATCAGAATGAGGCTGTGTGGGGAGAGTGGCCTTGCCTTCCACCTGCTGGCAGATGAATCCCTGGTGCCCTGCAAAAAGAGCAGGCACTCCACAAACGTTTCCTGGATCAATCACGGAAAGAGAGGTTTCCACAGTGGTCATCCCAAGGGTCTCCAGGTATTAAAAATTTCCAGCCCAGCTCTGGCAGCAAAACACTGAGAACACTTCTGTACCCCAAGCATGTGGCCTTGAGATCCACTTAGAACTTCGCACCCCATGCACACCCCACGGCACCCCACTAAGCTCTGCAGAGAACCGCCTGTAGATTCCTGCTCTGTGGCTTCCAGGGTGAGAATCCTGTCCCTTTCGTGAGCGCAGAAGGTTGGAAAACAGGTATTTTCCAAATAGTTATTTTTACCCTGGTCAGTCATCTGGAAAAATATTAGATTCTATTTATGGTTAGGTCTGTTGGCAGTCACACTCTGCCGTGTTGCTTGGCACAGTGAGCTGCCAGATTACGTCAGGATACACGGCCGCTCGAGCGACCGCCAAACACAAACAGGGGAGGCTGTGCGGTCCTGGCTTCACTTCTAATAGGGCAGGACACACTAATCCAGTGTTTCCAGTTCAGCAGTTTAGAGTGAATTCCAATTGCACATTGCTAAGGAAACAGTATCCCTGGCACCTTCCCTGCTGAACCAGAGATGAGTCACGGCTGCCCGGAAGGAAGAAACAAGGGCCAGGCTGTCAGACGTGGAGAACCCAGGGTGCTTTACCCAGATAGAGGCAAAGTTCTGAACTTGTGTTCCTAGCTGTGGATGGGGAGGGCTGTGGAGCAGGGGCTCTGGGGCCTGAAGTTTAGATTAACCACATTGCTGTGGCCTTGGGTCATGCAAACACAGAGTCAAGAGCATCATTTTCTAGGCCACATTTAAGGGGGACACTGAAAAGGGTCCCCATTTAAGGGTGACCAAAGGAGGGTGTTCTGGCTAATGAAAACCAAAAATCAAGTTATAGCGGCCTACCCTGGAAGAGAGGAGTCGGGGTAGAAGGAAGATTTCTAGTTTTAAAATACCGCAAGGTCTGTCCAACAAAAGAGAGATTGGCCTTAGCATGTTAGAAGTTGGTTGGTTGGTTTTACAACACAAAGAAAACTCTCCAAGCTGTGCTGTCCAGCCAAGGGAACAGCTGCAGTGAAATTTCGTTAAAGAAGGATTGGGAGATATGTAAGTTTCCTGGGTTTCCCTAACAAAGACCCACAAACTGGGTGGCTTCAAACAAGAGAAATGTATCCTGTCACAGTTCTGAAGACCAGAAATTTGAAATAGTTAGCACTGGGCCCAAATCAGGATGCCAGCAGGGCTGTGCCCTCCAGAGGCTCTGGGAGAATCCATTCCTTGCCTCTCTGCCCTCTGGTGGCTGCCGGCATTTCTTGGCTTGTGGCCGCATCCCTACTTCTTCTGTTTTTGTTTTGTTTTGTTTTGTTTTTTGACAGTGTCTTGCTCTGTCACTCAGGCTGAAGTGCAGTGGCACAATCTCGGCTCACTGCAGCCTCCACCTCCAGGGTTCAATTGATCCTCCTAGCTCAGCCCCCCAAGTAGCTGGGACTATAGGCACACATCACCACGTATGGCTAATGTTTGTGGTTTTTTGTAAAGATAGGGGTCTTGCTATATTGCCCAAGCTGGTTTCAAACTCCTGGGCTCAAGCCGTATGCCCACTTTGGTCTCCCAAAGTTCTGGGATTACAGATGTGAGCCACCATGCCTAGCCCTACTCCATCTTCAAGGTGAACATCTTTGTTCTTTCTCTATTCCAGCTTCATACCACCTTCTCCTTTGTGTGTGTGTGTGCGTGTGTGTGTGTCTGTGTCTGTGTGCAAATCTCCCCTGATTCTCTCTTATAAGGACACTTGTGATTGCATTTAGGGTGGACCTGGGAAATCCAGGATTATCTTTCCATCTGAAGATACTTCACTGAATCACATCTGCCAAGATTCCTTTTCCAAATAAGGTCACAGTCATAAGTTGCAGGGATTAGGACTTGATATCTTTGAAGGTTGTTATTCAGCCTACTACTGGTGATAGGAAAGCTTAGTAGTAAGGCAAATGAACTTTGCTATTTCTTATTGTTCAGCTTTGCCATATACTACCTACTTGACCTTTCTAGGCTTCAGTTTTGTCCTCTGTAAAATGGGGATCCTAGAAGAACCTATTACTTGGGATTGCTGTAAGGACTAAATAGGATAACATGCCTGGTGCACACGGCACCAGGAAACATCACCTGGAACTGTGTCACTGATAGCATGGCTGGTTTGTGACATGGATGTCGTGGGAGGGAGTACTGTAGGGGGCTCACACCAGGGAGTTAATTTATAGCTCCCTGCAAGTTCCTACTGCTGCTATAATGCATACTGCGCAAATTGGACACTGTGGACATTAACTCATCCTTCTTCCCTCAGTGTTTATGGTGATGCTGGGTGCATAGTAGATGCTCAATAAAAAAAAATTGAGCTGTAAGAAATTGGTGCCCTTGTTGGACAAACATGGTCAAATATGGACAATTCCAAATGCTTCAAGGTAACAGACTGGAAAAGGGCCACACAGATATTGGATGGGAACGTTGTCCTCAGGGATAATGCATTTCTTTGGATTAGATGAGATTCTCTTTCCCCAAATGCTCACAATCTCTCTTAGTTGCAGAAATCACTGATGGCAGCTTCTGCAGATGCCTCCGAGGGTTTTCACAGCATCTGAAATGCCAGGTTTGCAGGTCCCCATCCAGTGATCCAAAAACCCACTGGCATCTTAATTTAAAGAGTAAACATTTTTATTAAAAGAGATAAAGCATGCATTGCCAGCCCTGTACCCTTTCAGACTTCTTTCCAAACACCATTCCTCTGCGTTCTTTTCAAATAAGTACGGGTGCCCTTTTAATTTTAACTCTGCTCTGCTGAGAAGCACCCCTTATAGAATGTGCTTTTAAATGGCCCGTAATCTGGGTGGGCCATCTGTTGTCCCACCCATGTGCTCTCTCACTCTGCGTCAGGTTTGATATCTGAATGGCAACAAGGAGGCAAGGTTGGAGCCCTGGGTGTGGACTGGGGGCTGCTGTTCAAGCCACTGGGCTTGCTCGTGGCCGCCCCACTTTCCTGTTTGCAGGACGTTTTGCTGTCACACCATCCTCCACTGACATGGATAAAAAAATGCTTGGGGCTGTGTCCTGACTGTACAAAAATAGAACAGTCAGTGCTTTTAGCAGACTTTTTGGAAAAGAAATTGTAGCCCTTCCTTCCTTTTTCAGTGAGACATATGTTCCCAAGGAACAGACTTTAAAAAGCTGGGTGGTTGTTAGAAGGCCAGGCAGTGGGGGGTCTTTTTGATTCCCGGGTTCTGGTGACCCTGGAGATGGGGGGTGCCACCCACAATCTCAGGTCCCAAGCTTTGGGCCACCCTCAGTTGAAGCATTTCTGCTTTTCTTGCCACTAAAGAAAATATCATAAAGAAGGAATCCATGTCAGTGTCTCTGAGCAATATGCCAAAAGTCACTGGATAATCCTGTGAAAAGTATAGATGTGTCTTTTAAAAAATACATTCTACCCCACATCCTAGAAGTGTTATTAGGACACATCAGAATTCGGGCGGATGTCACTGATCCCGTCCGAGTGAAGCCTGTGCAGATTCCCCTAACAGATGCTCATCTACTGGGAGGTGGAGCGGCAGGGTTTTCAGCGGGGGAGCTCACCTACACAGGGCCCAAGATTCAAAAGAGGCAGCTCAGTCTCGGATTGGAAGGAAGAGACAGCAGGGCTACGTCGCGTGGTGGTGACTGGGCACTCAATTGGATTCTGAGCCTCTTGGCAGCCAAGGCGAAAAGGGAAATGAGTTGGATAGTGTTGGTTTTTTTTTTTTTTTCAATTTGTTATTGAGAGAAAGCAGGCACATGTGTCTAAAAACAGAATTTTTTCATGATACTAGAAAGTATATATCCTACCAATCCTTACATAAAAGGCTTTGGGAAGCCACACATTATAAAATTATTATTTTCTTTACCATGGTTTTGCAACATATATTTTTTACAATTCTTCATTGCTTGTTTTTATAGAATTTAAACTCTCATGTGAAAATTTTGGTGACTAGACTGGGGGCCATCTACTTTTTATATAATTCTTGCTGCCCAGATACTTGCTGTACAGCCAGAATTTTTTTTTTAACCAAAAAAGAGCTTCAATGCTATTTGAGCACTGGCATATATATAGGTTGGTACATCAGAGCTTTGCTTCCTGAGGCATGGATTTCAATAGGAAAGCATAAAAAAGGCAATAAAGGAAGCTCAGCCTGGTTTCTGAGTCCTGCTTCCTGACGAGGCCATCGTTTACGGCGTGATGAGTCAGCCCAGTGCAGACGTTCTCGTGCAAATGACCAAGTGCTTGTCATGAATCAGAGCAGCCCAGGGCCCTGGGAGAAGCTGGCAAGGCAGTGTTTGTAGACGTGGCACAGAAACCTTACACTGTCGTGGCCATTGCTACAAATGTTTTCTGTACAATGACTGCCAACAGGTCCCCAGAGTCTTCTGACTTTCTAGTAACCACCGATTCTGGATCCCAAGGAGCCCCACGACTCAATGCTATTCATTGTGTAGACAGAGGCACACTTGGATGACTCCCACCCTCTAACTTGGCTCAGTGATAGAGAGGCTGAGATTTCAACTTGAGACCTCTTGCTTCTCCATTTCATCTCAAATATCCCCATCACTGAATGTAGTCTGAGCTACCTTCCAAAATTACTCAGAAGCCTGGAGAGAGAGAAGATTGATACTCTGTTTTGAATGAATGGGTTTCATTTATAATTGGAAAAAAAATAAAAACAAACAAACAAACAAAACAGCGAGTGGGCCAGGCGTGGTGGTTCACACCTGTAATCCCAGCACGTTGGGAGGCTGAGGCAGATGGATCCCGAGGTCAGGAGATTAGGATCATCCTGGCTAACATGGTGAAACCCCATCTCTACTAAAAATACAAAAAAATTAGTAGGGCATGGGGGCGAGCACCTATAATCTCAGCTACTCGGGAGGCTGAGGCAGAGAATTGTTTGAACTGGGGAGGCGGAGGTTGCAGTGAGCCGAGATCACACCACTGCACTCCAGCCTGGGTGACAGAGTGAGACTCTGCCTCAAAACAAAAAACAGAAAACAGCGAGTGCTGTCCTGCATGGATCAACTTGATCAATAAATCAGTGAGAACCAAGTTGAGAGGAGGCTGTGTTACCTGCTTCAGAAGATAAAGCCGCCCTCGCTGACCCTTTGCTCGTCTTCTCTTCCTGTGCTTTCATAGATTGTCCTCCACTCAGTGACTACGTGGTCCTCAACGTCACCAGTAGCAGTTTTCAAGTATCCTGGCGTTTAAATTCTACGCAGAACCACACTTTCCATGTCTGGGTTTACCAGGGTACGGAGTTGCTCAGGAGCACCAGGACACAGGGCCAGGCACTGGCGGTGGCTGGGCTGGAGGCTGGAGTGCTGTACATGGTGAAGACCACCTACCAGGGGTGTGGGGCTGACGTCTCCACCACGCTGACTGTCAAAACCGGTAAGGCCCCCAGTCAGAGACCCACGTTAGCTTGTGCGCTTGTCTTTCTATACCAGTTCCATGGCTCTAGCACGTCGCGTTGTTCTTCCTATAACCAGGGCACCAGGAGTCACTGACTGCCCCGCACTTCCTACCTCTCCTCCCAGTCATCCCACTGCCTGCCCGGCATTGCGCCGGCCCGCTGGCGCCTTCACGGGCTCCCTCGCTTCCCTGCATCTCATCCTGTTCCGGGTTCACTCTGCCGTGTGAGGGGACAACATGTGGAATCAGAAGCACCAATAAGGCATCAGCTAGAGTGAAGCAAAGGAATAAAATAATAATAAAGCAGAAGGCGGCAGCTCCTGGCAGGCAGATCAGGACCCTGCCTGCTTACCCCACAGCACTGAGGCCGTCTAAGTTCCCTCCCTGAGAGGGGAGAATCGCTGACATTTTCATGCCTCGCTTCCCTCCTGATGCATGTAAAGCGAATGCTGTGCCCACCACATTTGTGCTGGGACAAAATGTTTTTTCTTTTCGAGACAGGGACTCGCTCTGTCACCCAGGCTGGAGTGCAGTGGTGCGATCACAGCTCGCTGCAGTCTTGACTCCCTGGACTCAAGTGATCCTGCCACCTCAGCCTCCCCAGTAGCTGGGACCACGGGTACATAGCACCACACCTGGCTAAATTTTTTTATTTTTCGTAAGGATGGAATCTTGCCATGTTGCTCAGGCTGGTGTCAAATTCCTGTGCTCGAGTGATCCCAGGAGGAAACTTTTGTCCCCAAAACACACGATGCACACATGAACTCGGGACTTTGTCGGGAAGGAGCCGGTGTGGCCCATCTGGGTCTGTCCCATGTGGCCCACTTGGCTCTGCCCGTGACTTGCTCCCCACTTGCCTGGTGCCCGGTGGTGCCTAGACTTGGTCAGGTGAGGCCTGGCTGGTGGAAGTTCTCCCCAAGGCTGGCCTCCGTGGCTGTGGGATGTGAATGTGGGGTTGCTGGGGCTCCATTCTGGTCCTGGGTTCTCGACGTGTGTCCCTGATGTAGAGCCGGTGGGAGCCCTGGGCTGTGGGCTTTGGGCTTCACGTCTCAGCAGAGAGTGCAGAGCATAGAAATTGCTGCATAAAGACCATACTGGGGCCTTTCTCACTCACAGAGGTTAATGCTAGTGACAGTGAGTGGTGATGGAGAATGAATGGCGGAATGTGGCGCAGCCCTACATCCTTTTCAAACTGATTTGGGGTGAACCTCAAGCTAAGTCCTCATAGCAGCCAGCATGGGCATCCAGAAAGCCCCGAAGCACCCCGGCCACGCTCGACACAAGCCCTCCACTGTGCACGCAGCTTCCCATTCCAAGCTGACTCCACCTCATCTTCTCATTTCATTTCCAAAGTACGCCGGGACTAAGGGGAGGAGGAACTCTTTTCCCTCTTTGGAAACTGAGGCCTGAGAGGCAGTTCCATTATAGAGCCATCCTCCAGGGTGCAAAATTGATGTCTATGGGAAATGCAATAGGAACTTGCAGCTCCCTGCCCACCCCACCAACCCCGTGCCCTCACCCTCCCCACCCACCAACCCCGTGCCCTCAGGAAAAAGAAACCTACATTCCAATGTCAGGTACAGATAATTTGGAAGACTCTAGAAGACTCCTGAATTACCAACCTATTCCACTTCCCAACCTTGATTTTCTTTCCTTTTCCAGATTATAAAAATGCCCTTCTTTTGTAGAGCCCTTTTTGAAGGAGCCCAATTTGCTTTAAAGACCTTGTCTAATTCCACCTTGTCATGAGCCTGTGACGCCGGGAGGCAGCAAGGCAGGTGTTACAGTGGCACCTAATGCCCAGAGCCTCCAGGGAGTCCAATTCCCAGGGTCCTGGAGGAGGCCGCTGGTCCACGAGGCTCTGCCATACGTCGGGGCCTGAGAATCGGAGGCCACAAGGGGTGCTCCTCCGTCTTGCTAAGATGGGAGATGCACAGGAGCCCCAACTGGGAAATACACAATATACAACATTGGTGGCACTTCTGCAGCCTGAAGTGCGGCGTGCATAGGTGACACACTCTCTGATGGCCCGTAGTTTGCCAGCTGGGAGAGAGCCAGGGTGGGGCACAGCTGCGGGTGGCTGTTAGATAACCAGAGAAAGGTGCAGAATTGTGGCCAACCTGTTCCTGTGCCTGCCGACGCTTGTGCATGCTGAGTTTCCTCTCGTAATGAGAGATGAATATTCCCGTGTCCCATCTTGAGCCTCTTTTCCATCTTTGCTTATGTCCAAAAATAACGCAACCTCCCTTGTAAGTGAGCCACCCTACCAGTTTGACTGGCAGAGTACGTTCTTGAGAAATGGGACTTTCAGAGCTAAATTCTGGAATGTCCCAGGCAGGTTGGAACCCTTTGGTCACCCTGATGTTGGGGGCCTGAGTAAGGGCCCTGTGTGAGTACCCGCTGGGCCCTGTGGTTGTGAATAGGGCAAAGGAAAGCAGCAGCCACCCCATGGGAAAGGACCCTCCATGCACTGGTTGAATCCCAGTTCCTGTGGGTACGGGCTGTGTGTGACGTTTGCACCTCCTTCCTGGGATGTCTCTGCCCTGGACATAAAAGTGGTTGTTTATTCTTTCGTTTCTTACATTTATTTCCCCCAATTAGGATACCTCAATCCAAGATTCATGCCCCAACCTATTAAAAAAAAGTTCTCCGCCAAAGAGTAGGCTTCATGGAAAACATTAACAGACAAGTGTGTGACTTTTGACCACAGGCTAATTTGTTTCACTGTCTGTCTCAGATGCCCAGGTATTTGAAGTCACAATAAAGATTGCAAACCACAACCTGACAGAGAGGTTACTCAACCACAGCAGCATGGAGTTCCAGGACTTTTCTAGACTACTGCTTCACGAGGTAAAGCCACAATGCAGACACAGAAATCTTTTCTTGGGTGTTCTGAGTGAGAACATCAAACACAAGCCGATTCCTGCCCAGCTCTTCCTCTGGGATTGTGGCAAAAATACATGTTACTGCAGCTTCAGGGGAGGCCAAACCCAAATTGCACAGTGATTACTCAGAAGCTTCCCCCCTGCTTTTATGGGGTGCTTAATCCAGATATGGGGCCGATCCATCTTTAAAATATGTACCTTTATTCAAATGGTCTACACCATTTAATCCTACTGCTGGATTTTCTGTGGAACCTTCTGTCTAAGGGCTCTGTCTTCCAGCTCTGGGGTCGCTTCATTAGCAAAGCGTTTACCAGCAATCACGGCATCCATTCCTCCCTTGTGACTAAAGGGGGACATCAGCAGACAGCCAGGGAGAAGCAAGCCAGTGGGAAGCACATCTATCCACAGATGGTGCATTGGAGGGAAAAGTGACTTCCTAAACTGCCAAGAATCACATAAGGTCAGAGGTTTTACCCTCCCTGCAAACTAGCAAGTGAGTCTACCACAGTGTCATGCATGCTGGCAGAAGACACGAGACTCCTGGGCCAGAGACCGAAGACTGTATTACTCACAGCACAGCAGGCAGCATGCGTATGCTGTTGTGCCAGTTCCCCTTCCTGCACCCGAGTCCCACAGAGGTGATGCAGAGGGCCCCAGGGGCACGAAGCACATAAAGTGGGTCTGCACCTGAGCTGAGGAACCCCAACCCTAGGGCACCTGAATCTTTTATAATGGGTGCAAGCACTTGCTCCAGAAGGAGACATTATCTGTTACATCAGACAGTAACAAACCTGCCCTTTGCTTTGGAGGGAGCCATTATCTCTCCCTCCCAAGGCTGTTTACTATGCAAACATCCTTGGAAAGATATTCTGGAACAAAAGGGCAGTTAGTGCTTCTATTTGCAAGATGTGTAGAAATGCCAGAGACCCACGGAGTGTTGCTTCCCAACATTCGCCTGCAGGGGGAATCCAGTTTTCATTGTTTTCAGAGAACTCCCTCCCTTTTTTAATGTTAACTCACTTGTGTGTGCAAGTATGGGTTGGCAGAAAGGCGGGGGATCAGGCTGGTATCTTCCTTGCTTGGGCGTGGGTGACCCTAAGCACCTGGCTCTGTGTGCATGTTTTCTGCGGGATACAGCCTAGTAAGTAGGGGGACAGCTCCAAAGAGCCATAGGCATTGTTCCTTGATGGGGCCTCTCCATCTATCAATCCATTTATCAATCAATCCAATAGTCTTTCTCACACACTCACACAAATAACCTTCACACCAGTTTTCAGGATACTCAGAGGGGATTGTCCATCTGATGCTCCATGACTGGGAGCTTGATTGCAGTGGTCACTGTGAGTCCCCAGCACACACCAGGCCAGGCCTGGCCGTCCCAGGGAAAGCCCAGCTAAAGTGCTGTGAATGGACCTCTCTGCTTGCTCTGAGAGGTCGGTCGCTGGGTGCCTCCTCTTGATTGTAGGGGAGAGAAATGGCTCCATGAACCATCCATTGATCACACCTGGAACCCTGCTTAACGATCATGAAGACGTTGATGGATGTCTGCTGTCTGAGTAGCTGTTGCCTCTTCTTGGCTAGGTCGAGAGCTCCTTCCCGCCGGCGGTGTCTGACTTGTACCAAAGTGGGAAACTGAGAATGCAGATCGTGTCTCTCCAGGCGGGAAGCGTGGTCGTGAGGCTCAAGCTCACCGTGCAGGACCCTGAGGTTCCCGTGAGTGTCTCCATGCTGGCCCCCATGCTCCAGCCCCTGTTGGCAAGCACAGTGTTCCAGATTGACCGGCAGGGGACACGTGTACAAGGTACAGCCCAGCCACCCGCCCTGCTGCCTGGTGCCCTCCAGCTCAGAAATCCTCTTGGTGACTTTGAGTCAGTCTTCCCTTTATTTAAAAGGGTAAAGAAATGCAAATCCTATTCTATCTTCCTCCACCAGAACCAGGGGCCAGGGCAGTAGCCCTCAACAACCAGCCCACCTGTGTCTCATCAGTCAGCCCAGGACTCTGAGTGAAACGGGGCTGGAAAGTCCTCTCAGGGGAAAGGGACAGAAGTTCACTGTGTCTGTGGTCAGGGCCCCCCAGCACTTCCAGGCAACTGGACAACTGCCCACATGTGGGTCTATTTCTTTTCTTTTTTTTTTTT
>NW_012117154.1:5747777-5775993 GCF_000951035.1 Colobus angolensis palliatus
AGCTGGACCCCACCCCCGACGTGGAAAGTTCATGTTATACTCAGGCGGACCCCACCCCCGGTGTGGGAAGTTCATGTTATACTCAGCTGGACCCCCACCCCCGGTGTGGGAAGTTCATGTTATACTCAGGCGGACCCCCACCCCTGGCGTGGAAAGCTCATGTTATACTCAGGCGGACCCCACCCCTGGCGTGGAAAGCTCATGTTATGCTCAGCTGGACCCCACCCCCGGCATGGGAAGTTCATGTTATACTCAGCTGGACCCCACCCCTGGCTCAGTTACTTTTCTATGTCTTGGTTGAGACACTAAGTATTGGAGAATGTTGGCACATCAAAGAGAGAGGAGAAAGCATTTCAACTTTTGGGGTGTGGAAACAGAGAATAAAGAAGAGAGGGTTAGATGCACACCTGTGGGTGCTAATATCATCCAAAGGAACCAATATTTCCTAATCTTTGCCCCCAAATAAGCCAACCGATGTGAAGGTGGGCACGGGCAGGCCATAAGCTTGTCATGAGAGTGTTGGACGAATGCTCCACCTCTGCCCCAAAAGTGCCCCTGCTCCCGGCCATTCACTGCAAAGATGGCTAGGAAGGACTCCTTCCAGCATGGGTCTGTCTTCTGATCACTCTCTGGCCATTTTCTCATGGGTTTTGTCTTGTGTCTACCCCTGGCAGACTGGGACGAGTGTGTGGACAGCGCAGAGCATGATTGCTCGCCGGCTGCCTGGTGCATTAACCTGGAGGGCTCCTACACCTGCCAGTGCCGCACCACCAGGGACGCCACCCCTTCCCGTGCAGGCCGGGCCTGTGAGGGTACGTGTCGACACCCCTGCCAACTCTGGGGAGGCCCCCTGCCCGAGAATCTGGGAGTGGGGCAAGGTCCAATTCTCCATCGGCACAGCGCTGAGGACCTATGGTAATGTTAGGGACCTACAGAAATGTTTTCATTTCAATTTCTTTTAAAATCAGAAGAAAGAAATTAATAGAAGGATAGTAAATATACATAAAACAATGAATCTAGCCTGGATTACACTCGTCGCTATCCAGATGTCATTATAAAATGTAAGTTTTGATAGATTTTTAAGTGGAGGGGTGCAGGGGTCCATGAAGGCCAAGTTCCTTGGGTCCACAGAAGTCAGGATGCAGCCCGGGGCAAGGGATTCCTCCCTAGGTGGCCTGGAGCCCAAGAAGGGGTGGAAGCCCAGAGAAGCTGGAGAGGGGCTCGATGGGGGCCGCTGAGCTCTCGTCCTGCTGTATCAGCCCCCAGTCTTTATTGTGGGCCAGTTCTGATGAGAGGGTTGGGGATACCTGGGGTGCTGAGCTGAGCAACAGGAGGAGGCCACGTGGGGACCTAAAAGGCAGTGACTGATGAGCCATGTTGGCCCGGATGCAGGCATGGCAGAGGTGTCCAGCCACCGGCTTGCCAGCCCCCGCTGAGGCCTTTCTAGCTGGAAGGAGCAGCCGACACCTGTTCTCTGGGGAGAATGTTCCTCAGACACTGCGAGTGCTGCTCTGCTTCCTAACACCCACAGCCTGTCTTCTCCTGTTTTTCTTATTTGCCTGATGTCCTGCAAGTCGATGACAGCATCCAGCACCAAGTCCCACACTGAGCACAAATCTGGGGGAAGTTGTCCCATTTTCCCAGAGTCCTGATGGATTAATCCGAGGCCTGTGAGAACCAAGCCCTGCATTCAAGTCCGGGTTTTGTAGCCCCCCGGGTGGATCCCTCACCCTCAGCTTCAGTCTCTTCATTTATCCAGTAGAGAGGCGTGACTTGCCTTTGGAGATTCCCGGGGAGCCTGCAAATATGAGCCCATTAAACTCTCCCGAATGCTGGCTGAAGCCGCCTGCATCCCTGGCCAGGTCCACGCGGGGATGCAGAGCAGTCCTGCTGGACGGCCGTGCTGCCCTCCTGGGAGGGCTCTTAGTCATGGGTGGGATCCAGCAGGCTCTGACAGTGGATGTTTCTTGGCAGGTGACCTGGTGAGCCCCACGGACAATGGGCTATCTGCGGCGACAGGGGTAACGGCCCCAGCTCTTGGCACGGGAACAGCAGCCCTCGGCCTAGAGAACTTGTCACCCAGCCCTGGGCACCCTCAGGGCACCCCGGCAGCAGGCCAGGACTGGGCCCCAGGGCCCCCGTCCAGGAGAGGGGGCAGCAGTGTGGTCGGGTATGACAGGAACGGCACAGGAAAAGGCGAGGAGCAGGAGGCACCCAGCACTGCCCTGGGTCTGGGGATGGACCAGGGGAGCCCCAGCGAGGTGAACCCCAGCCAGGGGAGCCTCAGACAGGTGAGCCCCAGCCAGGAGAGCACCAGCCAGGGGAGCCCCAGCCAGGGGAGCATCAGCCAGGCGAGCACCAGCCAGGCGAGCACCAGCCAGGCGAGCCCCAGCCAGGTGAGCCCCGGTCATACGAACACTATTGGGGTGATAGGCACCACCTCCTCCCCAAAGGCTCCTGGGTCAACCCACAGCTTCACTCCTGGGGCCACAGATGGCCCACTGGCCCTCCCTGGACAGCTACTGGGAAACTCCACCATGGAGCCACCCTCCTGGCCTTCCCCCACTGAGGACCCCACCGGCCACGTCATGTGGCATGCCACCGGTTCCACATGGGAAACACTTCTGAATCCCACGTGGCTGCAAAATGAGGACAGTGGACCCTCCGGTTCCGTAGACCTGCCGTCGACCCCCACCCTCACGCCTCTGAAGACCCCCGCCTGTGGTGAGTTCCTCGAATGGTGCATGGGGACTATAGGACTAATAGGACCCATAGCCTGTGTGAGCCTCTGGTGGCAAAGCTCCCGCAGCCGTGGTCGCAGGCTGCTAGCAGTGCTCAGGCAGCATCCTCATCTTGTGCGTGAGGAAACGGAGGCGCCCAGCAGCTGGTTTCTGGTTGAGTTAGGAAGACAGCTTGGTCCCCTTGCCTGTCCCAGCCCTCTCTTCCCCACGTCATAGGGCTCCCTGTCTGCAGCCACTGGGGCAGAGGTCTGCCTTCAGGAGCAGGCACTGGGGCTTACTTGTCGCATTAGGTACTGGAGCCATCCCCTGAGGCATTGACCACCCCCGCTGTCCTGCCTCCTAGCAGAGCTGTGCCCCCGCCTGCCCCAGCCCCAATCAGTGTGATGACACCCCCACAACAACTCTGCACCCCCCAGTAATGCTGCCCTCCCATAGCTGTTCTGCACCCCTCCGTTGTTCCGTCATCCTGCCAAGCATTCTGCAGCCCTGCAGCTGCTCTGCACACCGAGGTGTGCTGCATCCCAGCTTTTCTGCACGCCCGGCTCTTCTGTACTCCCAGCTGTTCTACACTTCCTCAGTGGTTCTGTCTCCCCAGCTGTTCTGTATCTGCCCAGCTGTTCTATACGCCCCAGAGATTCTGCATCTCCCCAGCTGTTCTGTATCTGCCCAGCTGTTCTATATGCCTCAGATTCTGCATCTCCCCAGCTGTTCTGTATCTGCCCAGCTGTTCTATATGTCTCAGAGATTCTGCATCTCCCCAGCTGTTCTGTATGTTCCCTGCTGTTCTGCATCTGCCCAGTTGTTGTATATGCCCCAGAGATTCTGCATCTCCCCAGCTGTTCTGTGTCTCCCCAGCTGCTCTGTATCTGCCCAGCTGTTCTATACGCCCCAGAGATTCTACAGCTCCCCAACTCTTCTATATCTCCCCAGCTCTTCTGCACCTCCGTAGGTGTTCTGCACTTTCCCAGCTGCTTTGTGCTCCCTCAGCTGTTCTACACCCACAGTTCCGTACTTCCCCAGCTGCTCTTCACCCCAGATGTTGAACCTCCACAGATGCTCTGCATTGTCAGCTGTTCTACACCCTCAGTTGTTTTTTACCCCCTAAGTGTTCTGTACCCCCATCTGCTCTACACATCCAGGGTTCCTGTACCCCTCAGCTGTTCTGCACCTCTAGTCATACCGTAGCCCCAGCAGTTCCATGTTACCTGTGGAAGATTGAGCCATCACCAAGCCCCCAGGTGACATCTCAGGAGAGTCACAGCAGCTCTGTGCAGGAATTGGGTCTCGGCCATGACAGCCCTGTGAGCTTGCAGAGCTAGTCTGCCTCTGGATTTCATGCTAATGAACTGTTAAATGTGATCTTCCTCAATGCATTTCCTCTGCTAAGCAGGCTCTAAGACTAAACTCTTAAGCCCATGTAAGTCAGTATTACTGAGGGACGTGAGGTCTTCCTGTAAGAATGGTTCTCTAGCCAGCATTGTCACCAATATCGACCCCGAGTTGGATCCTGGGTAAATCCACCCAGGGGTCAAGAGTAGATGGTCCATCTGAGGCACCACCAAGAACCTGCTCAAGAGGCCTTCATTCTGGGGAGTCCGGGGCCTCAGGGATGTATATGAGCCATTTGCTGAAACAAAACCAAACCAGAAGCCACTTGCTATCATCCTGAGGAGGGGCAAGGATGCAGGCCCAGGAAGCCCGGGCTTGGGAGGTTTGTACAGGATCCTACTCACCCATCACCTTGGCGGCCATCACCTGCAAATCGCTCATGGCCCCATGGTGATGAATTTGATTTCTGGCATTGGGCGAGGCTTCTTTTCTCCTAGAAATGGCCTGATTTTTAATTTTGGTGTTTCTATTCCACTTCCCAGTTCCCGTCTCCATTGGGAGGATCACGGTCTCCAATGTGACCAGCACAAGCTTCCACCTGGCATGGGAGGCAGGTCTTGCTTTGGACGCTGCCTTCCAGCTCACTCTGACTTCCGCATGGAGCCCCACCGTGGTCCTAGAGACCTGGAACATGAGTGTGACACTGTCGGGGCTGGAGCCTGGGGTCTTGCACCTGGTTGAGATCGTGGCCAAAGCATGTGGGAAAGAAGGTGCCAGAGCTCATCTGAAAGTGAGGACAGGTAATAGGCTTCCATTTGGGTTTTGTTTGTTTGTTTTTTGGTTTTTTTTGAGACGAAGTCTCGCTCTGTTGCCCAGGCTGGAGTGCAGTGGCTGGATCTCAGCTCACTGCAGGCTCTGCCTTCCAGGTTCACGCCATTCTCCTGCCTCAGCCTCCTGAGTAGCTGGGACTACAGGCGCCCGCCACCACGCCCGGCTAATTTTTTTGTATTTTTAGTAGAGACGGGGTTTCACTGTGTTAGCCAGGATGGTCTCGATCTCCTGACCTCGTGATCCGCCCGCCTCAGCCTCCCATTTGTTTTCAAAGAGAGGAATAAAAAGTATAAAAAAGACTTTCTGTGGGTTAAGGCTTAAGAGAGCTGGATTAGTTTGTGGGCTGCTAGGTGTCATTGTTCCTCTCAGCTTAGGGACATCTGGCTGGCTTCAGCAGGCATGCAACGACGGCCAGGCAGGAGGTGGCTTATTCAGGAAAAGGCATTAGGCAACCCGCAGGCTCTGAGGCGGCGGCAGAGTGCTGCAGACTGTGCCTGGGAGGCGGCGGGTGTGGCTCCCCTGTGTCCTCTTGGGGAAGCAACTCAGCTGTTGAGCTGCATCCACTCCCTCTGATCTCAACAGTCTCAGAGGACTTGGCTTTCAGGAAGGACATCAACTGAAAATTGGCAGTCACACGGATGATCTGTGAGCAGCCCGCTGGAGCCCGGGGCCACAAAGTAAAGAATTGAGCAATAATGAATCAAACATAGACTCCACTGCGTTCAAACTGGGTGGTGACAACATGACATATATTTGGATGAAATTCCTCTTTTCTTTTCATTAGCATCACCATCTGGGTATTTTCTTTCTTTTTTTTTTTTTTTTTTTTTGAGGTGGAGTCTCGCTCTGTCGCCCAGACTGGAGTGCAGTGGCCGGATCTCAGCTCACTGCAAGCTCCGCCTCCTGGGTTTACGCCATTCTCCTGCCTCAGCCTCCGGAGTAGCTGGCACTACAGGCGCCCGCCACCTCGCCCGGCTAGTTTTTGTATTTTTAGTAGAGACGGGGTTTCACCGTGTTAGCCAGGATGGTCTCGATCTCCTGACCTCGTGATCCGCCCGTCTCGGCCTCCCAAAGTGCTGGGATTACAGGCTTGAGCCTCCGCACCCGGCCAAGCATCACCACCTGGGTATTTTCTTATGTATACCTTACCTGGATAGTCAAGGGCATGTCTGATGTTGCAGGCTGGTTTTCACACCGTGGCAGGTTCCCAAGTGTTGGTAGCAGTGGTCTGCACAGTAGGGTGCGCACCCCTTGAGGGAGGTGTAAGATGGTTTTCACACCATGGGCAGCATTGATAGCAGGGGTCTGCATGGTGGGGCGCACACCCCTTGAAGGAGGCATGAGATGGCCTATTGGGATGCAGTGATAGAAGCTGAGAACTTCTATGTCTGTACTTTAAAGTACTAATCAACCATGGCCTGAGAAATTAGAGAACAGAGGGAGTGCATGACGTGAACTGTGCAAGTTCATGAGCAGCTGGAGAAGAGGGAGATCAGTGCTGGCTGGACGGTCAGGCAGGGTGGTCCTGGGGTCTGAGAACCAGAGTTGGGCCACTGAAGGTCTCAGCTGCTTTGGACGGGACAGGCTGCATGGGGGACCCGAACATGTGGGCAGGCTTATACCTGCTCTCACCTGTGCACCTGTCCTGCTATTGATGGCTTTCAGACTGGGTTGCCCATGCCAGCCATGGAGACTGAACCAGAGGCCCTTAGGGGCAGCCACAAAAATGATCTCAAGAATGGAGAGTTTGGGGATCCCCCAGGAATGCATAGCAGAATGGCTCTGTGGTTTGTCTTAAGCCTGAGTGAGAAGCTCTGGGGAGATGGACTCTAAGCCCCCTGAGGGGAGAGCTGTGTCTTTCTCCTTCACTGTCTAGAATGCCTCTGGCACATGGCAGCTGCTTCACAAATCTTTGGTGAGGGACTGACTGAACACTGGGGTGGCTGCCATGCCAGGGCCAGGATGGGGTGGTGACAGTCCTGGACCACATTTGTGTGCCACATACTCCTAGAAGCCCTCCACGGAGGGAAAAGATTCAGATGGAACAGATCATACCAAAACAGGGACTGCCCATAGACGAGGGGAGGTGGGGCTGCTGGGAGGGGAAGAAGGGCTGGCTCTAAACAAGACCCCTGGGCACCCTGTGGCCCTGTGGACTCTGAGCAGAGGCCTGGCCAGGGCTCTAAGTCCTGGTATACCTGGGACAGCCCAGTTTGTACCTGTTGCCCTGGCAAAGTTATTTAATGGTGCTTCCACATGCTTCAAGTCATGCCAGCTTGCTGGTAAATTGTTTGAACGCCCCAGCATGGGTAACGGCAGCAAGGAAGGAAGGGTGTGTGTGTTGAGGACACAGTTGCAGGGGCCGAGCTGGCTCCGTCCTCTGGAAGGTTCTCCCATTGTGTCCTGTGTCCTCTGGCATCTGATGGACTGTGTCACTGAGCCCTGGCACTATTCCTTCTTTCTAGAACACAGGGCGGCCTTGGTGTGATGCTCTTCATGGACATGAAAATATGCTTATTAATATTGAAATGTTACTTTGTTATCTAATACATTCCAAATGTGCTTATCCTCCATCCTGCAGCGGCCCGGAAGCTCATTGGAAAGGTCAGAATCGCAAATGTCAGGTACGCAGAATCCTTTCGCAACGCAAGCAGCCAGGAGTATCAAGATTTCCTAGAACTGTTCTTCAGGACGGTGAGTTGGTGATATCAGCCCTTAATTCCTTTCAGGAGGGAAAGGGTGGAAGGCTGATAGAATTCTAGGTTAGGTGCGGTGGTTCATGCCTATAATCCTAGCACTTTGGGAGGCAGAGGCAGGCAGATTGCCCAAGCTCAGGAGTTCGAGACCAGCCTGGGCAACATGGCAAAACCTCATCTCCACCAAAAAAATACAAAAAATTAGTCTGTCATGGTGGCTCATGTTTGTGATCTCAGCTACTCAGGAGGCTAAGGCAGGAAAGTCTCTTGAACCCAGGAGGCAGAGGTTGCAGTAAGCTGAGATTATGCCACTGTACTCCAGCCTGGACAACAGAGTGAGACCCTGTGTAAAAAAAAAAAAAAATTCTAGTCTCATCCAACTAGGAATTTGACTTGTAGGTCCTATGAGCTCTTCATTTCTGAAGGAAGCCAGGACTATAAGCTCTGGCCTGGCTCCCTGAGTGTCTCTGGATCTGCCCTGGCAAAGACGCGGTCGGCAGACAGGAGGCACAGCTCTTCCTCTGCTGCATCTTTATTTCACTTGCTTTTCTGTCCAGTGAAATCTGTTTCTCAGTTGTGGAACCTATGAAGCAGAAAGTCCCTCCATGTTTTTTTTTTAAACCTGCAAGAAATGAGATTTATTTCATAGACCACAAAATCTACACTTTTAAACTGTACAATTCAGTGGTTTAGACTATTTTGCAAAATTGTGCAACCATCACCACTAATTCCAGAACACTTTCATCACCCAAAAAGAAACTTCATTAGAAGCCACTCCCAGCTGGGCACGGTGGCTCACGCCTATAATCCCAGCACTTTGGGAGGCTAAGACGGATGGATCACCTGAGGTCAGGAGTTTGAGACCAGCCTGGTCAACATGGTAAAACCCTGTCTCTACTAAAAATACAAAAATTAGCCAGGCGTGGTGGCGGGTGCCTGTAATCCCAGGTACTCAGGAGGCTGAGGCAGGAGAATCGCTTGAAACCAGGAGGCAGAGGTTGCAGTGAGCTGAGATCGTGCCACTGCACTCCAGCCTAGGCAACAGAGCAAGACCCCATCTCAAAAAAAAAAAAAAAAAAAGGGAAGTCATTCTCTCTCACCACTTTCTCCCGCTGCTGGTAATCACTAATCTGCTTTTTATCTCTATGGATTTGCCCATTGTGGACATTTTACAGAAATAGAATCGTACAATATGTGACTTTTTGTGTCTGGCTTCTTTCAGTTAAAATGAGGTTTTCGGATTTCATCCACGTGGCAGCATGCGTCAGCACTGCATTCCTTGTTATGGCTGGGACATAACCCATGCAGGCTCATCCATTCATTCACTGAGGGCACTGGGCGGCTCCCGCTTCTGTCTGTTATAAATAGTGCTGCAATGCCCCTGCCTCAAAGAAAGTTCTTTTCCTGCTCTTTCCTGCATTCCTCCCTGCCATCCCCTCAGCATTCTCTGGGACGCTGTCTGTTACCATTTAGTGGCGTGCCTTCTTGTGGACTTTTTGAGGTAGAGGGAGTGCCCTTGTCATAATCTAGTGATTTTGTTTGCGTGGAATCTCACATTGTAGATTTCTTGAATCTGGGAGTTTAAGGCTCAGCACAGAGAGGTGTGACATTGCCGCCTAGTGGCCTGTCGTGCTAATACTGTAGCAGGACCGCAAACCCCAGCGCTTCACCCACAGAGGGGAAGAGCTGCCTTTAGGACCGGCCTCAGTGGCTTAGCTCGTTCCCAGCTCCTGGTTTGTGCATTCAAGAATTGTTGATGGTTTGATTAATAATATGGGTTGATTAATAATGTGATTTCATTGATAAGGTTAAATAGTAGCCACAATATTAAACAACAAACACCGAATCCTTCCACCTGGCTCTAGTGGTCAAACGAGGCAGCTCCATTTCCTTCCCAAGTTTCTTGATTAATCTTTCCTCTTTGAACCATTTCTTCCTTTGCCCGTTTTTGGGGATGTTGTTTTTCTGTTTGCCTAGAATTTCAGGACAGCAAATAATTACACAACTTAATCACAGAAGTAGGATGTTAAGAGAAATTTCGGGGGTTTCACTTGCTGATAATCGCAGACATGGATGTCCAGGAGGTGTCTGCCGTGTATCTCGGTCCCTGGCTCTTCACCACTTCCTAGCAAGGGGCCTGGAACTTTGCTTAGAGGTTGGTTTGAAATGCGGCTAAAGGTCACATGAATCCAAGACCATGACAGATTCCTCTGAGAGAAAGAGAGAGGGAATATCTGATTGTGAAGATGGTCACGACAACAGTCATCTACTGAGCCAACCCAGGGCAGCTGCGGTCTCCCTGGGGTCCACAGACTCTGAGAGGGATGATGGATCTGTTCACCTTGGCGGCCCAGAAGCCGGGGAGTGAGTCCATGACCCGGGCCCTGAGCCACCGAACCTGTGAGGACAAATGCTGGAGGTGCCTTTCCATAGGAGGTTTGCATTGAGGATGACTGAAGCTCATTATAAGATTGTTTGCCTTTCTGGGTGCTTTTTGTTTTGTTTTGTTTTGTTTTGTTTTGAGACAGAGTCTCACTCTGTCGCCCAGGCTGGAGTGCAGTGGAGCGATCTCTGCTCACTGCAAACTCTGCCTCCCGGGTTCACGCCATTCTCCTGCCTCAGGTGTTTTGACCATGATGGGTTAGTGTGGAATTATATAGTGTGTGATGTGTGACTCTATCCAAAGAGACAGAGTAGAAAGTGGGGCATTTGGGGCAGGAACCCCCTGTCCTAATAGGGATGTTGGAAATGCTTACAGGAAGAGTCTGGGGACAGGCAGGGAGGGAGAATGAAAGGGGACATGTTCTGCAGTGTCAGCAGCAAAAGGGCTGTTCCAGAGAAGGCATTGGAGGTGGTGTCCCTCCCCATGACCCCACACTCAGCCTCCTGCCCTCGGTGGCTGCAAACCAGGAGTATTAGGTTCCAGAAGCCCTTGTGAGCCCCCAGCAAATTTTAAGCCCCATGAGGTAGGGTCTCTGCCTGTGCCCCAAGTCCCATACTTACCCCACAGGCATCTTTCTGAAGCTGTTTGCTGGTTTGGGGGGAAACAAGGGCTGTTCTCATATCACAGACACTCCCAGGCATTTGTGCTGGGCTTGAAAACATGGCAGACAGGAAAGGGGCCCAGAACCAACCTGTGGCTTTTACCGTTGTGCTATGGGCCAGCTCTGCTGCTGGGCAGACTGGCAGGAGGAACCGCCTCAAGACGGGCATCTGTTTCCTCTCAGCATGGGAACCTCCTCACATGGCCTCTTTCCTCACAGGTGCGGGGCTCCCTGCCAGCCACCCTGCGTCAGCACGTGGACGCCGGCGGGGTCAGGATGGAAGTCGTCGGCGTCACCAATGGCAGCGTCGTGGTGGAGTTTCATTTGCTGATAATCGCAGATGTGGATGTCCAGGAGGTGTCAGCTGCATTCCTCACCGCCTTCCAGACCACGCCTCTGCTGGAGGTGATCAGAGGCGACACCTTCATACAGGGTATGAGAGGCTGGGCCTGAGCGTCTCCCGTGTTCCGGAACCAGAGGCAGCCAGAGCTTAGCCACTACCCTTCGCTTTTGAAAGATGTTGTGTTGTGCCCATGTAGTCCTTCTTCCCCCAGAATTAGATGAAAATGTGAAATAGACAGGACCCTCTCTGTCCCTCTTTTTGTGATTATAATTTTGTAAAGGTTGAAGTGTTGAAAACATCTTCAGGTAAACCTGCAGATCCCCAGGGGTGCTGCTTTCTTTCGGGGTCTACTGCTCCCCTGCTGCTTGTTTCCATGGGCTGAGGGCAGACTCATCCCTCTCTGCAACCAGACGCTCTCCCAAGCACAGTTCCCAAGGAGATCCCAGTAAAAATAATTAACGAGAAAAGCAGGGAGAAAAAGACAATTTAGGTTCTTTTCTCCTATCATACTTGAAAATAGATGATGAAAGGCTTATAGTTACATGTATCAGAAACCAAAGACCTTTTAAAAATTAAAGATTAATGTTAATTTTTTGATTTTTAGAATAAGAAGGACTTCTCAAAGAAAATACGATTTTCAGAGGAAAAGGATGAGATACTGACTACATGCAGAGATAAATCAAAATAAAGGCACCGTTTTAAAGCAAAGTAAACAAAAAAAATTCAATAATTTGATGAAGTGTTGTATCCCAAATATATAGAGAGATCATACAAATAGATGATAAATATTAAGAACCTGATGGATAAATGCACAAAAGATCTACACAGACAAGGTATAAAAAAAGAAATATGAATGATTAACAAAGATGTGGTAACCCAAGACATCCCCATTAAAACGCGTTGCACTTGTTGCCCATCGAATTGCAAAAAAAGGTCTTTTTACTGCTGACATGAATACTGGTGAAAGTGTAGTGAGGCAGGTGCTTGCACAGATTGCTGTTGGCAGAAGGATTTGCTCACGCTTCCTGGAAACCAGTTTGGTGATATAAATCAAGTGCTTTCAAAGTGGCCATCCACCTTGATTCTGAAATATCAGATTCTGAAATATCCCAATTTGATCTCAGTTTGGACCATAGTTTACGTACAAAGATGTTCATCTTCAGTGTTACTTTAAAAGCAAAAGAGTTGGAAGTCCCAATCATCCAGTTACAGAGAAGGTGCTAAGTTACCAGGTGTCCCCGCCCTGGGCTGTTGTGCAATAATGAGAATCGAGGTCTGTGGATTTGCATGGAGCTAGGTGGTGGCAGAGGCAAGCTATGCTCTCAGAGCATGCCTGCATTTTGAAAGGCCGGAAGGAAATATGTCCACATGCCAACGTGCCCCTGGTCATGCTTTTCTGGTACTTGTCCATGTTCTGCAGTAAACCT
Source organism: Colobus angolensis palliatus (assembly GCF_000951035.1). Taxonomy (NCBI): domain Eukaryota; kingdom Metazoa; phylum Chordata; class Mammalia; order Primates; family Cercopithecidae; genus Colobus; species Colobus angolensis. Next base: position 5,760,189 of record NW_012117154.1, read on the forward strand.
ATTTTGCTGTCAATCAACCGAGCGTCATGGTGAAAGGCAAATGGCCTGAGGGCCTTCTGCCCAGGGTTGGGCTTGCGGCCTGGGTCCCTTGGGCTGGACCGAGGTGGGTCTGAGGGTCTGTGCATCTCCTGGTCACTCTTGGGAACTGAAGGGTTGGCCCTCCTCTGCCCAGATCCCCCTCCCAGCTCTGGGCCAGACTCCTCTTTCCAGAACAGCCCCTGCAGACCTCCCTAGCCACTCCCAGTCCCCCAGCAGGAAGCCTCCTGTACTCTCCAGAACTGGCCAGCTTCACCGCAGTCTGCTCTGGCTGGAGTTTCCAGCTTTGTCTGTGAGATGCCCTCTCCCCTGAGGCTTCTGTGAGCCCGCAAGCCCCCAGGGATGTTCTTCTGTTTTGTCTTCTAAATATTGGCAGATTATGATGAGTGTGAAAGGAAAGAGGACGACTGTGTGCCCGGGACATCCTGTCGAAACACCCTCGGGTCTTTCACTTGCAGCTGTGAGAGAGGAGCCCCCGATTTCCCTGTGGAATATTCTGAGAGACCCTGCGAAGGTAATGATGTCGGAGTTTCTTTTTCTGGAATACTAGCTCATAATCAGTTTTTTTAAAGGACATTCACGTGCAAAGGGCTTCTTGTCCCTATAAGGTCATATTTCTGTGTCGTGGGGAAGTTTTCTGTGTGTGATGTGGGTGCACGTGTGTGTGTGTGATGTATGTGTATATGTGTGTACATGCGTGTGCACGTTCCTTCCCATTCTTTCATACGTGTCCAGGCTTCTGGGCAGTGCCTTATCTCTCCGAGAGCTAGCTCTGATATCCATGAAGAGAAAATACACACACACATGAGGTGTGAACATGCAGATGCTGAGCGACCGTTTTGTGAAACACGCAGCCGTGGGACACGCGACACAAGGGGAAGGTTTCCTCTCAGCCACTCTTTCCAACCAGCTCTTTTCCTATAAAACGGGGTCTTAGTGGATTTAGCGCTGACCCTAAGATGACCACTGCTATCCAGGAATCTGCATCAAGTAAAGGGAGGTGGACGTTTATACCAGCGAGGGCAGTATCCGGGGGGCTGTAGAACATGTCCTGCTTGAGGTAGAATCAGGAAGCACAGAGGAGGCTAAGTTGCTTCAGTCCAGTGAGTGTGGCTGGGGAGGGCTTCCTGGAAGTGGTGTCTTGAAGCTGGTCTTAACGGATGGCTAAGACGGCACCCAGCGGGGAGGGCAGGGCATGGTGGGTGGGTGCTGTGGTGAGAACAGAGCTGCTGACGGGCATGATCTCACAAGCAGGTACCTGCAGGAGATGGGTGGCAGAGAGCAGGAAGCAGGCTGCCCAGGGAGGCGGGTGAGGCAGCAGCCAACTGAAGGCCTCAGCAATGGTTTGGACTACAGCCTGGAGACAGGCGTGAGCTGGGTGGAGCTGCAGGGTGCTGGGGCTGGGCAAGCCCCACTCTGAGATAAAAGAAGGCACAAACCAGGCCCACAGATGACGGAGCCACTGCTGAAGGAGGGTGCAGGGCACCTGCAGAGCTGTGTCTGGGGTCTGCTTCCATATAGACCAGGGAGGGAGCACCCCGAGAACGGGTGGGTGGATCGGAAACATTTCCGGGCCCCCTTGTTCTCCTAGGCATTGAAACTGAACCTGCTCTGGGGGCAAGAAGGGAGCTGGAGTGGGAAATTTGGGCACAAGGACCTCAAGAGGAGGCATCATTACCCCATCTTAAGAGAATAGACTCAGGGCTCTGAGAGCAGAAGACTCACCCTGTGTCCACTGGCTTGGCACATCCCTGGCATCAGGTCCCTCGGTCCTTGGCCCTCGGGGGCCCATGGTGAGCCTGGCTCCCTGAGCTGGTGGAGATATGCAACACGTGCATGTGTGTGCATGTGTGTATGTGCATGTGTGCACATATGTGTGTACGTGCATGTGTGCATGTGTGAGCATGTGCGTACATGTGTGTATGTGTGTGTGTGCATGTGTGTGTGCGCACACCTGTAGTTGTGGCTGGAACATGCGGTTCCCAGGTGTGGCTGCTGCAGAGTGCAGGGCAGCTCCAGTCTGCTCCTTACCCCTGCCCCTCCATGCCAACCCCAAACACAGAGCCACTCTTTGCCTTTTCCTCCTTGTGCCTTGCAGGTGACTCTCATGGCAACGAAACCTGGGCCACCAGCCCAGAGAGGCCTCTCACCACAGCAGGGACCAAGGCTGCCTTTGTTCAAGACACCAGCCCCACCCCACAAGGCCTGCCCCGGCGGCTGAACCTGACTGGAGCAGTCAGGGTGCTCTGTGAGATCGAGAAGGTGGTTGTCGCCATCCAGAAGCGCTTCCTGCAGCAGGAATCCATCCCCGAGTCCTCGCTGTACCTGAGCCACCCCTCCTGCAACGTGAGCCACAGCAATGGCACACACGTGCTCCTGGAGGCCGGCTGGAGCGAGTGCGGGACCGTCATGCAGAGCGTAAGGCCAGGAGAGCCAGGCTCAGGATGCACGCCAGGGTGCAGGGGGCTTTAGGTCACATGGGCCTCTACAGGGGAGGGCCAGGCAAGACTCTACACCTGAGGGGAACCCAGCAAGGGGGGTCAGGACAGGGTTGAGTTCTCAACCAGGGACCAGCCTGCACCCCAGAATCGGAAGGGAGCTGTGAGTCCACCCAGGAGGGACTCTGGTGCCGAGTGCTGGGGCAGGCTCCAGAGTCAGGGCTTAAAACTCCTCCCTGCACAGACAGGATGGAGAGGCAGTGGGATAGGAAGAGGCAGGAAAGCCAAGGAGTTGTGTGTGGATATGAGACTGTGTGTGTGAAAGTGTGTGTGTGCGAAAGTGTGTGTGTGCGAGTATACATCTGTGCATGTGTGCATGTGTCTGAATATGTCTGTGTATGTGGAGGTGTGCATGTGTGTGAATGTGTATACATGTGTGAATCTGTGTGTGCGAACGTGTATATATGTATGCATGGCTGTGCTTGTATGTACGTGCGTGTGTGCGCACATGTGTATCATATGCTTATGTGCATGTGGCTGTGCATGCATGTATGAATGTGTGAGTGTGTGTATGTGAGAATGTGTGTATGTGCATGTGTGCATGAGTTGAGCGTGTGTGGATGTGTTTGTCCCTGTGTGTGAGTGTGTATGTATGGGTGTGTGTTTGGGGGGCATTGGGTGGCATTAGTCAGAACTCCCCTGTTGGAGGGACTGTGTTCCTAGCAAACACTCTCTATTTCAGGGTCCTGGACGGGCTGCAGGGCTCCCAGGACAGAGGGAGCCCAGGTAGGGAAAGTAGGTTTTCTTGGCCTGAGGCCTTCGCACCTCCGTGTGCACAGATGAGCTCTGGCATCTCCCCTTGCAGGTGACTCTGGGCCAGTGGGTCCTGGGTCTACTCTGAGCCTCTAGTGTGTGGCACCCACGAGGCGGCCGACCTGGCTCCAGGTCCCGCTTCTTCCCAGGGTGCCTCTGTGTCACGGCGAATGCTCCCACGCATGCCCTCGTTCGTCCCCAACCCCAATTGGCCACACGGAACACAAAGGCTTCATGTTCAGGGCCCTGCTGGGGGGACAAGAGGAGGGGAGAGCCAGCACCTTCCATCAGCTCAGCCCAGTACTGGGCACAGGGGCCTGGGCTGCATGGGCCTGGGCGTGCAGGGTTGATCAGGGAAGCTGCATGGAAGGGCCGGCGGCTTCAGAGGGAGCCCGTGCCAGCTCTGGGTTGGGGAAGTGGCCTTCTGGGAAGGGGCTCGACCTAGAAAGAAGGCCAGCGTCGTTCCAAGGGTGAGTGAGAGAGCCGTGAGTGTATCCAAGGGCCATGCCGGGGATAGCCAGATGACGGAGGCTGGAAACCGTGGCTGAGTTAAGAGTCTGCCCGAGTGGTTCTGGCCAGGTGGGCAGGGATGGAAGGGTGGACTCGTGGGCAGGGTGGGGTATGAGGCCTCGTGTGAAAGGTAAGGCTATGGATGGGGCTGAGTGGGGAGCAGTGTCTGGCTGGCCCAGGAGCTAGGGCCAGAAGGCTCTCCTAACGGAGACATTGTCCTCATTGAGAGCTAGGCAGGAATGGTGGTTCCTGGTCGTTGGCAGGAACTCTGGGCCTTGGGCTTCTGTCCCTCAGGGCCTTTGAACAGTCCAAGGCATTGCATTCTGAAAAAAAAAAGGGATTGGGAGGTGTGGTGCTCTGAAACTGCTGTGGACCTGCTTGACTGGGAGTTCTACGTGCATGATGACGTTTAGTCCCTTAGCGAACCCCTGGGTCAGGCATCATGATCCACAATCTGTGGCTGAGCCCTGGGTGCTCAGCAGGGTCCATGGGAGTTCAGGGGCAAAGTCGCCCTGCACCGAGAAGCAGCCCCATCCCTGTGGCTCTGCCTCTTGAGAAACCTTGAGGGGACGCTGCTTCTGGTTGGGGCTCTGGACACACTCCCTAGTGGGGACACGGTGGCCTCTGGCCCTGGGTGGGGTAAAGCTGGCAGATGAAGCCCAGAGTCCCGGCATGGGGTGTCAATCTCTGGGAGCCAACAAGGTGGGAACCAGGTGAACATCCCGAGCGGGAGGCTGGGATGTGGACCTCCGGGCTGAGTAAGGAGCTAGCCCTGGGGAGCAGAGGCCAGAAAGCCCCAGAGGCTGAGGGATGAAGTGGGGAGGTGGGGACATAAGGTGTTTCCATGGTGTGGAGCCTGCTTGGAGCCTGGAGCAGGGATTGAGGGTGGCCAGGAAGCTGAGGGATTCACAGGGACGTGTCTGAGGACACTGCAGAGCACAAGCTTGCCTGAGAGGCACAGCTCACTCTGCTGAGCTCACTCCGCTCCCTCGGGAGCTCTTCGGACCCTCCCTGGGCTGAAGGAGTGACCTGCACTGTTTCAACAGCTACAAAACCTTCCTCACCCCTCAGCCCCTCAAACTGCACGACTTAAGGAGAACTGCCCAGAATTAGTTTACTCCCTCAGAGATTCTTAGACGGCCACCTGGAGGCCGGGCCATGGCAGCAGGGGGGATGTCTGCAAGGGGGATGGGCAGTGATCAGTGGCGCCTGTGGCTTCTGGCAGCTTCCGTGGTGAGGGAGGTCTGGGGTGAGAGGTGCACATGAGCGGGCCACTGTGGCATCCTCGAGCCTATGCGGGGCTCTTTCAGGGCTGTGGGGCCAAGTGGAGGAGCTGAGGGGTGCAGGACACCCTGCCTGGTGCTCAGAGCACCACCAACACACCAGCAGCTCCAGTGGGGAGGCAGCGCCTCCCAGGGCTGGGGCCCAGGGCGGAGTCTGCAGCCGGCAGCTCCCTCTGTGTTTTTCTGAGCTAGACTAATGCTTGACTTGATTATTAATGCAGCAGGGTTTGGGGCATGTTGAAAGAAAAGGGAAATTTGTCTCTGATGATCACCCAGGCCCTGGAACCCACAGGAGCTCTTCATGGTTTTTGACACTTGTCAAAAAGTTCCCCAGAAAGACTTATTTGTGCAACGGCCACGGAATCCACACAGGTTCAGGTTCTGCCTCCTCTGGTCCACAGGGAACGAGCAGAGGCCGAGCCCTTAGGCTCTCTTGGGCGATTTATGGTTGGGAGAATCACCAGGGTCTCGATGCTCCTGGGGAGAAGCTCTAGAGAGGAACCCCCATCCCCGGTCCCCCCAGCACCTAGAGCCGTGGCCGACAGCAGGGTGTGGGGGGCCGGCTGGGGCCTGGGAGCTCCTCACACCCCGCTTTGTGCTCAGAACGTGACGAACACCATGGTGAGGACCACGCTGAGGAGCGACCTGTCCCCGGAGGGCATCATCCACCACCTGAAGATCCTGAGCCCCATCTACTGTGCCTTCCAGAATGATCTGCTGACGTCCTCCGGCTTCACCCCGGAGTGGGGGTGAGGGAGAAATGCCCCCGCTGCCCCACAGCCCCGTGTCTCTAGAGCACCTGTGCTTTCAGAGTTCTTTAGGGTTGCAACCACTTAAGGACCCTTCCTTGAGATGGAATATACAAATGGGTGTGGCTGGGCTGCTCCCCAACCTTTGTTCCCACTTCCCACTCAGGGCCAGCCAGACAAGGCCAAATACGTCCCCTGGCCAACCGCATGAGATGGCCCCACTTCCAGTGAGCCGCCAGCAGGCCCCCACCCACAGCCTCCACCAGACACCACTATTCCTATGCTAGGTGGCCCCCGCACCTGCCACTGAGTCTCCACCAACACAAGTGAGGGAGGCAACCCTGGACCAGCCAGTCCTGTACAAATGGCCTCCGTGTGCTCTCATTGGCAGTGGGGGGTCTTTTCATCCATTTGCACTCTCCTCTGGAGCTGTGTTTTGGGGGAGAAGTGGGAACGAGATAATGCACCTCCTGAAACCCACCTCCTGCAAGCTGCTTCCTCTTGCAGGGTTTACACCATCATTGAGGACCTCCACGGCGCTGGAAATTTTGTTACCGAAATGCAGTTGTTCATTGGGGACTCTCCCATACCTCAGAATTATAGCGTGTCTGCCAGTGACGACGTCAAGATCGAAGTGGGGCTCTACAGGCAGAAAAGCAACCTCAAGGTGGTCCTGACGGAGTGCTGGGCAACCCCGTCCAGCAACGCCTGGGACCCGGTCACCTTCAGCTTCATTAACAACAGGTAGGGCTCAGAAGTGCAGGCACCCCCATCCAGCAATACCCGGGGCTTCTTTAAGAACAGGTAGGGCTCAAGCGGGCACTGCCGTTGCCTGGCCTGGCTGTGTGGCCGGCTCTGGACTCGGCAGGATTTTCAGGCACGTGCTGTCATGGACCTGGGTTTTGGGGAATAAATGAGGTGGCCGGTCCTCAACTCCCGTGGAGCCCGTGGGGTCTGTGAGCGTTGTCAGATGTAGTTGTGAGTAACCTTATCTGAGAACAAGGACAGCGGGGCTCGCTGACAAACAAGGAGTCCCTTTTCCTCTCTTCTCAGCTGCCCGGTGCCCAACACGTACACCAACGTGATTGAGAATGGCAACTCCAACAAGGCTCAGTTCAAGCTGAGGATCTTTTCCTTTATCAACAACTCCATCGTCTACCTGCACTGCAAACTCCGCATCTGCCTGGAATCCCCCGGGGCCACGTGCAAAATCGTAAGTGTGTTTTTGGTTTGCTAAACGTTTGGTTGGATTCACATTGCTTATTGTTTCGATGCAAGGCTCTGTTAATAGAAGCCTGGGGCTCGAGTGGCTCGGGGCCGACCTCTGGGAGGAGTCGCTGTGCCTGTCCTGCAGACTCGGAGTCTGAAATGGTATTTCCACAGCAGGCAGCCCTTGCAGGGCAGACTCATGTGAACTGGTGGGCATTTCCCATTTCTCAGCGGCCGAGCTAAGTTCCTTCTTGAGGTCATAATGTTCCACCAGCTGTCACATCGGCACTGCCTTGCCATGATACCTAGTGCTTCTAAGGTGATTTTTAGGTGTAAAAATGTTTTTTAAATATTATTTTTAACCACATTGATGGAACGTACTAAATATCAGCCACTCTGTTATTTAATAAAGTTTTTTTCCCCTTTCCTTTCTTCAGCATTCAGGCAGGGCTAATTTTACATTCCCGTTTCCTTAGACTTTCGAATTTGAAATAGGCTTTGTAATCCTGAGGTCTGAAAGCTGTGCTTTATATCACAGACAAGTACATGCGGTTCCCACGTGTTGGTCGCCTGTCGTCTGAGGCAGGGGACAGCTTAGGGTGCACACTGCTTTTTGCTCAGTGACTGAATGCTTCTCTCTCCTTGGAGGGAGTGCTTGTTCCTGCGCTCATCTGAGTACGCGTCGCAGAACGCGGCTGTTTTCCTGGGTGACTGAGCTCTGAGCGTCTGCGGGACGTGGATAGAGAAGCAACACAAGGAAGGCTGATTCTGTTCATGTCCGTTTTGCTCAAACGGTAGATCTTCCTGAGCAACGGGACAGAAGGAACCTCAGGTCCTGATGACAGCAGGCTGAGGGCCACACACAAGGAGCCTGCCCCTGGTTCCATCGGAGCCTCAGAGATGACCGGTGCACGGACGGCCACTGCCAGGCTTGGTCTCTGCAGGGAGTGGCTGGCTCTCAAGTTCTTTACAAGAGGATTCCTTACAAGAGGAGCGGCACACTGTTTTTTCAAGCTTCTTTAGGATGGATAGGGTATGAGCTTTCCAGGCTGCTGTAGGAACGTACCAAAAACTGAGCGGTTTAAACAGTGGAAACATGTTGTCTTGGTTCTGGAGGCAGGATGTCCAAGATGGAGGTGTCAGCCGGCTGGTTCCCTCTGAGAGTTCTAAAGAAAGGATCTGTCCCAGGCCTCTCTCCCAGCTTCTGGTGGCCTCAGGCATTCCTTCGCTGGTAGACGGCATTTGCCCTGTCTCTTTGCATCACCTTCCCTCAGTACACATCTATGTCTGTGTCCAAATTTCCCCTTTACATAGGGACACCAGCCATAGTGGATTAGGGCCCACCCCGATGACATCACCTTGATTATCTGTTTCCAAATAAGGTCACATGCACAGGTGTTGGGATTTAGGACTTCCATACATTTTTGGAGGACGTGCTGCAGCCCATCTCAGGCATCTAGTGGCCAGATCCCACCATGTCACTGGACCAGGCAGTCTTTTTTGTAAGGCAAAGGTGTAGAGGGGAGCAAATGGCTGCAGCAGCCTTTGGAGAACACAGAGGGACTCTTAGGGCTGTGACCAAGACACAGTCCTCAAGGGACCCAAGGAAGCAGCTCCGGGAACCAAAAGCAGCTCAAGGAGTCTCCTCCAGCCTGCTGCTCTTGCAGACCTCGCCTCCTTCCCCGCTGACGCCTGGGCCTGCCTCTTGTTGCACCAGGACCCACCACCCTGGTCTCACCGGGTCTCCCACTCCTCTGTCTAAACTTAGCCCCCTTGCCTTGCAACTTCTAGCAGAATAAAATCGCATGAATCACATTAGCATCCTTGATAGTAGCTCCTTTCTCGTAAGTGTTGTTCAATTAATTTGATGTTTCTCTCCTTGGAAAAAACCAGAATTGCAATAACTTTCGGTTGCTGCAAAATAGTGAAACCTCTGCCATGCACCAGATGTCCTGGGGACCTCTCATCAGGTCTGAAGGTGAGTTGATGACTTGGTTTAGACAACGAAAGAAAAGATGCAACCAATTCCTTTTCGCCAGCATGTAAACAAAAAAGCAACTGTTTTGAAATGCAGAACTCTTGAGAGTCTTGTAAGAGGCTCATAATAATAGAAATACCAATAGTTACTATTCACTGAGAGCTGCTATGTGTCAGCCTGGCGCGAAGTTCTTCACATGCAGAATGCAATATGATCCTCTCAGCAACCCTAGGAGCACGAGCTATTACTGTACCCATGCTACAGATGGAAAGACTGAGACTTCAAGAGGCCAGGCACAAAGTTACATAATGAAATGTTTTGAGCTGCATATCAAGCTAGTGAAGTTTTCTGACACTGGGTAAATGATACATCCAGTGGGTTGTTAAGAGATAAGAACGCAAGCTATAATCAGACCATGTCAACGTGTGTGTGTGCGCGCGCACAAATGCATGCACAAGAAAAAGCTATTTTATTCAAAAGATGCAAAAAATGGCATGTCTGTTCCTCCTCAGATTAAAACTTCCATCAGCCAATTACATTGCATGTATTTTCAAAACTCCACATCAATTTTCCAGGAAAACATTTTATTTTCTGTATGGTCCATCATCTTATTTTGAAAAAAATAATTTGGGGGAAATTGTGTGCTTTGGGTATTAAGAGAGAAACCACTAGTTGTTCCATAGTATCTGTTCTCCTCCCCTTTCATAGGAATAGCGACCCCAGCTTTTGCTGGCACATGGCTGCCAGGAATAAAAACTGTAATTCCAACCTGGCAGCTAAGTGTGGCCATGTGAGTAAGTTCTGGCCAATGAGATCCAAGTGGGAAAGTCATGTGACAACTTTTAGTGGTGCACCCTCCTTAAAAGATGTCTGTGCCTATCCTCTGCCTCTTTCTTCTTTAGGGCCATGGGGCCCAGTCCTTGGAGGAATCCGGCTTCCCTGGGACACTGTGGGTAAGAGGCCAAGGCAGACCTGGGTTCTGACCCCCCGACTTTTTTTTTTTTCTGAGATGGAGTTTCACTCTGTCACCCAAGCTGGAGTGCAGTGGTGCAATCTCGGCTCACTGCAAGCTCTGCCTCCTGGGTTCACGCCATTCTCCTGCCTCAGACTCCCAAGTAGCAGGGACTATGGGCGCCCGCCACCACGCCCAGCTAATTTTTTGTATCTTTAGTAGAGACGGGGTTTCACCGTGTTAGCTGGGATGGTCTCGATCTCCTGACCTCGTGATCTGCCCGCCTCAGCCTCCCAAAGTGCTGGGATTACAGGCGTGAGCCACCGTGCCCGGCCTGGCCCCCATTTTTATTACAGAAAGAAAGAAACTTCCATGTGCTTTAAGCCACTGCTATTTTGATTTTTTCTCTTTCTTGCTGCTTAGCCTAATCCTAGTTGGTTTCCCTTTTTTGTTGTTTTTGTCCCTAATCTTGATGACCCTCTCCCTTCTCTCCCTGTATGAGAACTTCTGAGGTTTGGATGCAGGGTGTGAGCCGGAATCTGAATGCTGCTCAGGTCTTGGCCATGAAGCTGGGGAACAGGAGGAGGGAGGTCTTGGCCAGTGACTCAACTGCTGGTTCTCATTCAAAGCATTTGGGAAACTGAAAAAGTAGACACAGGTCCCAGGCCACACCCCAGGCCTACACTCTCAGAATCTCTAGAGTTGTGCCCCAGGTCCCTGAGCTGGTCATCAGGTGACTGTTGGTCGAGGTGCTAGGACAACCTGCTTCTCCTCACTCTTCATTTTCTTAAATTGCTGAGAAGAACGGGTCAGCCTATTTCTTTAACCCTATAAGAAATATCATATGTGTGAAGTGCATTCTCATTAATAGATAATGTGTTCTTTCATGAATAGAAATTAAACTTCCTCCTTCATTCATTGATATTATAGGGAATGTCATAACTGGGGAAGAAAAGCACTACACTTGGAGTTGGGACACCTGAGTTTGATTATAGGCTCTGACACTTATGAGCTGTGTGGTTCATCCATCACCCACCCATACATCTATCTGCTCATCTTTCCATCTATCATTTATCCATCCATCCATCCATCATCCATGTACCCATTCATTCATCTATCCATCTACCGTCCATTCATCTGTCATGCATTCATCTATCATCCATCCATCCATCCATTCATCCATCCACTCATCTATCATCCATCCATCCATCTATCCATTGGTCATCCCTCCATCCACCCATTCATTTATCTATCATCCATCCATCCACTCATCTATCATCCATCCATCAATCGATCTATTCCATTGATCATCCATCCATCCATTCATTCATTAATCCACCCATTTATCATCCATCCATCATCCATCCAGCCATCCATCCATTCATCCATCCATACATTCATCTATCATCCATCCATCCATTCATTCAACTGTCATCCATCTATCCATCTGTCATCCATCTATCATCATCCATTCATCCATCTATCATCTATCCTTCTGTCATCCCTTCATTCATTCATCCATCCATTCATTTATCCGTCCATCCTCCATCATCCATCCATCTGTCCATTAATCCATCCACTCACTCATCCATCCATCTACTTATTCATGAATTCATTCATCTACTATGTTTCAGACACTCTGATTTTTCTTTGCAACATGCCCTGCCTACCTCATAAGGTGGTTGTGAGTGTCTAACGGTAACTAAGAATCCTTTGTGAGGCTAAGATTTGTGAGGTTGAAACTAGACTCCCTGGATTCAGAAACTAGACTCCCTGGATTCACAACTTGGCTCTGACACTTAACAATTTTGTGGCTTTGCGCATGCTGCATGTGAATTGTGCCTTATTTTCCTCATCTGTGAAAAGGGAATAATAATAATTCCTACTTCATAAAGAGCCTGGCCCATAGAAGTTTTTGATTAAGTGCTACTTTTCACTTGTAACCAGTAGAGCACTACACTGGCATAACCAAGGCAGGAAGTACCGAATGTAATAGGGGTGTAATTGCTCAGGTTCAAGAACAAGGACTGTAGATATTCATGTTGTTCAACATTCTTTCTCATTGTGTTAGTAGCTTTTGCTTGATCTATGATTATCATACACATATACAGCAGAATCATTTAGACACATGGAATCTCCCAGTTGGTGGGGACTTCGCTACATTTTAACAGTGTATATTAACAGAAACACTGTTGGACACTGCAGAGGTGAGAGGAGGCTGGCAGACAGGTTCCTCAGGACCTCACCACTATCCATGGCCTCTGAGCTCCCATGCTGTGTCCCTGCCATCACCATCACCTCCACTTCAGGGAAGAAGTGAGAAGAACTCAGAGATTTTAGGGAATGTGCCTAAGCTCCCACAGTTGGTGCCCGCACAAGCTGGGCCTGCGAGTGCAGATCCAGGCTATTCATAACCTGCTATCCTCTCTCTGTCCCCTGGGGACTGGGCTGGCTTCATTTTGAGGTTTCCCTCCACCCCAGCCCTCACATCACTCCCACAATGTCCTGGCACCACCATAACAAAGTCCCGCAGCCCGGGTGGCTTAAACAACAGAAATCTGTTCTCTCCCAGTTCTGGAGGCCTGACGTCCAAAATCAAGGTGCTGGCAAAGCCCCAGTCCCTCGGAACATTGTAAGGCCGAGTCCTCCCTTGCCCCTATCTCATTTCTGCTGGATGTGCCCAATCTTTGGTGGAGCTTGGCTTGCAGCTGCCTCCCTCCAGTCTCTGCCTCTGTCTGCACATGGCCTTCTTTTTGTAAAGACGCCAGCCATGTTGGATTAGGGGCCTTTCTACCTCAGTGTGGCTTTATCTTAACTACTTGAATCTGCAACAATTCCATTTCCAAATAAGGCCATGGCCTACAGTACTAGGGGTTAGGATTTCAACATATGTGTTTTTTGTTTTGTCTTTTTTTTTTTTCTTTGAGACAGAGTCTCGCTCTGTCATCAGGCTGGAGTGCAGTGGCGTGATCTTGGCTCACTGCAACCTCTGCCTCCCGGGTTCAAGCGATTCTCCTGCCTCAGCCTCCAGACTAGCTGGGGCTACAGGTGTGGGCCACCACGCCAAGCTAATTTTTGTATTTTCAGTAGAGATGGGGTTTCACTATGTTGGCCAGGATGGTCTCAATCTCTTGACCTCATGATCCACCTGCCTCGGCGTCCCAAAGTGTCAACATATCTGTTTTTGCAGGGGGTGAGGGGTTCACAATTCAACACACAGACAACCCTGTGTATTGACAATTTAAGAAAGAATCCCTTTGGGCATCTTCCCCGAATGTCTGCTACCAACAAACAGTATATCAGCATCATAATTTTTGCATATTCAGTGTTTGGAAACCTTCCATGGCCTTTCCTAGCTGGCCTAGTTATTTCATATTCATGAGCGTGTCCCTGTGCTAAAAGGCCAAGAAAGCTCGAGGATAGTGTCCAGGGAGTGCTCAGTGTCCCAGCAGGAAGGGCCTGGGGCAATTACTGAGGCCACTCAGTAGTGAGGAGACTGAGGACCCCAGGCGGTGGCTGAGCTGGGACTCAAACCCCTGGAAAGGCCCTGTTTCGTCTGCACCCAGGTTCTTTTTTAATTTTTAAAATTAATTATTTATTTTTGAGACAGAGTCTCGCTCTGTTGCCCAGGCTGGAGTGCAGTGGCGCGATCTCGGCTCACTGCAGCCTCTGCCTCCCAGGTTCAAGCAATTCTCCTGCCTCAGCCTCCTGAGTAGCTGGGACTACAGGCATGCACCACCACACCTGACTAATTTTTTTGTTTATTTGTATTTTTTTGGTAGAGATGGGAGTTTTACCTTGTTGGCCAGGATGGTCTCGATCTCCTGACTTTGTGATCCGCCCGCCTTGGCCTCCCAAAGTTCTGGGATTATAGGCGTGAGCCACCATGCCCGACAATTTTTTATTTTCCTTTAAGTTCTGGGATACATGTGCAGAACGTGCAGGTTGTTACATAGGTATTCATGTGCCACGGTGGTTTGCTGCACCCATCAATCCATCATCTAGGTTTTAAGCCCCACACGCCATTTTCCCTTTCCTCACTGGGCTATATCCCCCTTTACAAAAGCAGCCATTGCTGAGTCTCCGCCATCATTTACATCTCCCTGCATCATGGACTGGCGTGTAGTCCAGCAGTTATGACGCATACGCAACTCATGCCACACGCATGGAGCCTCCCTGAACAGCAAGATGCCCTGTTTGGCCGGATGCCTTGCCAATGACTGTGGGAAATTACCATCCACAGTTCTCAGGGCCTGCTCTCCACTTCTAGCTAATCTGGCCATGGGGAGTAACCATTCCTGGACTTTGGTGTCAGTCAGTGGGCAGTGCTGGCCTGCAGACCTCCTGTGGCCAGCCCTTAGCTAGTGGTTCAGTTAGGAGCATGCAGCTGCAGGTCGCAGAAACCTAGCTGGAGAGGCGGAGAATGAACAGGGATGGGTCTTTCCAGGGGCTGACAGACTGGGGCCATTCCGGGCTGCAAGTGGCCAGGAGAAGCGGGTCTCCTTGGTCTTTCTCTACAGCATCCTCAGGTCAGCACCCCCCACTCCTTGTATTGGCAAGGTGGCCCGTCTCTGGAAGCACAGGAGGAAGGTCCACTATAGAGCCCCTGGGGGCTGGATTTAGTGGCCATCGTGATTTAGGAGTTGTCTGGAGAAGTGGCGGGCCAGGATCTGGGGGCCTCAGTTGCTTGGGGAGGTTGGAATCACTTTGGCTGGAGCGGGGGAGGTGTTCCCTGTCCCTCTTTCTGGAAGAGGAGGGGTGTGGTTCTAGCTGACTTATGTTCAGCACCCCAGGGACCCCCCAGTGCCATTGTTGGACAGCTTTGCTGATGGTGAGACCCCCATGCTGTTCCCCGGGGGACCCACAGCAGCGTCCACCCTGGGCAGACTGCCCGGAAATCAATACGGGGAATGAAAACGGGTTCTCAAATGCTCCTGGTTGCATAGAAAGGCTCTTTCCAAAGCAGACCTTCCTGATACGTGGGGATGGACACCCCGAGACAGAGGGGACTGCGTGGTGCAGGATGTAGCTGTGACCTGGCTATAGATGCCCTTGACAACAAGTTACACCCACACACGGTGGGCAGAGGGTCGCGTCTGCCCCTGGGCTGATGGGGGCCGGCCAGAGAGCCAGCAGGCAACTGGCATCTTTCTCAGGCAGCACAGTTTTTAAAAAATTAAACTGAGATGACATTCATATAACCTCAAGCTAACTGTGTTAAAGTAAACCACTCAGTGATGTTTAGTGCATTGACAGGGTTATATAGCCATCAACTCCGTGTCGTTTCTAAACATTTTCCTCACCCTAAACACAACTTCATACTCAGGAGTCCCTCCCCATCCGCCTTCTGCCCGTCCCTGAAAGTCACTCGTTTGCTTTCTCTCTGGTTCTGGGTAGTTCCTATGAACAGGGTCATGTTATAGGTGCCTCTGGGGCCTGACTTCTTTCACTCAGCGTGACGTCTTCAAGGTTCATTTATGTTGCCGCGGGTCAGCGCTTTATTCCTTTCACGGCTAGGTCACGTTCCATTACACGGTGGGGCCACAGTGTGCTGATTCATTCACCAGCTGGCGGACACTTGGGTTGTTGCCACCCTTCAGCTGGTGCTGTGAACATGGGTGTGCAAGTAGCTGTTTGAATCCCTGTTTTCATGTCTTTTACGGTCCACATTCTCTCTCTTTCTTCCTTCCTTCCTTCCTTCCTTCCTCCTTCCTTCCTTCCTTCCTTCCTTCCTTCCTTCCTTCCTTCCTTCCTCCGTTCTTTCTTTCTTTCTTTCTTTCTTTCTTTCTTTCTTTCTTTCTTTCTTTCTTTCTTTCTTTCTTTCTTTCTTTCTTTCT
>NW_012117154.1:5776243-5793522 GCF_000951035.1 Colobus angolensis palliatus
GCGCCACCACGCCCAGCTAATTTTTGTATTTTTAGTAGAGACGGGTTTCACCATGTTGGCCAGGATGGTCTCAATCTCTTGACTTTGTGATCTGCTCACCTGGGCCTCCCAAAGTGCTGAGATTACAGGCGTCAGCCACCACACCCAGAAAACACTCTCTATCTTTTAATTGCTCCCCTGGGTCTGGGGACGGCTCACTCCTCTGTGCTGTGGAGCCTGTGTAGGCCCAGCCTGTGTCTCCATGCAGGGAATCTGACTGGGCTCGCCCCTTCCCACCAGGAGGACCTGCTGGTCCTGCGCAGTCCCACCCTCGTGGCCCACGCCTCACCAGGCAGTGCTGTCCTTACTGCAATGCTGTCCTGGGCTTGGACACCTGCCTTGCCTTTGGTAACCCACAGGCACACGTGGGCCTTGCGCTCCCCGTGCTTCAGATCCAACAGCCCCAGATCCGGGTAGAGGGCTTGCTCCATCGCCTTCCTCCTGTTTGGGCAGATCTCTCACCTGTGCCTGCCTCCTCCCCCAGGTGAGCCTCCACGTGCAGAAGCAGGCCTGGACGCCGGTTATGTGGTCCTCGCTGTGGTGGCCATCTTTGCGCTGGTGGCGGGGGCAGCCACCCTTCTGATCGTGCACTACCGGAGAATGAAGGGGAGATACAACTTTAAAATCCAGTCCGACAACTTCAGCTACCAGGGGTTCTACGAGTAGGAGGCGCAGGCTGACAGGAAGGTGGGTGCGGAATGGGGGCGTCTGATACGCGTGTCCTGCCTCGGCCAGCCACGGTGATGGGGACGGCAGAGCGGGATTCGGCCAAGGGTAGATCTATGTGTGTGTCTGTGTTTTGTGGCCCTTTACGGGGCGTGCAGCCTCCCTTCTGAGAAAGCAACCACGAGCAGGCACACAGGGGAAACTACAGGCAGACTGGAGAAGGTTCAGTCGCTTCACACACCCACTGGACTGGCTCCGTGATACCAGTGGCAGTGCCATGTGGGTGACCGCAGGACCCAGGGGCCTACCACACATCCCGTCTCTGCCACCCACTCTCTGGGCCGCCTAAGCAAGGTCCTGAGCCTCTCGGTGCCTCGGTTTCATCATTTGTAAAAGAAATCATGTAACAGTCCTGGCCGTGTAGAGGGTGTGACATTCAAATGGGAAGATGCCCAAGAGGCCCCGCTATGGGGTCCGACGCCCTCGATCACTGATGGATCCTAATGATCGTCCTCAGCCGAGTGTCCCTGAAACCTGGCACTCGCAGGGATTGTCACGTGTGGTGTGGATGCCACAGTGGATCCCTCACACCTTGCTGCTCAGGCCCACAGCCCCAACTTATATATGTCCTTTTGAGGCTGAAGATGCTTCTCGGATCTGCCCCTGTGGACTTTTGTTTCTCCTGGGCTTGCACATAGTTCACCACAAATGAATGACAAGCATTATGGAGGGCAGTATCATTGGTATAAACTTTCAGTGGGAAATGCCAAGACTGTGACTTCTGTAAAGATTTTCAGATTTTTTTTTATTTTTTGAGTTGGAGTTTTGCTCTTGTTGCCCAGGCTGGAGTGCAATGGCATGATCTCAGCTCACCGCAACCTCCGCCTCCCGGGTTAAAGTAATTCTGCTGCCTCAGCCTTCCGAGTAGCTGGAATTATAGGCATGTGCCACCACGCCTGGCTAATTGTGTATTTTTAGTAGAGACAGGGTTTCTCCATGTTGGTCAGGCTGGTCTTGAACTCCCGACCTCAGGCTATCCACCCGCCTTGGCCTCCCAAAGTGCTGGGATTACAGGCGTGAGCCACCGTGCCAGGCCAAATTTTGAGATTTTTCTAAGAAAAGAACATGGCTGTAATCCTAGCACTTTGGGAGGCCGAGGCAGGAGGATCACTTAAGCCTAGGAGTTTGAGACCAGCCTTGGTAAGACAGAAAGACTCCATCTCTACAAAAAAATGCAAAAATAAGCTGGGTGTGGTGGCACATGCCTGTGGTCCCAGCTACTCAGAGGCTGAGCTAGGAGGATCGCTTGAGCTCAAGAGGTGGAGGTTGCAGTGAGCTGAGACTGCCCCACTGCACTCCAGAGGGAGACCCTGCCTCAAAAATAAATAAATAATAATAAAAGAAGAAGAGAAGCACTCACGAGGCTTATCTGGCAGCGTGTGAGGCTGCTGACTACAGATGCTGTACGGCAAGCACGGCGGCATCGGCTTCCTGGGAGGCCTCAGGAAACTTACATTCATGGCGGAAGGCCAGCGGGAAGCAGGCACCTCTCCCATGGCTGGAGCAGGAGGAAGGGGTCAGGGCAGGTGCTATGGACGTTTAATCAACCAGATCTTACGAGAACTCTATCATGAGACAGCACCAAGGGGATGGTGCTAAACCATTTTTGAAGGATCCATCCCATGATCCAACCACCTCCTATCAGGCCCCACCTTCAATAGGGGGATCACATTCAACATGAAATTCGAGTGGGGACACAGATCCACACCATATCAACTGCCCGCCGTCTAAGCCAGCAGGAGAACAAGGAAAGACGAGAGGCCAATTTTCCCTTGGATGTTTTAATTGCGAGGAGAGGGACATTCAGCATGACCTTGGCACCCACCCACCAGATTTCCTGAGAAAGCTAGCAGGACAAGTGTTGGCCTCGTCGGTGGGATTCACATCTTAAATATTAAGTAAAAGGCACTGACATTTCCTCGTAACTCTATCTAGAGAGGTGACTGGCCTCTAGCACTGGCCTCATCTATGCTATAAGGGCTCTGAGACACCAGAATAATACGCACGTTAGTTACCAGGAGTCCTAGCAGGAGAGAGGAGTAAGACAAAACTAACACAAGCATCCCCCTCGCATGGGCAGAATCACATCCACAAGCGGGTGGCGTTTTCTCTGAGGAAGTTGCCCAGCAAACGCAGCATGAAGGTTGCCTTTTGGAAATGTGTGCTGTAGTCTGGGCTTTGCTGTGTGACCTGGGAGGATTTGCTTGGGTTCTCTGGGCCCCATTTCCTCATTTTAAGATTGGAGTCAGTGTCTTCTACACTTTGCTGTGTTGTTTCAAAAATCTGTTAAGGGGCTGGGTACAGTGGCTCACGCCTGTAATCCCAGCACTTTGGGAGGCTGAGGCGGGCGGATCACGAGGTCAGGAGATGGAGACCATCCTGGCTAACACGGTGAAACCCGATGTCTACTAAAAATACAAAAAATTAGCCAGGCGTGGTGGCAGGTGCCTGGAGTCCCAGCCACTCGGGAGGCTGAGGCAGGAGAATGACGTGAACCCAGAAGGTGGAGCTTACAGTGAGCTGAGATTGTGCCACTGCACTTCAGCCTGGGTGACACAGCGAAACTCCGTCTCAAGAAAAAAAAAGAAAGAAAATAAGGACCTGAGCACAGGAAGACGGGCTTGGCTGGAGAAGCTCTGCCCAACGAAGAAGGTGCAGTGTGGTACTGGCAATGTCTGTTGTCTCCCAACATCCCTGTGGGGTTGTGCTGTTATTAGCATCCTGTGTTATAGTTAGAAATCCAGGGTGGGAAGGGATAGATGTCCCAGGTCGTGTGGCCAGGAGGTGGTGGAGCTGGGCTGCATGGGATTTCCGTTGGGCTCCAGGGTCAGCTCTCTTAGCTGCCAAGCTTAGAGCCTCTCTTAGGCTAGTGTTCACATGACTGATGGACCCTTAGAACAATGCCCCTTGCCTTTCCGCTTTATCAGTGACCTGGAGAATTTGTATTTTAGCAGCTGTGCAAGGGAATCCATAATTCTTAATTCTTGCAGTAGAGGCACCAGGTGTCCCAGTTAGAGGTAGAAACTGTTGTGGTTACAGGGAAGGAAACTTCCAGGGAGCCAGGCGCTGCTGCTCAGCTGTGGTCTGGGTCCTCAGCCACCTCTGAGGATCCCAGAGGGGCAGGGAACAGCAGTGAAGTTTCAGTTCAACTTTACACTCTAATAGTGAAAAATAAGTAAGCTTCCTCGGCATGGTAGCTTTTGGCCTTTGGCTTGGGGCCCATGGGGTTTGGGCCATGAAGACCCCCTCCTCACCAAGCCCATTGCCTCCCATCCTGGGCAGGGGACACTGTCAGTACCAGCCGGCTCCGTTTTTGTCAGGCTGACAGTTTCCCCAGGCAAGCCCGTCTTCCCTGTGCTCAGGTCCTTATTTTCTTGAGATAACAGATTTTTGAAACAACTCAGCAAAGTGTAGTAGACACTGGCTCCAATCTTAAAATGAGGAAATGGGGCCCAGAGAACCCAAGCAAATCCTCCCAGGTCACACAGCAAAGCCCAGACTACAGCACACATTTCCAAAAGGCAACCTTCATGCTGCGTTTGCCGGGCAACTTCCTCAGAGAAAACGCCACCCGCTTGTGGATGTGATTCTGCCCATGCGAGGCGGATGCTTGTGTTAGCTTTGTCTTACTCCTCTCTCCTGCCAGGACTCCCGGTAACTAACATGCGCATTATTCTGGGGTCTCAGAACCCTTACAGCATAGATGAGACCAGTGCTAGAGGCCAGTCACCTCTCTAGATAGAGTTACGAGGAAATGTCAGTGCCTTTTACTTAATATTTAAGATGTGAATCCCACCGACGAGGCCAACACTTGTCCTGCTAGCTTTCTCAGGAAATCTGGTGGGTTGGTGCCAAGGTCATGCTGAATGTTCCCCTCCTCGAAATTAAAACATCCAAGGGAAAATTGGCCTCTCGTCTTTCTTTGTTCTCCTGGAGCTCCTGTCTCTTGAAGCGAGAACTGTCTCACTAGTTCTAAAGTTCCTGCAGACATCTGCTCTTTGAAAACCGTCAGCCAACCCGCCTACCCCCACCCTTGGGCAGCCCCACTCAGAGATGTTCCCAGTGTCCTGGTGGGTTCTCCATGGATAGTGCAAAGGTGCAGGGGCCCCAGGTGTGCTCATCCGGTTCAGGTATCTGCACCAGCCACCCCCACCAGTCGGCGTGGTGGGAGCATCACTCACCCGAGAGCAGGCACAGCCCCACGGCCGCGGTTCCACTGGGCACTCTGGGAGTGGCTGCCTTTTCATTTGGGGCTTGATCTATCCCTCTCCAGTAAACATAGATGCCACGTCCTCGGGTTGGTGGTTCCTCCACTACCCATCCTCCTGGGGTTTTCGGTATTAACTTTACCTTTCCTGCATGCAAGCTGACCCAGGGGACCTCTTTCTCCACACAGGTTGCGGTGAGTCAACCTGCCTCCAGAACCTCGGAGATTCCCTGGCAGGCTCCCCCGGGATCCCCAGTGTCTCTCTGCACCTCCACCCATCCCTCAGTTCTTAACTCTTCAAGCCTTCACGGGGGTCTGCTCTGATGGATGTGCTCTGCCAGCACCTGGGTGAACCCAGGGGGGATGACAGCAGCCACCACCTGCCCCCAAGAGGCAGGCCATTCTGTAGGTCCTAGAGGAGCCACAGCCCACAGGCAGACGAAGGGGCTACGGGAGACGGGGGCAGTGCTGGGGGTGCTCTGGCTCCACCACCACCCATGCAACCCCCACAGCCCGGACCTCCCAGACCTGCGACCCTCCACACCAGCCCACCGAACCCTCCCGGGCTTGCTCTCACTTGGCGTCCATCACCCCTTTGGCAAATATAGAATATTTCACATTCTCAGAGAGACCTGACAGTGCTCCTGACGCTCCTTTAAAAATAGGTCAGTCTTAGAAATATACTGCCAATGTTATTTTTAGTGGATGTTTAGGCTCTTTGACTTTTCTCCTGTGTACCAAGGTATTGCTTTTATTTACACAACAGTGGCTCAAAAGCCACTCTATTAATGTGACAACCTTTTTAATAAGTAGAAATAACATATGCACACATCACTCTTCACATTTCTCTAAGCATTTTCACAGCCATTTTTTCATATAATCCAACCACAGTGGGAGGTGTGATTTACCCGTTACACAATGAGAAACCAGAGGAGCTGATGAGTTACTTAATTGAGGTCACAGAATGAATTAGCAAGAAAATGGTTCTAAAATCTAAGTATTTTAGTCTAGACTTTTCTCCATTATATCATCCTAAGAGATAATGCTCTGTACTATATTTGAAATAAATCGGAGTTGTATTAGATAGCTCACACCTGAAAGTAGAGTGTTTTTCCTCCATGAACTTAGAATTATAACATGGCCTTAGTTTCCAATCCACAAGACTAATTTTGTTGAATATAATTGTCATTCATACAGAACATTTGGGGAAAGGAGTATTTTGATTTACTGGATATTCTCCGAGTCAGTAAAGAATGACAGTGGGTAATACGTGTGGATCACAGATTCCGATCAAGTAGAATCAATCACACAAGACACTGAAATGTGGCTGCTTGTGCTGGATGCTCCATTTGGGATGGTCCATCACAGGCTCACTGAGCATCCACCGAGGGCCAGTGCTATGCTGGGCACTCTGGGGAGGCCAGGAACGCATCTCTGGTTCTTCCCAAGTCATATCCACCAGTCGGCGTGGTGGGAGTGTCGCTTGCCCGAGAGTAGGCACAGCCCCACGGCCGCCGTTCCACTGGGCACTCTGGGAGTGGCTGCCTTTTCATGTGGGGCTTGATCTATCCTTCTCCAGTAAACATAGACACCACGTCCTCAGGTTGGTGGTTCCTCCACTACCCATCCTCCTGGGTCTTTCATATAACCTGTTATAAGCTATTCTGAAGTCAGCTGAGGAGCTTTCACTTGCCTTTCTTGGAAGAGCGTGACATACTCTACTAAACCAGCTGCTGAGCCCCATGACTGTGTGGCTCTTTGGATTTCAGATAAAGTCATTGACATATATTTAAAAACCCTGTCTTTCTTTTTTTTTTTTTTTTTTTTTGAGATGGAGTCTTGCTGTCACCCAGGCTGGAGTACAGTGGCCGGATCTCAGCTCACTGCAAGCTCCGCCTCCTGGGTTCATGCCATTCTCCTGCCTCAGCCTCCCGAGTAGTTGGGATTACAGGCTCCTGCCACCACGCCTGGCTAATTTTTGTATTTTTAGTAGAGACCAGGTTTCACCGTGTTGGCCAGGCTGGTCTCGAACTCCTGACCTCAGGTGATTCTCCTGCCTCAGCCTTCCAAAGTGCTGGGGTTACAGGCATGAGCCGCTGCGTCTGGCCTCATGTAATCTTAATACATAGGCCATGTCTGTTCATTTGTGTTTTCTGAAATAATGAAAACTTGGTTTACTCTCATCCTATCTCCCCCATCCAAGTCTATTCTTTGACAAACACTTCCTGAGCACTCACAGTGCTCCAGGCCCTGAGCTTAGTGCTCTGGGCAAAGTGGTGAGAGAGGCAGACCAAGCCCTGCTCTCACAGAGCACACGGCCTTGTGGGGGAGGGAGACACTGAAATCAGATGATGAGAGACATGGTAAGAACTGAAAGTGATGATTGCATATGTGCTGTGAGATGCCTCTCACCTGGTCCCTTCATCCACCCAGCTAGCCATCTAACCATCTACCCATCCATTCACCCACCCATCTACCCATCTGTCCACCTCTCCACACATCTGCTCGTCTGTCCATCCATCCATCCATCCACCAATCCATCCACCCATTCACCCATCCATCCACCTGTTCATCCATCCAACCATCCATTCATCTATTCAACCATCCATCCAACCATTCATTGATCCATTCATCCAACCACTCACCCGTGCATCCACCCACTCATTCACCTCTCCATCCATCCACCTCCATCCACCCACCCACTCATCCATCCACCCAACCATCTGACTGACCATCCACTCAGCCATCCATCTATCCATCCATCCATCCATCCATCCGTCCATCCACCCATCCATCCACCCATTCACCCATCCATCCACCTGTTCATCCATCCAACCATCCATTCATCTATTCAACCATCCATCCAACCATTCATTGATCCATTCATCCAACCACTCACCCATGCATCTACCCACTCATTCACCTCTCCATCCATCCACCTCCATCCACCCACCCACTCATCCATCCACCCAACCATCTGACCGACATCCACTCAACCTTCCATCCATCCATCCATCCATCCAAACAAGGAATGTGTATTGAGTCCCAGTTTATATACTGACAAGAGGAAGACAAAAAGAATGAGGCAGAGTTTTTGCCCTCAAGTATTCACAATCCATCTGAGGAAAAACCCCTGTGGATACTATAATACATGCAGTAAATCCAGGGAGGCCTCTGGAGGAAGGAAGAGAGAGAAACGGAAAAATGCAAGTCAATGCATATGGACTTGTGCACCTGTTCCCATTACTTCATTGGAAGGGCTCTGGGGTGCTGCCATGTCAGGACTGCTATTTGAGAATATTCTCAGCATGCATATTGCTTGTGGTTTAAACCCTCCAATCCCAGGCTGTTCCCACTGGCATGGCTTAAGGGATTAAATCCAAAGTGTATGGAAACAGAAGGAGGAAGGGAGAGCCCCAGGGTGGCCCTTAGATGTCTGTAGAAGTTGTTCACTGCTCTCCAGGGCAGATGTCACCCCAGGGTTGTGCAGTGTACAACCTGTGAGGCCAGACTTCAGGGCTTTGGAGACTCCCCAGAAGATCTCCTAATAGACTGAGTGGGCAACTCAAGTCCTCCTGTCTGTGGAAGTGGGGAGACTGACATAGACATATTCTATACAAGCTTCATTATGAGCCCTCCACAAATGATTGTTCTCACTTCGCAGTTGAGGAAATGGGGACAGTTTGCAACTTTTCTGAAGCCAAACAGCTGGCCGGTGAAGGAGCTGCAATTTAAACCAAGCCCATTGAGTGTAAAGTTCATGCCACCCTCTGCTTTCTGTGGGGGATGGGAAGGAGGGACTTTGCAGATTTTAGAACTCAGAGTACCTCTGAGTTGTGGAAAGAGGACTTAGGGGTTCCCCGAGGCCAGTGGGCTTTTGGTTCCTGGGGTTTGGGTCCCTGGATCTCATGTTCAGACACTATTGGGACCTCAATCTTCCTGGCCCAGGATCCCAAGCTGTGAATCACTGGAAAGTGGAAGATATGATGGAAGTGCAGGGTCTGATGGAAGAGAATCTGATGGAGGAGAGGCTGATAGAGGTGAAGGCTCTGATGGAGGAGGGTCTGATGTCGGGGGAGGGTCCGTGGAGGTGGAGAATTACTGGGGCTTTCCATGCGCCCTCTGGCCCAGGTTGCGTCTCTCCGTGCTGGCCACTAGATGGCGACATTAGCCATAGTCCACGCTGGAAACCGAGGGTCCCCTGGTTTCCGCTGCAACCACAGTCCTGGGTTCTTTTGTTTGTTCTCTTTCACTGGATTTGAGCCTCTTGCGTGTCTGAAATTGTTCTGCAGACCTGCAGGGTCCGGGCCCGGCACATGTGTGCAAAGGTGGTGCCCTGGAGGCCCTGTAAATAGCTCAGAAAGTGAGGCTGGTCTTCTTCAGAGCACTGAGTGATGGCCAAGTGCAGGACAAATGAGGCTATGTGGGGGCCACAGCACGGACGTCCAGTCTCGCATCTGGATTTCCCAAGAGTGGGAGACATCTTTTCCCTCCCTTCCCGTTTCTGGGAGTTAAGGGGCAGACAGATAGGTGACTAAGACTGGTGGCAGAGAGCCAGCAGCCCCAGGAGCTGGTGCTGGGGAGGCCCAGGTGAGATACCTGTGGCTCGGGAGAGGACCTGTGCATGTGGAAGGGATGCCTGCAATGCCCAGTGACACCTCTATTGTGGAGGGTGACAGAGTCCACTAAGTTAGCCACATATGCACCTAAACCAGAAGCGAGTATCCAGAACAGCTGTGCATGCCATAAGCCATCAGGTAAGAGGGGCTGGACAGGGGCTCCCCAAGCCTGTCCTCGGCTGTGATGGGGTGGTTAGCAACCCTCTTTAGTTTGAGCACCTGCTTTGTCCCAGAGAGGGAGTGTTAAATATCTGCTGTTCACCCCCTACGCCCCGTCTCTGTCACTCCTGGGGAGGAGGACTGTAGATCCTCACTTGCGACACCCAGAACACCAAAGTGGTTCTGTTACCGGACAAAAGGTCTTGACTGTGTGTCATCCAGGCTCTTTGTGTTGAACAAAAAATTGAACAAAACATGCCAACAAAGCAAAAAAGAAGGAAGCAACGAAAGACAAAGCAACAAAAGAACAGTAATGAAAGTGCAGGTACATTGAAGCTAAAGTACACTCCACAGAGTGGAAGCAGGCTGCAGCAGGTGGCTCAGGATGTAATGGGGCTCAGGCCCCATTACAATGTTCTTTAAGGTTTTTATAAAGCTCAAAGACTTTGGTAACACGCCTAGGTGCCCTTTGGAAGCCTCCAATTAGTCAGACCCTATGAAGGATTGGCCTGTGACCAATCAGAAGCTGAAGTGAAAACTTCTGTCTTGTTATCACAGGAGTGAGGATGTGGCCTGTGAGCTGCCTAATCTTGCTTAGAACTGGCTGCACCTGCTTTTCTTTCACTTCTGCCTTAACCCTTGGTCACCCTAATCCCTATTCTCCTGCCTCAGTTCTGATGGAAAGAAAGTGACAGATGACCTGGAGGTTCCTAACTCAGGGAATAGCTAGAGTTTGTATCCTACAAGCTAGTATGAGATTGTGGGAGGCTAAGGGCATGGGCTTTGTGGTTGTGAGAGTTTGGAGGTTGAATCTCAGCCCTTCTATGTGGGGCATGTTACCCAATCTCTCTGAGTCCCTGTTTCTTCACATTTACCCCACCTGTGAAGTGAAGGTGTTGCCAGCATTGGTTAGGGAACTTTGGGCAAGAAGTAATGGAAATGTCAGCTCCAACAGGCTTTAAGGATAAAGCCAATATATGACCCCTTGCAAGTGAGAAGTCCAGGCCAGGGTGGACCTCAGGTGTGACTTGCTCCCGCAGCTCTCAATGACTCAGATTTTGTCTGCCTTTTGCTCTATGTTCCATGGTGTTAGTTTAACCCAAAGCTCCCTCTTAGCTCCCGAATAGCTGCAAGCAGTAATCAGGACTAATTGCTCATTTGTGTGTGTCCAGCTGAAGACAAAACAGGTCTTCCCCCAACTGCTGATTAAAAGGCTGGGTTAGGCCAGGTGCGGTGGCTCATTCCTGTAATCCCAGCACTTCAGGAGGCTGAGGCGGTCAGATCACGAGGTCAGGAGTTCCAGACCAGCCTGGCCAATTGGTGAAACCCCCGTCTCTACTAATAATACAAAAATTAGCTGGGCGTGGTGGCACGCGCCTATAATCGCAGCTACTCTGGAGGTTGAGGCAGGAGAATCACCTGAACCCAGGAGGCGGCGATTGCAGTGAGCCGAGATTGTGCCATTGCACTCCAGCCTGGGCAACAGAGCGAGACTCCGTCTCAAAAAAAAAAAAAAAAAAAAAAAAATGCTGGGATTATGTCTTGGTTGAAATGTCCTACATGATGTCCCCAACTCCAGGCCTATCGCTCTGGCCAGGGGATGTTGGGTGCTGCTGATGGGCTGAGGCCTGGGCCATTTGCAATGTCAAGACAAAAGGCCTCGTGCTGTTGGTTCATTAGTGAGAAGCCACGGGAAGGTGACACGCCAGGGAAAGAGACCAACTTCTGTGTTTTGGGTTCACAGCACCCAAGCCTGCACCCAAACATGGAGCAGGGGACTGGAGTGTCTTTTGAACGTGTCTGCATTGATATTCGCTTCTCTGACCTTGCTCCAGCTCTGGCTCAGCTCCAGGTTCCGAAGGCTTCATCTCCTAGGACGTTTTCGGGGAGCTAGGGAAGACAGGATAGCAGAGCCTGGTCACACAGTTCTTTGATAATGCTCTCGGTGAGCAAGCAGTGCCTTCTTACTGGGTTGTTCCTGTGAGAAGCGTTCTGATTCCGATTCAGAAGCCCTGAAGGTGGGAGCCCCTGATGGTGGCAGAGGGGGGTGTGTCCAGGGTCTGGGGGCACCTGGGATCATCTCCTTGAGTCCCTTTTGAACCCTGCATTTGGCAGCAGAGCGATGCCAAGGAAGTCACTTCCCCTCGGCATCAAGCACCTGTGCTCATCCTCAAAGGGGTCAGTGATGCTTACGCCACACTCCCCAGGGCCCGGAGCTGCTGAGCTGCACACATGTGCATTTCTCCATGAGGCCATCTTGGGGGACAAGTGCCCTGAGACATTAGTAACCTGCCTCAGATCACACAGCTGAGGCCAGACCAGAGCCCAGGCTGCCCGTGGTCATGTCCTAGGCACCATTTCCCATGGGCATCATTGAGTGGGAGTCTGGGCTAAACAAGACCCCACTGGTTTTGATGACGGATTTTCTGCCCTTGTACCGCATGGTAGGCCAGGGCCTCCCTCCCACCTGGCTACGCTGCACCTCCGCCTTCACTCTTAGTCTCTGTAAAGATGTTTTGAGTGCTTGGGGCAGTGGCTGAGAATATTAAAGACATAACACAGGCGTACACGATGTGGGGCCCCCGTGGGCTTGGTACAGGTTGGCTCCATGCCTGCTCTGGCTCCAGGACCCTCCTCCCCAGGGTAGAGCCAGGACAGGTGGGGAGGGGGTCACTACCTGGCATGATCTGCCAGGGGCTGGGGCAGAGGGATGGAGCCTTCCTGGCAACAGCCATGATCAGCCAGGGGATGAGCAGAGGGACAGAGCCTGGCAACAGTTCCAGGGGCTATCCTTGGTGGGACTTTCCCTTCCCAGGACCGCCAGTTCCCAGCCACAGCAGGAGCCCTGCTCAGGGAGGCTGGCGACCTAGGGGGAAGCCAGCGCTGGAGCTCTGGCTGAGGATGGAGCAGGCGCTCTCTGTTCAACCCTCCAGGAAGCCAGCATCACCAGGTGGCTGGGGTGGCTTCTGGCCTCCACTGTCTGCACCCTGTGCCCTGGAGCTGCCTTGGGAAGGTTGTGGCTTCTGCAGCTCCCCCACGCCCACGCAGGCACTGGCCTCATTTGGAGCAGGTCCACTCTTCCCCAGTGGCAGCCCCACTTTATCGGAGTCACAGTGATCTGACCTCCTCCTATTGACCACACACAGCATTTCCTGGGACTGAGTCTATGTGACCCGTCAAGCCCCTCCTGGGCAGTCCTCTTCCTTCCTGGAAGGTACATTAAACTCTGAGGTTTCACAAGGGCTGGCTGCATCCCCGTGCAGGCAGACAGGACCCCACATACCCAGGCGAGCCCTCCTCAGCAGCCTGTTCATTTGCAGGGATTCCTCTGGTTCCCCCTCTGGGCAGCCCTACGACCCAGATGTCTCGGCTTCCCAGCCATAGGTCCCTCATGGTCCTCCCCTCCTTGCTGGGGAGAGGCAGGCGCTGGGCCGTCCATGGGGCATGAAAGTGACAGCTACACCCTCCAAGCCTGCTGGGTGCCTCCCGTACCTGCCCCTCTGCAGTCGGGCATGAGAGATCTGCTAGGGGAGGAGGTGGCACCGGGATCCCCATCGCCGTCCCAGCCTCCCTGCTGCCCTGCACTGGCTCCTGGGCTTCTCCTCGGCCCTCAGTTCTGTGTCCTCATGGCTCCAGCCTCCTGCCTGGGGCTGCCCAGGGCCGCCAAGGGCTTGGTTGTTCCAGGAGGCTGTTGTACACAGAAAACATCTTCATGGCTGCTTGAACATTTAATATATAATTTATTGAGGTTAATTTTTAAAGAAATTAGTTTTCCTTAAGTAAACTCAATTCATGAATCTTATTTGTTTTATATTCATCTGGGAGCTTTTGGCAATCTCTTTCAGAGGGACTTTTGATTAATGTTTGACCAACTCAGTTGATAAAACCTCATGAACAGTCAATTCTGTTAATTAAATTCCGTCCGACATTTACACAGAACTTACACATTTATTTGATTTTCTTTTTAAGACACTTCAGCTGCCTGACCCAAGTACTTCAGAGGACTCTGAGAAAACCACTGACACCTTTGTAAACAGGCGGCTCCCAGACTCCAGGAAACATTCCAATTCTACTGATATATCTAGTTTGTTTTGCTCACACCTTTCAACTTAGAATCACTAGTCTGTAGAGAATCGCACATTTTAAACTAGAATCAGCTATTCTGGGGAATAAACTGGAAAGTGTGTGCTGTGGGAGCCTCTAGTGTGCTTCATTCTCTTACACACCGTAAATACTTTCAAACACATCCATGGACTGTTTCAGAACACAGCAGGAAAGGATTAATATGATAGGCTTGATTTGCTTCATCATCTGCAAACGATGGTAAACCTTCCTGGAGTTGAAGAGCTTTCCTCACTATGGAAGCAATTTCCTGTAGCAAGAATGGGATTACTTTCTCAAAGTGTGCGTGATTTCAGTCTGGCCTTGAGACCTGGGGTCACAGGCCTTCCCGATGATTCTGTGAGGCCACTGATGAGAACTTTGGAAGCTGCCCTGACACAGACCTCCACATCCTCCTGAAGGGCCAGTCTCCCAGGTGTGCCCTGGTTCAGATAAATCATTCCCCGATCCTTCCATCAGATTAGTCTGTGCCCATCACCTGGTGACTTCACCGCTGATTAGATTCAACGTTTCTGCTTATTCTCGAGTTATTTTCAAGCTTTTCTGAACTGGAGGAGTACAGCTGATTAGATTCAACTTCTCTACTTCTCCTTCAAGTTATTTTCGAGCTCTTCTGAACTGCAGGGGTACGACTCTCACAGGCAGAGTCTCCATGTCTTTTGTGCTCTGCCCAGCTAGGTGTTTCCTGTGCTGTGAAGCTGCCTGGTGCTCTGGGCTGCCCCTTGATCTGCTTCTGATTTAGCATCCGGCTCCAGCTCCTCCACTGTGGCCCTGGCCCTACCTGTGCTCCTGGAAGGAGCGCTTGGCCTATTCAAAACTAAACCCTACCACCCAGTCTGCCCAAATGCGCTTAGAGAGTGTAGTACAATTGGTTGACTGTATAGGATTGTGGGCTTTAGAGACCGTCATGCACGTTTGATCATCGATCCTCACAAAGGCTGTGCAGTTGGGGGATATCCTCCCAGGTTCATAGGTGAGGAATTGATGCCAAGGCACGTTAAGGGGCCTCATGAAGCTGCATAACCAGTGCCCTTAGAACCTCAATAGCAAGAGCGGATACTGATTGGTTCCGTTCGTAGGGCTAGATGCTGTGCTAAGAAGTTTATACACATGATCTAATGACACCTCCCAAGAATACCATGGTTTGGGAACTGCTACCACCCCCGTCTCACAGGTGGGCGCTCAGGAGCTCACAGAGGATGAGCAACTCGGTGAGGCTGAGATTCCAGCCCAGGCACCCTGACCCCAGAGCTTGAGCTTAGCGTCTGCAGCGCTGCGTTTCCCCTGACGTCAGCCCAGGCATCGCCGGCTGCAATGGCTTTGGACATAGTTATAGGTGCCCTGCTTAACTGCATCTGGAGGAGGCAGGGTGGGTGAGCTATATCAGGACAAATCCTGGGGGTGGCCCCAGCTGCAGGCAGGACTCGGTCCTTAGCAGAGTGGCCACTGTACAGAAAGCCACACCAAGTCAGAGGGCGTAGGGTGGCACTGCAAGGAAGGAGCGTGTCCAACACTCAGCACCCAGGCTGCACCTGGATGGGGACAGCAGCGCAGCTTTCCGGGCAGGCAGGCAGCTGGGGACACCCGTCCAGGGGCAGTGCTGTCCACTGCCAGGCTGGCTGATTGGGACGCAGGAGTGAGACTCCTTTCCCTGGCTTGGGCAGAGGCAAGGTTTCTAATGCCAATGTTTGTTGAATGTTTATTATGTGCTGGGCGGTGATGCACTTCACAGAGATGATGCCCTTGAATGTGCTCTTGGCAGCAGGAAGCGTTTTCCTTATTCTTCAGACAGAGAAACTGAATGCAGAGAGAAGGGAGCTTGGCCAAGGTCGTCCGTGAGCAGTGTCGGGCCTGATCTAGCACAACATACCTGGGTAGGTCACCAAGGTTCTGTGCTTCAGAAGCCGGGCTGGGGAGCCCCGGCCCACTGGCAGGAGCAGCACCAGGCTGTGTGAGACTGAGCTCTGGAATACGGGACAGGAGAGCTAATGCCCTGATTCTCTATAGCCTGAGCCCTGGGACCCGAGCTGGGCTGAGTGTGTGTGGCCCTCTCTCAGGTCTCAGTGGCAGGGGAAGGAGGTCATGGGGACTGGGGACCAGTGTGCCCTTTTACTCATCACCCCATAGCTACCTCCTCCCAACACTCGTTGTGATACAATGTGTCAAATCTCAGACAGCAAATCCTTCTCTCATAAGGGGGCAGGATCATCTCCATCCTGTTCCAACAGAAGCTCTAGTCAAGGGCAGTTTATGGGGGAAGAAGGATGTGCTGGGGCCCCCCAGGACCACACTTAGGCTTGATGCTTCTCTGGAAAGACTCACAGACCACAGAAGTCACGGTTTCTTATAGCAAAAGGAGGCAGATTAAAATCAGCAAATGAGAAAGGCACACGGGGTGGGGCCCAGGAGGAACCGGGCACGAGCTTTCAGCTCCTCCCCCAGTGGGGTCACCAGTCAGTACCCGTTCCCTCAGCGTCCATGTGTGACAACACTCACAGTTCCTTGCCACCACCCTAGGAGCCCTGAGCCTTGGTGTCCACATTTTTATTGGGGGTCAGCCATGAAGGCATGGAGCACCCACATGACTGCCCATGGCTTCTCAGCCCCCAGTCTCCAAGAGGTCAAAACTGATACAGTGGGGCCCGGGGCCCCGGAAGACCAAGCCACACCTTTACCCTAAATCCCCTGGTTAGGGTGAACCGTCCAGCAGGGCCCCAGGCCCTAGGCCTATAAAGACACGCTTGTCGGGCAGGATATTCCAAGGGCTTAGAGGTCATCCCCAGGCCCAGCAGGAGCCAGTCCTGTGGAATGTGCAGGGTCTGGATGCCCAGCCCCCCTGAGTGAGCCCCTCCCAGCACAGAGGACAGGTGGTCTGGAAGGGAGGGGCACTAGGGTCTGAGGATGCCTGTGTCCATGGAACCACCCTCTGAGCACTGACATCTCATAAAGGCATGTCCCAGCTGTTGGGGGTCAGCCCCCTCCTGTGTCCGGCTCTGATTTCCTTGCAGGGTGGGGAAATTGCCCCACGCCAGGCACCCAGGCGCAGCTGGAGTAAAGGTCAAGGAGGGGCATTAGCTCAAGCTCAGAGCTCCTTGACTTCAGCTGTGCAGAAACGATGAGCACCTGCTGGAGCGACAACTGGTGTGTGCGGCTGATGGCGCACAGCTGAGAGGAGACGCCCCTCGTTTTTGGCTGCATCGTATTTTACACATCTCTGAAGGTGTTTATAATTTTTTTTTTTCGAGTAGCAGAAATCGCCATCAACCCAGCAAAAATAAACATATCAGTGACCATGGTGACTTCAGCCTTCCAGCACTGGGTAGAAATGACCTCAGGCAGACGCAGAGGGGCGCAGGCGTGGATCTAAAGGCTGGATTCAATTGAAGGTGGACTAGACCTGATTGAAA
>NW_012117154.1:5793572-5798758 GCF_000951035.1 Colobus angolensis palliatus
CCTTCACAGCCCCTGGTGGTTGGAATGCCAGGCTCCCTGCAGGTGTCTGCCCTTGTTTTGTGATCTGGGAGGCCTCAACAGTGACAGGGGCTGTAGCTGCTGGTGCCCGGGCTGGTCTCCTGAGGCCACAACTAGCTTCCTGGGGAGGGGCTTTACCCAACTAGGACCCAGGGCCGGAGACCTGGGCACCGCTCAGCCTGGCTTCCTTCCTCGGGCCTGGACCCACGGTCTGCCTGGGCTTTCGTTGCAGAGCAGTGATGCCGGGAAGCCCACATATTCCAAAGTTCACCGGTGCACGCCAGCCTTCTCCCTGTGGATTTTGGGAGAGCAAGAGCGAGAGAGAAACAACAGCAACAAAACTCTAAGGAACTAACAGTGTGAGAAAACAAATTAACATGCAGAATCTTCTATGGACAATTGATCGATGCCACCAGGTTAGAGCCTTGCGAGTGTCAGTTAAGAGTGGGGTGTGAGGGCATGGGAGTCCCTCCTCTGTTAGGACGAAGATGTTGAGGCTTGAACCTTCCCTACCCTGTAACAGGAGATGACTGGCGTGGTGTGTGAAGCAGCAGTGGGGTCGATAAGCCACAGGACAGGGCCTTCCACAGAGGTGACAGGGAAGGGGACTTCCTGCCAGGCGGGTGGCCAGAGACCCTGAGTCTTCCAGCAGAGGGGCCCCCAGGCGCGGCCTGCCGCTGGCGGGAATGCGTGAGCTGGGGTCTGTGCGTGTTCACATAGTCTCCAGGGTCTCAGATGGGGTTGTGACTGGTAGTAAGAGAATAAATGTTTTGTGGAAGCTATTTTAGAATTCTTAGACAAGCCAAGCTGCAAGCACTCGAGGTTCCCTTCCTGAGGGTTTGCAGTTCCCATTAAATGGAATCCAGAAAGTTCTCTGGCCCCAGTGAACGGATGAAGGCAGAGGCACGAGGCTGGGTGTTGGGAGGCCTGTGCCCATGGGACTGAGCCGAGAGGGGTCAGCCTGCCGGAGCTCCCAGGGGTGCACAGCCCAGGGACCACCTTCATAGACCCCTGGGGGTTGCTGGGGGCTGAGAAAGAGGCT
Source organism: Colobus angolensis palliatus (assembly GCF_000951035.1). Taxonomy (NCBI): domain Eukaryota; kingdom Metazoa; phylum Chordata; class Mammalia; order Primates; family Cercopithecidae; genus Colobus; species Colobus angolensis. The sequence goes on from NW_012117154.1 coordinate 5,794,633, forward strand.
GGGCCTGGGGAAGGCCCAGAGGAGACAACCTGGTGACAGTCCAAGGGGGCCAGTGTCCCTTCCACTGTCCACGTGACATGCTTACATCATCACGGAGAATGAGGCCTTGAACTTAACCTCAAGAAGCTCAGCTTGACTGGAGGCAGTGGCTGGAGGAAGCCCTTCCCGGTTCTGTAGCAGGGACATGCAGGCCGTGCTGGACTCGGCCCTTTCTCCAGGGGCAGGTGGCCGGCCCAGGCTTGCCCATCTGTGGGGTCAGAATAATTAAAATGTGTGATACCACAGGGACCACATCACACACTTGATCCCAAAAGCAGGGGCCGGGCCTGTCCTGGGGGCCTGGCCCAGCCCTGCAAATGGTCCCTCTGCTTGCGCCTAGAGACATCCCGCATACACTCGGGGCATTTTGAGAAACGGCAATTGGAGGGTTCCTCCCCTGGCTGCCTGGTCACTGGAATCCCGCAGGGCACTGTGGCTGCCTTCTTCGTGGGCAGCAGAGCAAGGAGGCATTTCTCCCTTGTCTGCAGTGAGCGTCTGTACTCCCTGCAATACCGCGGAAATGAGAGGCTGCGGGTCTCCCTGCAATTCTGCGTCGTGGACAATGTGCGTGGGATCTGTGAACACACTCAAACCTCGTCCCAAAACTTCAGACAAGCCAGCAACACAGGCACTCACTACCCAGGCCGCAGCTCTCCAGGGCTGATTACAGGTAGGAGCCGTCCACATGACCTCCCCAGGCAAAGCTTTCGCCTTCTTCCTAAGGCCCAGCCTCCTCCTAGGGAAAAGGTCATTCTCCGACCTGCTGGCGAGGGAGAGGTGGCCCCGATTCTCACACTCAGGGTCACGGAGCTTGTCCTCCCTCCCAAATCCCATCTGCCTGGACACTGATTAGACTGGAGAGAGGAACAGATCAGAGACATAAGACCAGGGTGGGCAAAGGAGGGGCCAGGAGGCAGAGGCAAAAAGGGGAGCCTGCCAGGTGCGGTGGTTCATGCCTGGAATCCCAGCACTTTGGGACGCCGAGGTGGGCGGATCACTTGAGATCAGGAATTTGAGACCAGCCAGGCCAGCATGGCAAAACTCGTCTCGACTAAAAATACAAAAATTAACTGTGTGTGGTGGCAGTGTCCTGTATTCCCAGCTACTTGGGAGGCTGAGGCAGGAGAATCACTTGAACCCGGGAGGTGGAGGTTGCAGTGAGCCAGGACCTCACCATGGTACTCCAAGCTAGGGGACAGAACAAGACTCCATCTCAAAACACAAACAAAAGGGGAACCTGAGACCCCCAGCTCCTACTGCCCTGGGTCTACCCTGCTAGCAGCAAGTCCAGTCCATGGTTTTTTCAGACTTTGAGGCCCAAGCCTTTGATCTGGAAGGATCTGGGATTGCCAAATTGGCAGGGACTAGAAGGTAAAGGGTAGAGTCTGCCGCGGCGGGGTGTGCGGCGCCCTGGACACAGAAGACTGGATTTTGGGTCTTTACCCCTCATTGTCTCCACAGATGCTTTTGTGAAGATGAGGTCTGCTCTCCAGGTGCTCGCCTCTGCCCCTGGGTCCTGAGGGCACCGGCCCTGCCTCCCCAACCTTCTCCCAGGTGAGAATGCAGGTCAGACTGGAGGCAGACACCTGCAGATCCTCCTAGAATGCAGGCTGCTGGGGACTGCAGATGTGGGAGTCCTGATACCCACAGTCCAGCTGTGGCCGAGAAAAGGGGCATTTTCCACTTTGCTGATCTGTTTGAAGGGAATAACACCCAAAGATGCCTTTCTCCTAAATCATGCACAGACAAAGGCAAACGCAAAAACACCATCAGGCTGGCTGGCCCCGGGCCATGACGCCTGCGGGGCTGAGCAGACTTCTGCTGCATCTGTTGGGAAACAATGCACAGTGGCCCTTGTCCCGAGGACGCAGGCTGCCTTTCAATCACTGCTCTTTCTGGAAAAAGAGGGCCCAGTCTTGCCAGAGAAGCGGGTTTAATAAGGACACAACCCTTCTGTACTCACGATAATCACAGCTCACAGCCGCGGAGAGCTTCATAGCGCCTCGTCCTGTACTGAGCCCTGCGCATTTATAATCTCATTTAATCCTCACAGCAATCGGGCAAGGTCAATACCACTGTCACTGCTCCCCTTCAGGAAGCTGAGGAACTGCCTAGGGCCCCAGGATCGGTCAGCCCCCCAGCTGTTAGCCCACAGAGCCTGGGGTCACAGCGGTAAAAGAAGGGGACGTGCAAATGCAGAGGGCTCCTGTGCTAGGGGCTTCTGGGTGCTGTCACAGAGGACCACGTAACTGGTAATTTAAAGCAATGCACATTTATTCTCTTAAAGGTCTAGAGATTGAAGTCCAACACAGGTCTCCCTGAGCTAAAATCAAGGTACTGCAGAGCTGGTTCCTCCCAGAGGCTCGGCTTAGGGAAAATCCACTTCCTGCCTTTCCCGGCTTCTAGAGCTGCCCTCAGGCCTTGGCCCTCGGCCCCTCCTCCCTCTTCAAAGGCAGCACTGGCGTGGAGGCCTTCTCACATCTCATCCCCCTGAGCTCCTCTTCCGCCTGTTCTTTCACATTTAAGGATCTTGGTGATCACTTTGGGCCCAAAAGGATAATCCAAAATAAACTCCTGATTTATTTTGTCAGTAGATTAGCAATTTTCATTCCCCCTGATGCCTTAATTCACTCTGCCAGGTAAGGCAACCGAGTCCCAGGTTCCAGGATTAGGCAGAAAGGGTTTCAGTCGGGTTGATGCATTCAGGTCTGTGCTCTCTATGGCCTTTCTGTGCCTTGGCCTGGCAGTCCTGCTGGGGTCTTGTCCCTGCTGGCAGGGACAGGTGCTGGAGTCAGCTCACACAGGCTTGTGACAGCCCAGTGGGGAATAGCTGAAATGTACAATTAATAAATTGTATTAAAACAAAGGTCACATGAGTTTTGATCACTTGTTACCTTTGTTTTAATACAATTTATTAATTGTACATGTTATGGTATTATTACGATGTAATTGTATGATAATCATGCTGTGGCAGTTATTACCTCTATTGCATCTGTATGGCAGAAATCCTGGTAACAGGAGGTTTGCTAGGGCACACTGGTCTCTGCATTGAGCTTCATTGTATCCACTGCTTGGAACGTACCATTGCAAGAGCATTTATGTTGCAAAAATCAGCATGTGCTACAAATCAGGGCTTGATTTTATTGTCTTACTGATTATCTAGACTTAAGAAAATGAGGATGAAAATATTCAATTAATGCAGATTAATTTACAAGTGTGCTATGCTTGTAACTGTTACATCGTAAATAGCATAAAAAGTTGTCAAATCGTAGTTGAATTGCAGCTATAGGTTGGCTACAAATATGAGAGTTTGGCCAAAATCAACAAAAGCATCCATGTGGACCAATTGGCTCTATGGAATTTATTGTAAAAAGTCCTGTATATTTATTATTTGTAAATTGCGTGCTTCCTTTTTATCAATAAAATTTAGAATGGACGGATGTACAGATGTTTACACGCACATCTTTTTTTGCAGAGAACTGGTGGTTAAACATTTACCAGCACATCACCGCCTCCCTCCCAGCTCCCACCCCGCCAGCCTCACCTTCCCAGCCCCACACTCTGTGCTCTCGTCCTCTGAGCCACGAACACTTTCCAGAGCCCTCCTGCTGTACCGACGCCCTCTGCCCAGCATGGGATGACGCACCCCAACCACCCTGTCCCCTTGCCTGGCCCATCCTACTGGTCTCCTCAGCTGTTCTCTTCAGGAGGCTGTCCTGGCTCCAGGGTTGGGTCAGTGCCCTTCTGTGTTCTGGGGGTCCCAGGCTTTCCCCCACTGCACCCTGCGGGAATCATGCTTGCTTCTCTGTCTTTAGGACTGGCCCCTGGCTGCCTCATTGGTGGGGCCATACAACTCTCCTTTTGTGCCCCAGAATCTAGCACATTTCCTACATAGTAGATGCTCAATAAACACTCACTCAATAGAACAAACAGAATATTCACTTAAGGAGCTGGGATTGTTCTTGACTGAATGCAGAGTTAGGTCTCCTCCTGGACACAGAAGGAAACAGACAAGGGAAGGGAAAGCGCTGATGGATACGTGGTTCTGAAGGGGCCCTGGGTCCTGGCACATGAAGACTCTTGGGCA
>NW_012117154.1:5801808-5811164 GCF_000951035.1 Colobus angolensis palliatus
CTGGGCAGAGGTGAGTGGAGAGAGACTCCCATGGCTGGGCAGGGATGAGTGAGGGGAGACTCACATGGCTGTGCAGGGGTGAGTGAAAGAGGGAGACTCACATGGCTGCACAGGGGTGAGTTGGGGGAGACTCACATGGCTGGGTAGGGGTAAGTGGGGGGAGACTCCTATGGCTGGGCAGGGGTGAGTGAGAGGAGACTCAGAGGGCTGTGCAGGGGTGTGTGAGAGAGAGAGACTCACATGGCTTGGCAGTAGCTAGTGAGGGTGAGACTGCATGACTGCGCAGGGGTGGATGAGGCATGAGGAATGGAGGCAAAGAGCAGATTGCTCCTTAGGGACCTGGGCCGCTAATGGTAACAGGCAGCCAGCTGCTGAGGAGGCGCCTGGTTGCAGGGAAGGGTTTGTTTTCGCCTTGTGCAAGATGGGCAGGTTTGTGGGCTGGAGGGCAGGAGGCGAAGACACAGCGTGGATGAGGGGGAGGAGGAGGGGCTTGGGGAGCAGCTGCTGGAGACATGGGGAATGGGTCGCTGTGAGCAGAGGGTTCTGCCAGCTTCGGATGGAGAGGCAGTGGTGAAGGAGGGAACGTGAGTGGACATGGAGATGTTAGGGCTCAGTGCGGGGGGCGGGGTCCAGGGTCGGGCCCACTGGTGGAGTGGAAGTTGGTTATGGGGGATGTGCCAGGTGCTCAGTCCTCAGTGCAGCCAGAGCTGAGCCCCAGGTCAGAGTGCATGGCCTGGGGAGTGTAGTGAGTAGTTAATGGGTGCCAGCCTGTTGACTTCTGCCATTAAAATATTTTTATTTTGAGACAATTGTTATAAGAAGAGTAAATAAGATACACCGCACTCCCGCCTGGGTGACAGAGTGAGACTCTGTCTCAAAAAACAAAAAACCAAACAAACGAGAAAAGAAGAGTAGATAAGATGGTAGTTATCAGAAATAATACAGAGATCTCATGTGCCCGCCTCCCATTGCCCGTGATAGCATCCTGCCTGACAGGACTGTCTGCCCTGTGCTCTGGTCCCCAGGCTCTCCTCATGGTGGCCATGCCCCTGACTTTCCTGTCCTGGATTCTAAGCCATCTTTGACCTAATTAGAAAGCCTGGTCTACCAACCTGCAGACCACCTGGGAGAACCCTTAGCCCTGACCCAGTGTCTGGCATGGGCCTCTGGGTTTTAGAATGGGGGTAGGGATCAGAGGAGTTAGTTACTCAAGGTCTTTGGTTGCAAGCCACAGAATATGGATCTGGCTGAGAATCCAAGAGGCCAGGGTATGTCGGAACTCAGAACTGGGGGAACAGCTAAAGAACCAACCAAGAAAGAGCAGTTTCCAGGCAGCTCTGAGGATCCAGGTAGTTGAGTCTGCAGGTCACTGCCCTGGGAGGAATTGCTTTTGACAGTTTCACCCCCATCCCTCCATCACCCTGATCAGGGTTCCAAACTAGAGTCTCCTTGGCCTGGTTTGTGTCCCAACCCCACACTTGGCCAGGAGGTGGAGCTGCTTGATTGACAACCTCTAAGCCTGCACACAGCCTCAAAGGCAGCTGTCCAAAGTCAGGCAACTGTGGCTAAAGGAAAGAGAAAGAAACAGACTAATCTGACCCCCAGATCTTGGTTTGATGTTGGGTAAAATTATGGCTGGCACCAGAGCCCAGAAGTTGCAAGGACACTCAAGTGAGAACGTTTGGGTGCGGAGGTGCAAGACGAGTGCATCTGAGAATTTGAGTCCCAGTGTGGACGTGTCTGACATCGTGTAGATAGGCAGACTGTGCTGAAACGCGTGCAGATCAGTTGCAGAGAACAAAAAGACTTTTAGTTATCTGGGAAATTGTACCTAAAACTAGTTATGCATCTTGCCGTCATGAAACAGAGTCACTTATTGCAAGTAACTTCCCTATGAGAGTCTACTCAAACTCAGATGGTTTATTTTATATAACTTTAACCTGGAGACTGTGATGTTTGTTTTACTTACTTGTGTGGAGAAATTATATTTACTCATGCTTTGTGCCTTTATAGGAAATTGGGCTTACCAACCAACCATATTACATTAACCTATGGACTAACTTGTTTTAATAACGCAAGCAGCAATATAAAAGAATGGCTTTAGATTCTCTTTGAATACGGAAAACATCTGTTTTTCTTCTTAAATAGGAAAAAACCCAGTAAGACTATTAATGATGATTAAAGCTGATTTAAAATACACTGCAAGACTTTCAGTTTAAAAACAGTGTTCTAGGCCAGGTGTGGTGGCTCACACCTGTAATCCCAGCACTGTGAGAAGCCAACAGGGGCAGATCACCTAAGGTCAGGAGTTCGAGACCAGCTTGGCCAACATGGCGAACCCTGTCTCTACTTAAAATACAAAAATTAGCTGGGTGTGGTGGCACATGCCTGTAATCCCACCTCCTCGGGAGGCTGAGGTAGGAGAATCGCTTGAACCTGGGAGGAGGAGGTTGCAGTGAGCCTAGATCTCGCCCACTGCGCTCTAGCCTGGGAGATAGAGCAAGATTCCATCTCAAAAAAAACAAACAAAAACAGTTGTCTAAAGGTGTAATTTCCCCCTTAACATCTAGGAAGACCTGCACACAACAAGAGGAGTAAGAAACATGAACTCTATCTGTAATAAAATCAGGGTGTACGTGAGACCTCAAGCCACAGAGGTGGAAGAGATATCAAAAGCAGTAGCTGGCCAGGCCCGGTGGCTCACGCCTGTAATCCCAGCACTTTGGGAGACCGAGGTGGGTGGATCACCTGAGGTCAGGAGTTCAAGACCAGCCTACCCAACATGGTAAAACCCCGTCTCCACTAAAAATACAAAAAAATTAGTGAGGCATAGTGGCATGTGTCTGTAGTCCCAGCTACTTGGGAGACTGAGGCATGAGAATCTCTTGAACCTGGGAGTCAGAGGTTGCAGTGAGCTGAGATCACGCCACTGCACTCCAGCCTGGGCAGAGCAAGGGTGCAGGAAGAAATGGAGACAGAAACTTGCAGCCGCACATTTCAGAAAAGGCCATGAAGGATCGTATCACGAAGGCGAAAGCTGGTGTATAGCAGGGAGATGAGGTCCGTGCACAGGCAGAGGGGCACCTGCACCTGTGTTGGTTCTGAGACGTGGAGGATGTGGGGCTAAATGGAGAATTAGCCAGCAAACCATACAATGAGGAAGCTGTGTGTTGTTGTACCTTTTTATTATAAAAAGAGAAAGCGTCCCGCATACAAGGATGAGAGAATCAAGATCAAACATGTCAGGTCATTTAATATAAATGAGATAAACAGAAGAATGAAAAACTCAATCCCGTGCCGGTCCAGGAGACAGTTCTAAAGCTCTGTGACCGAGAAAACTTGTTAAATGAAAGGATGGGCAAAGAAGGGATGGACAGCCCCAAACAGAAACGAAGCTGGATTTGTATCCTTAAAGTCAGGTAAGGCTGAGTTCAGGGAGAAACGCACCAAGGAAGACCAGAATGGGTTCTTTAGAATAATAAAGAATGCAGTTGACAACAGATATGTCCCAACTACAAATATTTATGTACCAAAAAGGTGCTTCAACATGCATAGGGTGAAAATTGTGGGGGATATAGTGAGATACATGTAGGGTCACAATGCTAATAGGACACTTTAAAGAAAATAACGGTTGTGATGTATTTAATTACTTTTTGTATTTTTCCCTAATATTTTACTATGAAAATGTTTTAAATACACAGAAAAGTCGAAAGAATTGTACGAGAAACACCCACATGCCCTCCTCCTATGTCAGGGGTCAGCAAGTCATAGCCCATGGGCTAAAGTTCACCCACTACCTGTTATTGTATGGGCTGCAAGCTAACAATGGGTTTTCTGTTCTTAAATGGTTAAAAAGTCAAAAGAAAAAATATATTGGGACATATACAAATTACATGAACTTCAACTTTCAACATCTATAAATGAAGTTGCATTTATTTTACAGCAGAACCCAGGCACACTCATCATTTGCATCACAGTGACTATGGCTGGTTTCTCTTTTTTTTTTTTTGGAGACGGAGTCTAGCTCTGTCGCCCAGGCTGGAGTGCAGTGGCCGGATCTCGGCTCACTGCAAGCTCCGCCTCCCAGGTTTACGCCATTCTCCTGCCTCAGCCTCCCGAGTAGCTGGGACTACAGGCGCCCGCCATCTCGCCCGGCTAGTTTTTTGTATTTTTTTTTTAGTAGAGACGGGGTTTCACCATGTAGCTCAGGATGGTCTCGATCTCCTGACCTCGTGATCCACCCGTCTCGGCCTCCCAAAGTGCTGGGATTACAGGCTTGAGCCACCGTGCCCGGCCTATGGCTGGTTTCTTGCAACAACAGAAGAAGAGTCACGCCATCGTGACTGAGATTGTCTGGTCCATAAAATCTGCAATATGCATTTGGCCCTTTATAGAAAAGTGTACCAAACTCTTCCTAGATTCTAAAGTGAACATTTTTCTATTATTGATTTATCACACATTTGTCAATTCCTCTACCTGTCGACAAATCCACTGGTTTTTCGGATGCATTTTAAAGTAAGTTGTAGACACCAATATGCTTCACTTTGCAAATGCTTCAGCATTCACATCATTCATTAGAGTTCATTATGAGTTTATAGTTCTTTTTTTAAATAAAATATACAAACAGCAATGTGCATAACTTTTAAGTCTCATCCAAACCTCTCTTACAATACTGACCTTTCCCAGGCACTATGGAACCACTGAGGCAACCACAGTGCTGAATCTTCTTCCCTGGGGATGAGTTTTGCTGGCTCTAGACCTTCATGTAAATGGAGTTGCACAGTTCTGTACTCTTTTGTGTAAGATTTCTCTCACATGGCATGGTGTTCTGAGAATCACACTGTTGCACGCAATGGTAGGCCAAGCCTTGGATGCATGAGTATTGCTCCACGGCATGAATGCACCGTGGCTTGTCAATTCGCTCTCCTGGTGACAGACATACAAGTTGAGTCCAGGATTTGCTTTGACTTGTCTTGGGTAAATATCTAAGAGTGGGAGGTTAACTCACGGGGCTGGTACATGTTTAGTTTTGTAAGATCCTGCTGAACATTTTTCCAAAGTGGCTGTACCATTTTGCCTCCCAATGTGTGAGAGTTCTCGTCATACCACATCTTTACCAACAATTGGTGTTGCCTTTCTTTCTAATTTTAGCCGTTTTGTTGTGATCTCTTTGTGGCTTATGGGTATTTTCCTGATGCTGATGATTTTTGCACGTGCTTTTTGGACATCATGTATCTTCTTTCGTAAAGTAAAAAGTTAGATGGGCTCACGCCTGTAATCCCAGCACTTTGGGAGGCTGAGGCGGGTGGATCACCTGAGGTCAGGAGTTCGAGACCAGCCTGGCCAGCATGGTGAAACCCCATCTCTACTAAAAATACAAAACTTAGCCAGCCATGGTGGCACACACCTCTGATCCCAGCTACTCAGGAGGCTGAGGCGGGAGAATCTCTTGAACCTGGGAGGTGGAGGTTGCAGTGAGCTGAGATCACACTACTGCCTGAGCGACAGAGCAAGACTCCGTCTCAAAAAAAAAAAGATTAGATCAATGCTTGTCATCTAAATGCTCTTGTGAACACTTGTGTATCAATATTTCTGTACTTGCCCACTGTGAACATTTGTGCATGTGCTCACAGATAAGTAAGACTAAGAAGAATAGTCTGGAAACATTCATCTGTGAGGAAATTCACAAACAACACTGGAATAATCAGTGAATTGGTTAAAAATAAACAGCCCTTTTTGAAAAATTAACTTTATTGAGATGTGATTTGCACATTCAACAATGCATCCATTGTAAGTATACAGTTCAATGCCTATATCCTGAGGGAAGGTTTGAGGTTCCTTTTTCTTTTTCTCATATGGACCCCCTATTGTTCCAGTACCATTTGTTGGAAAGACTATCCCTTCCCCCATTTGATTACCTGAGCATTTTTGTCAACAATTAATTGAGGGTATACTTCTGCACTCTCTGTCCTGTCCCATGAATCTTTACGTCTATGTTTATACCCATACTACAATGTCCTGATCACTGTGGCTTTATAAGCCTTAAAAGTATGTAGTAGAAGTCTTCTAATTTTATTCATTTTCAAAAAAACTTTTGGCTGTTCTAGGTCCTCTGCATTTCCATATTAAATTTTTGAATCAGCTTATCAACTTCTACAAAAAAAGAATGCTAAGCTTTTTAAAGAGTTTTACAGAATTCATGTTACTTCTTCCTAAAGTGTTTAGTAGAATTCACCAATGAAGCCATCTGGGGCTAGAGTTTTCTTTGAGGAAAGCTTTTAACTACAAATTCAATTTCTTTAATAGATAGAGGAACATTCAGGTTATTGATTTTTTTTTCTTGAGTGAGCTGTGGTAGTTTGTGTTTTTCAAGAAATGTTTTCAAGTAACTTGTCAAATTTATTGGCATAAAGTTATTCGTAATATTCCTTTATTAATCATTCTTTAAAATTTATAGTATTTATAGTAATGTCCTCTTTATAATTCCTGGTATTGGTGACTTCTGTTTTTCTTCTTTTCTAACATTTTTTTGTTTTCCTGTCTAGAGATGTATTAATTGTGTTGATCTTGTCAAAGAACTTGGTTTTATTTTCATTGATTTTTCTATTCTGTTTTTTTGTCTCCTGTTTCATTGATTTCCACTCTTAGGTTTATTATTTTCTGTCTTCCTTAATTTGAGTTTAATTTGCTTTTCTCTTCCTTCTTGTGGATAATTGATTTGAGACCTTTGTGTTTTTTTTGTTTTTTTTTTGTTTTTTTACATAAACACTTAATGCTATCAATTTCCCTTTAAGTGCTACTTTAGCTGCATTTCACAAATTTTGATATGGTGTGATTTTATTTTCATTCAATTCAAAATATTTTCTAATTTCCTTTGTAATTTCTTCTTTAGCCTATGGGCTATTTAAATTTGTGTTATAATTTCCAAATACTTGAAAGATTTTCCACATATTTTTCTCTTATTGATTCTTAGTTTAATTATCTTATGGTTAAAAAAACAAATATTACATAATTTGAACCACTTTACCTTTATTATGATTTGTTTAGTGGCCTAGGATATGGTCTATCTTGGTAAGCACGCTACATGTACTTGGAAAGATTGTGTATGTATTTGTCAGTAGTTGGGTGGAGTGTCAGTAATTGTGAATTGGGCAAGCAGGTTGATAGTGGCTAATACTTTGTTCCTGAGTAAGGAACACATTCTTGCTAGCTTCCTGTGTACTTGTTCTATCAGTTACTGAGAATTGCCAACTCTAATTGTTGATTTGTCTGTTTCTTCTTTGAGATTTGTCAGCTTTTCCTTTATGTATTTTTGAAGTTCTATAATTAGGTATATTCACATTTAGAATTGTTACCTCCTCGTAATACATTTCTTCCTTTATCATTCTGAAATGTCCCTCTCTATCCCTGGCAATATTCCTTGTTCTAAAGTCTACTTTGCCTGATGTTAACATAGCTACACCAGCTAATATCATGCCTAGTATATGCATGGTATATTTTTTCCCATTTTTTTAACCTTTAACCTATCTGTGTCATTATGTGGATTTAAAGTCAGTTTCTTGTAGACAGCATAAATTTGGGCCCTGCTTTCTTGTACAGTTTGACAATCTTTGTCTTTTAATTGTAGTGCTTAGCCCGTTTATATATGAGATAATTTGGATGTGGTTGAGTTTAAGTCTACTATCTTGTAATTTGCTTCATTTGTCCCATGATTTACCTGTTTCTTTTTCCTTTTTTCCTCTCCTATTTTGATCAATTGAATATTCAGTATCTTTTTTAATCATGGTAAAATATTCATAACCTAAAATTTAAATTGAGTGGTTTTTAGCATTTCATTTTATCTCTACAACTGGCTTGTTGGTTGTACTTTTTTTGTTATTTAGTGGTTGCTCTGTTGCTTTTTAGTATTAGGCTCTAGGCCATCTTCAGTTTTGTCGCAGGCCACCCCCAAATCATAGGACACCTCTTCCGCATGTAGTACAAGAACTTTACAACTATAACTGTGTCCTTTCATTTCCCCACCCTCCCTTTGTATTATTGTTTTCATACATTTTACTTTTACACATGTAGGATACACGTGAATCCTACAATACATTCCACATCATTTTTTAGCACTTCTTTTACAATCACAACTTAATGGAAACATAATTTTTAAATACAAATATTTACATAAGACATCAAAATGACACAGCAACTACATGGCTTCTTCCTCTTGCTTCTAGAATGTACTGTTTGTACTTCAGTCGCAGCATTTTTATGCTGTTATTATTTATTTGTCTTTCTCTTGCATTAGACAATAAGGCCCTTGAGAGGAGAAACAATATCTATTCATCTCGTAACCTTAGCACAATGCTTGGCGCTCAGCAGAAGGTCAACAAGTGTTGTACCATCACTGATTTCCTGACTGTCCAAGTGACTGACTGAATGAATGAAGGAATGATAAGCCTGCGGAAACACACATACCACATGCAGGTTGGGGCAGGCTCTAGCACACACAACCAGATAAGCACCCTTCCCCTTGATAACTTTTATGTGCACCTCCTCCCCTCTGTCCTCACCTCTCAATGCTCAGCTTCTCATTTAAAATTTGGCAAGAGGAAAGAGGAAATCATGGACCATTGAAGAGTACCTGAAAGAGAATGGACTTTTAAAAGTCACAAATAGGACTCGGGTGGACCCTAAGTTTGGCTGCCTGCCAGGAGCTGCTGAACGTGGCCCTGTTCCGTGCGTCACTGTGTTTGGAGGCCTTGGGTGTGTCTATGTTGTGAACACATGTGACTGTGGGTGGGGTCTGGAAACAGAGAGTGGGTCACTCTGGATCGGTGTTCTAGCTGGGCCTGGAAAGTGTCCCAGAGCCCGTGCTTGCTCCTGATCTCACTGGGGAAACTGAGACATCTTAGCAGCAGCATCAACTGCAAATAATTCTCTGCAACTAAAGTGGAGCATTGAATGCTTAATAATGTGGGTGTTAGTTGTTTGGGATATAAAAATTTCATGCCTAGAGCTTTAAAATTATACACCCCAAATGCTTTCTAAAGCGGTTGTGTGCCACAGGAATAGTTAAAGCTGCCTCACAGTGTACAACAGTGTTCTCAGTTCTAAAAGGATGTGGAAGTATTTCTCTTCTAGCATTTTGAGTTCAGAACAATGATAGCATTATGTTATACTTCACTCTGCTTTACTGACCTTTCTCTAATTTTTTAATCCTTGAATGTTGGAATGATTAGAAAAATGTTCACAATGTGCTTTAATAAAAGTTTCTACATAAATAAACAAAAAACCAAAAAAAATAATACTCTTGCCCTCCCTGGCTAGGTTTTTTTTTTTTTTTTTTTTTTGAGACAGAGTCTCGCTTT
>NW_012117154.1:5811339-5824030 GCF_000951035.1 Colobus angolensis palliatus
GTAGCTGGGACTATAGGCCCCCGCCACCACGTCTGGCTAATTTTTGCATTTTTAATAGAGACGGGGTTTCACCGTGTTAGCCAGGATGCCCTCGATCTCCTGACCTCAGGCGATCCGCCTGCCTCGGCCTCCCAAAGTGCTGGGATTACAGGTGTCAGTCACTGCGCCCTGTCCCCAGCTGGTTTTAACTTTCTATTATAGAAGAGGATTTATTTCATAGAGGGATCTTTAAGGCATCTATAACATTATTTAAAACACTAAAGAATTTTCTTTCAAATGTAAAATTAAAATTAAGTTCAACAGTCTTCCTGTTTCCTGTTTCATTTATTGAGCACGGATTTCTTTTGCATTTTGGATGGGGAGAGGTGGGTTCTGTCATCCGTGACTCTGATAGAAGACCCATGGGGTGACTCGCTTGAAGGGAGGCAGGAAGGTCTCTGTCAGCATTTGCTGATGTGCTCAGCATTTGCTCCCGACGTGCTTCTGTGTTTCCCACACATGTATGGATCGTAGAAACGCCTCTTGCCACTGCATCAGGGAACCGGCAAGCCCTTGAAGGCCACGCGCCATGGCGGTTCAGGCATTCTTCTGTAGCCCCGGGGCCTGCTGCTCAGTGATCCAAGTGGAAGTGGAGCCGCAGGTCGCAGTGGGGCAGGGCTCATGGCTCTGCCTCTCACCACGTCCCCATTGCTCTCCCCAGACTTGGGCGGTGGGCGGTAGAGAACCACTGACCTTGGCTACTGCCTTCATTTAAACACGGGGAAACTGCGGCTCGGTGAGCTTCGGTGACCTGCCAAGGTCCCCTGCACCCCTTCCTCCACCCTTGCCGCGACAGAGCTGGCCTCGACAGGGGTCTTCTGACTCCTGGGCCTGAGTGGTCTCCCTTGTACCTGCATTCTGGGAGAGGGCAGCAGTGGCGGTGTGGAAGAGAGGGCATGCCTTGAGAAGCACCAGCACCTCTGAGCATGTGAGTGAGGTCCTGACCAGCTGAGCAGTGGTGACCAGCTGAGTTAGTGTCCAGGGCTCCCAGCATCCAGGGAGTCTTGGAACCCAGAACCTCTCTGAGTTTGAAGGCTAAGGCTAGGATCCTGTGAGAAAGCCTGTTCTCGGTCCATCTGGGCCCTGGCCAGTGTGGAAACCTGCCAGGTGTGGTGGCATGGGAGAGGGGACCTCATTTAGAGGTTGCCCAGAGAATGGCAGGGAATGGCAGAGAGACCAGGAGATCCTCCAAGGGGAATCGGGACAGGATTTTTTCCGCGGGAAATACCCTATGTGGTTCATCAAAGAGGAGAGGCAACCCATCTGTTCCAGAACATTCCAGATCATCATTTGAAAGCTCCAATGACTGTGTCACAGAAGATAGGGTCAGTATCTCCTTTGCCTTTAAAGAGGCCATTATCCCTAGAGCTTAGAGTTTTCTAGAAGTGTTCAGCCTGATTCAACCAATTCAAAAAACTACTCTAAGAAAGCGAGCCAGGTATTGTTTTAGAAGTTCCATGAACTCTTCCAAAATGATCAGCTACCATTTAGTTAATGACTACTCTGGAGTATTTAATGACATTCCAGCACCTGAGAACATTGGTTTCATCTCATAACACTCTCTAAAATGCGTGTGGGTGGGAGAGAGAAGGAGAGAGACACAGAGAGTTACGTTAGAGAAATAATGTATAAACGCAAAGGTTTCTCTACAACTCTAAAATGCAGCTCATTCCTCTCTTGGTGGCCTGAATTAACGGCTAGTTCTGTTTCTATTTTGGGGAATTATTAGCTGGAGTTTCTTTAAAAGGTCGTTTATCACCCCATTATGATTAGAGACTGTATTAGTCTGAGCAGCAGCCATCTCAAACCAGCCCAAACAAAACAGGGAGCCCCTCGGCTTACACAAATGGAAAGTCCACGTGCACCCAAGTGGCCCTTGGCCAGGCTCTAATGATGTCATTAGTCTTCCCCAGCCCCTTCCAATCCTCTTGCCTTTCAAAGTCGCTTTCTGGGCCAGGCTGGAGAGGAGGCAGGTGGACCCTTTGGTTTCACATTCCTCTTGGTGCAACACATCCATGAAGGGAGAGAGCTTTTCCCATTGGTTCCCGTGCTGGCCAGGAGAGAGTCTGATTGGCCCAGCCTGAGTCACGTGAATGGGTTTAAACCAATACCATAGCCAGGGGGTGGGGTGCTCTGATTGGTCAGGTCTGGACCATATGGTTGGCAAGATGTCAGCCCCTTCTGGGCCGGGTGGAAAGGATCCCTCTTGGGCAAAGGGGTTGGTTAACATCAGTAAGACACGAAAGGGTACTATACACACAAAAGTCACCAGACCCTGTTTTTCTGGCCCTTAGTTCATGTCTTAAATGACCTTAATCTTGACAGTCCTAGGAACGGTGCAGATGATACCCTCCTAATCCTTCCTGGAACAAGGCTAGGTCTCAATACATAAATGTATAACTATACACTGTTTTATTTTAAAACCTCGTTGCCTGCTGTCTCTGTTGTTACTGCCTTGATTGTGTTTAGCTTTTAGTCTGGCTTTGTTTCTTCATATATAGGTCATTTGTTCTAGAGATATACACTTCAAACTTGATTTCAAGAGTTTTGAGAGGCCGGGCACAGTGGCTTACGTCTGTAATCCCAGCACTTTGGGAGGCTGAGGTGGATGTTTCACCCAAGGTCAGGAGTTCAAGACCAGCCTCGCCAACATAGTGAAATCCCATCTCTACTAAAAATACAAAAATTAGCTGGACGTAGTGTCAAGTGTTTGTAATCGCAGCTACTTGAGAGTCTGAGGCAAGAGAATTGCTTGAACCCAGGAGACAGAGGTTGCAGTGAGCCGAGATCGCACCATTGCACTCCAGCTTGGGTGACAGAGCGAGACTCTGTCAAAAAAAAAAAAAAAAGAAAAGAAAGAGAAAGAGAGAGGAAGGAAGGGAGGAAGGGAGGGAGGGAGGGAGGGAGGAAAAGAAAGTTCCGAGAGATTTAGCAAAGTCATCCCTCAATGCCTCTAAGTAGTGAGTTCTTTAACACTGGAACGTCCTGGCAATTTCTACTGTTCTACGTACTGTCCTTGGCTATTCGAATTCCTTAACAGACTGACCGTCAACCTGCCAGGAATGCCTCCTGCAGAGGAGCTCCATGGATGTCCTTACTCTTCCTAGCAATGGCCTTAAAAATGTAAATCTATTTCCCCAGTGGCCTGCAAGCACTTGTCTGCACCCCTTCACCCAAGCCACTTGCCTGCGCAGAAGCCTCCTGATCACTCCAACTTCCCGTCGAAGCTTCTCAGCTTCTTGGCTCCGCATGCTTTCTCTTGGCTACCATGTGGATTTTTAAAATCTGATTATTTTAGTAAGAAATTACCTCAAACCACAGTTTTGAAGCTGGCTTTATGAAGCACTAACAAACCGCTTTAGATCTTTAGTCAGGGAACCTAACCTTGCTCCTTTGCTCACTTGGCCATCCACTGAGTGGCTTCTTCCCTGCATACAGTGGGTGTGTGATGCTTGCGGATATAACCCCAATATAGACATGACACACTTCTCTCTTCCATCTAGAAGGGATCCTGCTCCATCTCACAGCAAGTTCTGTCTCCTTTGGGCTTCTGCAAAACACGGACATTTGATCAAACGCTGCTTAAATGTTTGCCGTGTTTTGGATGCTCGAGTGGGCATGCATGTTTGTGTGTCTGAGCATGTGTGTGCAAGTGCACAAAACTTAGCTCCATTACTTAGCCTGTCAACTTAAGGTTGGGTACCAAGTTTTCCAGAACTTTGGATTCTGCACAGTGCCTTCCTAGCCAGCACTCAATAAACACTTTTAAATGAACTCAAGTCCTACTTCAAGATTTACAAAGGTGTTTTCCTTCTGTTCTACTCCCGGGTCTGCACCTTGCCCTCGCAGATCTGAAGCCACAGTACCCCCAGCACCAGCCTGCTCTTACACCCGTCAGCTGCCAGAGCCTTCTGGGGGTTTTTAATGGCCACACAGTCACAGCAGAGAGACAGTGCAGCTGCTTCGGTATTTCTTTCTGGAACCTCAAAATGGTGCATGCTTTAAGATTCAAGATCTGAACATGCAAAACCCAACACTGAGGTATCAGTGCATTCCCTGGAAGAGCTGAGGCTCACTGGAGCCTTCCTGCCAGGCTGCCAATGCACTTCCCAGAGCTGAGAAGGATCACAAGGTGACTGGGGAGACACAAACCCCAAAGCCTAACCCCAGACTCACAGTGAAATAGGGGAAGAGACAGAGGATTTTCCTTATCTGGAGAAAGGGGCTGGGCATGAGGATTCCCATGTTCCTTCTTTTTTTTTTGAGACGGAGTCTCTCTTGTCTGGGATTACAGGCGCCTGCCACCATGCCCAGCTAATTTTTGTACTTTTAGTAGAGACAGGGTTTCACCATGTTGGCCAGGCTGGTCTCGAACTCCTGACCTCAGGTGATATGCCTGCCTTGGCCTCCCAAAGTGTTGGGATTACAGGCATGAGCCACTGCACCTGGCCCCCACATTCCTTCAGCTAAAAATCTTAGGGACACAAACACGTGGGCAGGATTGGTGAGGAATCATTTAGAAGCAGCCCCTTACATGATTCAGCCCTTATAGGATGGAGCAATCCAAGTTGACTTCGTAGAAGCATGGATTTCCTCCAGCAAAATACATTTGGTTTCTTTTTAGAAAACAGGCCATTTTTAAGTGGTTGAAATGTTCTTGGAAACATTCTCACATGATTGCACTGAATACTTTGTGTTAACATTAAAGCTCAAAATACACCCACCGTTTTTTTTTTCTTCTCCGCTTGTAATATTGACATCCCTTGTACTGACACACTCAAGGAGCTAACATTTGATGATTAGATTTTCCATTTGGATTAAACACTTTTGGAGTTTCTTTTTTATAAGTTATGAGAAAACAAACCATGAGATCATGAGAGTGAACAAAACATGGACTTTTAAAAATGTCCAAATGCCATTAGAGATTGATCATCTCACATGATTAATCTTCTTGTTTTGAGAGGCGGGGTGCCTCATGGGCAGAGCAGAGCCCTGGATGGAGCGGAGCACTGCCATGCACTGATTTTGTAATCTTGACCACCTGTGTCCTTTCCTTTACCCTTAAAAGGACCGGGTTATAGAGGATACACATCCTCGAATTCACCAAATATCATGAACCTGCCCTCCAAGGTGGTTGTACCATGTTGTTCTCTGCTGAGAATGTGCTAGAAATCCTGTTATCCGCATGCTTGGGTACACGTTGTTGACAGGCTCAATATGTCTAAGCATGTGAACAAGTGTGACATGGTCTGTCATTGTTTTAAGTTACAGCTCCATGTTTACTGACAAATTTGAACATCTTTTTGTGTGTTCGGTAGATATCTGAGTTTCTTCTGTGAATTTTCTGTTCATATCCATTGCATGTTTCTAATATCAGTTTTCTGTTTTGTTTTGAGACAGGGTCTCTGTTGCTTATGCTGGAGTGCAGTGGTGCAAACTTGGCTCACTACAGCCTCAACCTCCTGGGCTTAAGCAATCCTCCCACCCCAGCCTCCAGGGTAGCAGGGACTACAGGTGCAAGCCACCTCACCCAGGTAATTTTTGTATTTTTTGTAGAGACTTGGTCTCACTTTATTGCCCAGGATGGTCTTGAACTCCTAGGTTCAAGCAATCCTCCAGCCTTAGCCTCCCAAAGTGCTGGGATTACAGGCGTAAACCACCATGCCTGGCCTGAATTTCTTATATAGATATTAAATCTTCTTGGTTGAATTGTACATGTGTATTCCCTTCAACTTACACTAGCATCTTAAAAGCGTTGCTATGAAGAATAGTGTTCTACCAATACTCTTCGAATTTGATTTCAGGGATTCTGAGGGATTTAACATTTTTATAAATGCTAATGTGTGTATGTATAGCACAATTTGTGGATGATAAAGATACTCTATTTCTTGAGGATTTGATAAAAACTCATCTGAAATTCTGTCTAGGATCTCTAGAAGGGTGGGAGAGTTTTGATTATCAAATCAATGTGTGTTAACGGTTATAGGTTTTTCCAGGAGTTTGATTTCTTCTTGATTCGGTTTTGGTGATGTTTACTTTTCTGAAGATTATCCATTCCATTGCTGCTTTCAGGTTCATTGGACAAAGTAATTCATAGTATCTCAGAGATGTGCTTTAAGTCATAATTTGTTCTCTTTACTCCTTCTTCTTCTCCCTCCGTCTTCTCTGTCCCCTCTATCCCTTTCTATGTCATTCTGGCTGGATGCTTGTCTATTTTATTAGTTTTTACAGAGAACCTACTTTTGAGTTTGTTGATTTTTTTTAATTGCTTCAAGGGGTAATATTCATCTATGACAATATGACGAGTTCTTGCCATCCATCCATTCAGGTGGAGCTGGCATCTCCTAACCCAAATGATTCTTGGGTTAGAAATTGCCATTTCCTAACCCCAGAGTCATTTAAGAGGACATTTTAATTTCTTTCTTTTTTTTATTGAGATGGAGCCAGGCTGGAGTGCAATGACGCGATCTTGGCTCACCGCATCCTCCACCTCCCGGGTTCAAGCGACTCTCCTGCCTCAGTCTCCTGAATAGCTGGGATTACAGGCATGCACCACCATGCCTGGCTAATTTTGTATTTTTAGTAGAGACGGGGTTTCTCCATATTGGTCAGGCTGGTCTCAAACTCCTGACCTCAGGTGATCCACCCACCTCGGCCTCCCAAAGTGCTAGGATTACAGGCGTGAGCCATCGCACCCAGCCCTTAATTTCTAGACATACTTTTGAAGTGCTTCTATAGTTGATTTCTAACTTAATTGCACTGAGGTTTGAGAAAGTGCTCTGAATGGTGGTAATTTTAAAAATTTGCTGAAACTTTTTTTTTTTAAACTTCATTTACAGTTATTTAACCTGGTTCCATGTGCTTGAAAGAATTATTTTATTTCTTGGATGCTAAAATGTTGGCCACTGCTCTGAGCAATTGTTGAATTTTTTTTTTCTTGACCCTGCTGGGACCTACTGAGGAGGGCATGGAATTCCCTCAGACTTCTTTGTCCAGGTAACAAGAGAGGCCGTCACCTGGCAGAGAATGGAGCCTCCATGCAGCTGTTGGCTGAGGCCACAGTTGGAATGAGACAGAAACTGCATAGATCTGAGCTGTGCACAGGGGCCTGGTGCAGTTTGCTTTCTGATGTATCAATGTCAATTTGGTATTTATTATTTTCTTCCTTGTGATATTTTTGTGCTTATTTGCTTGGTCTTTTTCTAATTTCTTACGCTGGAAGCTTAATTCTTTTTTTTTGTTTTTTGGCCTCTCCTATTTTCTAATGTAAGCTTTTAGGGTTCTAAATATCACTTTAAGAAACATTTAATCTGCACTCTTTAAGATTTAAGATCATTTATTATGGCTAAACTATTCTTTTCTGGTTTCTTTTTTAAAAATTTTACTCTAAGTTCTGGGATACATGTGCAGAACGTGCAGGTTTGTTACATAGGTATACATGTGACATGGTGGTTTATTGTATCTATCAACCCGTCATTTAGGTTTTAAGCCCTGCATGCTTAGATATTTGTCCTAATGTTCTCCCTCCCATTGCCCCCCATGCCCCAACAGGCCCTGGTGAGTGATGTTCCCCTCCCTGTATCCATGTGTTCTCATTGTTCAACTCCCACTTATGAGTGAGAACATGCGGTGTTTGGTTTTCTGTTCCTTTGTTAGTTTGCTGAGAATGATGGCTTCCAGCTTCATCCATGTCCCTGCAGAGGACATGAGCTCATTATTTTTTTATGGCTGCATAGTATTCCATAGTGTATGTGTACCACATTTTCTTTATCTAGTCTATCATTGATGGGCATTTGGGTTGGTTCCAAGTCTTTGCTATTGTAAATAGTGCCGAAATAAACATACATGTGCATATGTCTTTATACTAGAATGATTTATAATCCTTTGAGTATATACCCAGTAATGGGATTGCTGGGTCAAATGGTATTTCTGGTTCTAGATCCTTGAGGAATCGCCACACTGTCTTCCACAATGGTTGAACTAATTTACACTCCCACCAACAGTGTAAAAGCGTTCCTATTTCTCCACATCCTCGCCAGCATCTGTTGTTTCCTGACTTTTTAATGATCGCCATTCTAACTGGCGTGAGATGGTATCTCATTGTGGTTTTGATTTGCATTTCTCTAATGACCAGTGATGATGAGCATTTTTTCATATGTCCGTTGGCTGCACAAATGTCTTCTTTTGAGAAGTGTCTGTTCATATTCTTTGCCCACTTTTTGATGGGGTTGTTTGTTTTTTTCTTGTAAATTTGTTTAAGTTATTTGTAGATTTTGGATATTAGCCCTTTGTCAGATAGGTAGATTGTAAAAATTTTCTCCCATTCTGTAGGTTGCCTGTTCACTCTGTTGGTAGTTTCTTTTGCTGTGCAGAAGCTCTTTGGTTTAATTAGATTCCATTTGTCAATTTTGGCTTTTGTTGCCATTGCTTTTGTTGTTTTAGTCATGAAGTCTTTGCCCATGCCTATGTCCTGAATGGTATTGACTAGGTTTTCTTCTAGGGTTTTTATGGTTTTAGGTTTTACATTTAAGTCTTTAATCCATCTTGAGGTAACTTGTGTATTATTTTCTAATTTCAACATAGTTTCTTTTTTGACCCATAAGTGAGTTAGTGTGTTTATTAATTCCTAAACATGCGCTCCCTCTCCCCAGTTATCTTTTGTGTTTAATTATTAATTGCGGGTAAATAATAAGATGTTAATGAAACCAAACTTTTAACATTTTTTGAGTTTTGCTCTGTGTCCTGGAATCAGGTAAATTTTTGTAAATGTTCTGCTTGTGCCTGAAACATGCCTGTGTTCTCTCATGTCACAGATGTGGCTGGTGTCACCTATGCATCTGGGGCCCTGTCATTTTGGGATGTTCTGTATTACTTGTAACTAGCAATGCCTGCATCTCTGTGTCAGAGGGCTTTTCTGGAACTACAGAAGGCAGGGCAGGGCAGGCCAGAAGTGCTTGGGAATTGACACTCCTAAGAAAAGCCAAGAGACAGTGAGGATGAGAGCTGGGGAAAGGCCCCCTCCTGTCTGCAGACATATTTGTTTTATTGTCCTGGTGAACTGAAGCTTTGTCACTGAATGCTGATACTCTATTTATTGCTCATGGTTTTGCCTTACATTTATTTTTCTGATACTCATGTGTAGTCTTTGGTTACGGTTTTTTTTTGCTATTTCTCTTCTCTCTTTTTAGTTTTTTATATAAAAATGTCTAAACATAAAAGTAGAGAGAATCGTGTAACAAACTACAATGATGCAGCTTCAAGAATGAGCAGAAAACCAACTTTTGTATTTTAAACGTGTCTTTAAAGAACTAAGTTGACTTTCGAGTTTTCTCTCCTGGAGATGTTTTTCAAAGAACCAGACCATTCGCTCATTCTACCTATGTCTGATTTCTAACTCGGTAACTTCTACTTTTATCTATATTAATTCCTTCTTTTTACTTTTTTGCCAGGTGTAAGGTTTTTTTTTAAATTTCAATTATTCTACTCTTCATTTTCAAAAATTTTTAAAGTGATTCTCTTTTTATATCTTTTTTCTTTGTTTAATAATTTCTTCTGCTTCTCTTACATTGAATGATTTCTTCAGTACTTCTCACTATCATGAGAACAACATGGGAAAGAACTGCCCCCATGATTCAACTACCCCCCACTGGGTCCCTCCCACAACACGTGGGAGTTCAAGATGAGATGTGGGTGGGAACACAGCCCAACCGTATCACACCCCAAGCAGACCAAGACAACATCCTTCCATAACTTTCCCTTCAGTCATAACACATCAGTAATTGTGACTGTGTGTGTGTGTGTGTGTGTGTGTGTGATTTTTGTGAGGTAGTTTTTCTTTTAAATCACTATGGAATTGTACTAGCCATGTTACCTTTTCCATATCACAAAAGCATTCCATGGCCCTATGTGCAGATCCCACCCATGATTTTATCAGCCACATCATCTTTCATTGAATTGTAAGTGCCACAATTTATTCAGCTATTCTCTGATGTAGGAACATGAAATTTGCTGCCTTTTTTTTTTCTGCTAATACTGTTACTGGCGTAATTTTCCTGCTAATACTAATACTGGCAACTCTAGCTTTTTCTTTTGTGTGCATGTTCTAGAAATGGTCAATAATATATTCTTCTGTATTAGTCATGGTTTTCCCTTAACTAGTAGTTTGCTTTTAAGAAATTGACAATTTTACAGTATTTTTTCCTCTTATATTTGAAACAGCTTGGGCTTATTTGTCTTTGAATGACCATGTTGTTTATCCCTGGCTGACCTAAGATACTGAGATACTCACATCTTTTATTATTATTATTATTATTATTATTATTATTTTGAGATGGAGTTTCACTGTGTCGCCCAGGCTGGAGTGCAGTGGTGCCATCTCGGCTTACTGCAAGCTTCACCTCCTGGGTTCACGCCCTTCTCCTGCCTCAGCCTCCTGAGTAGCTGGGACTACAGGTGCCTGCCACCACGCCCAGCTAATATTTTTGTATTTTTAGTAGAGATGGGGTTTCACCATGTTAACCAGGATGGTCTCGATCTCCTGACCTCGTGATCCACCCATCTGGGCCTCCCAAAGTCCTGGGATTACAGGTGTGAGCCAGCACGCCCAGCCATACTCACATCTTAACAAGAAAGTAGCTTCCCGTATTGCTAAGGAACTATTCTGATTGATATAAGGGGAGAATGAGGCCTTATCCACCTGGAAAGCCAAAAAGCCACGGCTTTAAGTGGTGGTATGCTGATCCATGCTGAACAATCCGATTTGAGGGTTAAAAAAAACTCCCTGGCGTGTAGAGTTTGCCAGATTCCATGGTGTAAATACTCCTACCACTGACCAGTTAAAAGTGCCCAACATGACTTCCCCAGACACATCAGGAAGAGAGGTGCAGCTGCACCCCGTCATGGAGTATTTCCACCATCAACAACCTCAGAATAAAATGGGATAACACAACTAGGAATTGATAAGGTTTGAGGATTTAATACTCTTGGTTTTAAAATAATTCAATTTTGGACCAAGAGTGGATTTAACGATTGGTCCCTCCTGGTCAATGGAGGCCACTGCCAGCTCCACTGGCTCCAAGTCCCCGCAGTTTCACTGGAGCCTTCACCTCTTCCTCCTCTTCTTTCCCCACCGCCAAATGCACACCAATGACACTGTGAGGCTTATCAGAGCAACGAAATATTCTACCCAAGGAATTCCTCACTCCTCAGCACAGAAATTGCTTATGGTTTAAAAAAAACTATTTCCCCATCTTCTAACCATTAAGGTTTTAAAAAAACATGAGGCCCAGTTGTCCAGTGGGTCCCAGGTATGTTAATTCAGGGAGCTCCTCTTCACTTTTCTATACACACACACACACACACACACCCCACACCATGCACACAAACTACACACACACCATACACATGTCCCATATATACACCACATGCACACCACACACAAGGGTGCGCACACACACCCCCCACACATATACACCACATACCACACACACAAACCACGCACATACACCACACATACCCAAACACACATTCACCACATGCACACCACACACACATGCACACGCACACAAACACACATATACACCACACAGCATACACACACCACACACACACACCACTCACTCCATACACACACACCACACACATACCCAAACACACATTCACTACACGCACAACACACAGATGTGTGCACATACGCCACACACACATGACACATATAAACGACACACACCACACCACACACCTCACACACATCACACACACCACGCAAGCAAATCACACACACCACACACCTCACACACATACCACACCATACCACATCATACACCACACATACAACACATATAACACACAACACACACCTCACACACTATAAACACACACCACACACCTCACACACACACACAAACCACACACACCACACCCCACGCACAAACACACCACATACACCACACACCACATGCACACCACACATACACCACACCACACACCTCACACACATACTACATGCCACATGTACACCACACACACACATACACCGCACCACACAGATACACCACCCCACACTGCACAGCTCACACACACACACACCCCTCACACACACATAACATACATGACACACACCACACCCTTCAGACACACACACCATAAACACACCATACACCTCAGACACACCACACACCTCACACACACACCACCATGCACATACCATACAACATACACACTACACACACCACACCACACATCTCACACACACACACTACATCACACTACATCACACACCTCATACACCACTACACACCTCATACACACACCACACACATATACCACATACACATACATATACCACATACCACACAAACACACACACCACATCATATATCACATACACCATACCACACACACATACACACACACAATGCACCACACACCATACATCACACACACCACGTCACACACCACACCCACACACCACACCACACACCACACAGACACCACACACCACATGCACACCACATGCACACCACACACCTCACATACATACACCACACCACACACCACACACACCATACAAACACATCACACGAACACACCCCACCACATACACACACTACACACACACCCCACAGACACTCACACCACACACACACATACA
>NW_012117154.1:5824080-5855120 GCF_000951035.1 Colobus angolensis palliatus
ACACACCATACACCTCAGACACACCACACACCTCACACACACACCACCATGCACATACCATACAACATACACACTACACACACCACACCACACATCTCACACACACACACTACATCACACTACATCACACACCTCATACACCACTACACACCTCATACACACACCACACACATATACCACATACACATACATATACCACATACCACACAAACACACACACCACATCATATATCACATACACCATACCACACACACATACACACACACAATGCACCACACACCATACATCACACACACCACGTCACACACCACACCCACACACCACACCACACACCACACAGACACCACACACCACATGCACACCACATGCACACCACACACCTCACATACATACACCACACCACACACCACACACACCATACAAACACATCACACGAACACACCCCACCACATACACACACTACACACACACCCCACAGACACTCACACCACACACACACATACATTTTTCCCTCTTCTAATAAACCATTGGCTTTGAATAGCTTATCTACTAAGTAGTTTCAGAATAGTTTGTATGTTTTTACACTTGTCTGCCTAATTTGTTTAATGTCATGAAGTCCCATGCCAGAGTGATGAGTGCCCTGAGAGTGGGGCCGGCAGGCCTGGATTCCAGCCCTCGTCCCTCGGCTGACCTGTCCGTGACACTGTGCAGGCACGCCACCTCTCCAGACCTCTTCATGAATAGGCAGGATGGTGTGTGGACATGGTGCTTCCCAAACATAAAACCTAGAAGGACAAATCCATAGCCAAAGCCATCCTCATGGCTGAGGATAGCACGGAAGTACAGAGCCACGGCTGTCTGGGCTCTGGGGCTGCAGGCAGGTGCTGGAGGGTCTGGAGTGAGATGGAGATGGAGGCAGCATTCCTGCTTAAAGCAGGGCAGGGGTCAGGCCAGCCCTGCTGTCGAAAGTGACTGAGAAAAAACTGCTGCTGCTGCTGCTGGCTGGGCTGGGCTAGGCTCCTCAGCTGAGGCCACTGTGGGCAAGGAAGGTGATGTGTGTCATAGATGGGGATGGGTGTCAAAGTGTTGAGAACTCTGCTAGACAAGCCCTAGCCCCTGGGGAGAAGGAGCCTGGCCCAGGTGAGCCTTGGGATGGGAGGGAGCTGGCAGAGATGGGGCCCAGAGCTGCTCTTTGGTCGGGGGACAAAAAAACAGAAATCCAAGTTCTCATGCAACATGAGCTTGCAAACCACAATTCTAAAACACATGGAGACATCTAACAATCCACTGGCTTTGAATACCTTACTAAGTCATTTCATAGTAGTTTATATAAGTTTTTACAGTTGTCTGCCTAATTTGTGATGCTTTCGAAGCCACCCCTGGCTGTTTTTTTTCTTTTTTTTGAGATGGAGTCACTCTGTCACCCAACTTGGAGTGCAGTGGAGCAATCTCAGCTCATTGCAACCTCCACCTCCTGGGTCCAAGCCATTCTCCTGCCTCAGCATTCTGAGTAGCTGGGATTACAGGTGTGTGTCACCACGCCCAGCTAATTTTTTGTATTTTTAGTAGAGATGGGATTTCGCCATGTTAGCCAGGGTGATCTCAAACTCCTGAAATTCCCACTTTCCAGGAACTCCTCTCCCCTCCTTCCTAGTCCTGGCAAAGCCACCCTAAATAATCCCCACAGTGCTAGGCTGTCCTGAGAGTAAAGTGCTGAGCATGGGGCAGGCACTTGGTAACAGGTAGTTACTGCTTTCTTTTTTTTTTTTTTGGAGATGGAGTCTCGCTCTGTCGCCCAGGCTGGAGTGCAGTGGCCAGATCTCAGCTCACTGCAAGCTCCGCCTCCTGGGTTCACGCCATTCTCCTGCCTCAGCTTCCCGAGTAGCTGGGACTACAGGCACCCGCCACCTCGCCCGGCTAGTTTTTTGTATTTTTTAGTAGAGATGGGATTTCACTGTGTTAGCCAGGATGGTCTCGATCTCCTGACCTCGTGATCCACCCGTCTCGGCCTCCCAAAGTGCTGGGATTACAGGCTTGAGCCACCGCGCCCGGCCTGTTACTGCTTTCATAATAATGGAAGCAGTTTACAGACATCTACTTGGGAAAAAGTATGAAACATTAAAATCTGGTTTACAGAAGAGATCAGTGATGATAAAGAAGCCAATCTAAGTGGCTGGTCGGAAGTTCATGTTTTTATTTTACTTAACTGTGTAAGGCCAGTGTTGGCGAAAAGGCACACTCCTTCCCTGTGACCAAGCCCCCTCTAAGTCTAATTCACACATAGCAGCTGTTCTTCAGGAAGGCCATGTGAGGTGGAGACAGTGCTCCAGGAGGGCAAACCGTCCACCACCCATAGTCTGGAACCGCTAGGCTTTTAGCGTTTGTGGAGGCCTCGCCGACTGTCTCCTTCTCTTCTGCAGTTAGAGAAGGGCTATAGGAGTGTTAGCAACAACTCAGCCAGAAAGAGAAACCAGTGTATTTCCTGTGATCAAGTCACACAGCCTAGGCTGCAACAGCGAGACAGCCAGTAGTTAAGAAGTTGGCTCTAAGGCTGAGCAACCAGGAAGAGCTTTGGCTGCGGGCTAAGATGGAAACCAAGAGCGGAAGTCAGACATAGCCCAGGGAGAAGGGGGTTGGGGCGAGGCATTTACTCGTTCAGAAATCTATCATCTCTCTCTCTCTGCCTACCTATCTATGTATCTATCATCTATCTATCTCTTTATCCATCTGTTCCTCATTGATTCATTCCTTCCTTCATTCAAAAAGAGGTCTTACATATGGTTACTTCATATTGGTTGAGCTCAGTTATGTTGCTAAAAAGATTTTTTTTTTTTTTTTAATTTAAGAGGCATGAACATTGTGCAGTGGATTTCAGTGGAAAGCTGATGCTTGTGGGGTCAGAAGCCAGTCCTTCCCACATGAGCCCCAGGCTCAACACCTGCATCCACTGGGAAGCAGGTCGCAAGCCCTGTGAACGCTTCTGGGTCAACAGTTCCCTGTCTCAGCTCTGAGCTGAGCTGTGCCATGGTGCACACTCTTGCAATGGGACGGCATGAATATTGCAGTCAGCCAAGGATCCTCTGCTATCCTAGAATTCCCGGGAAACTCCCCTTGAGAACTTTAATCATTTGTTTGCCCTTCAATAGCTGCTTATGGAGAAGTTCCCAGACTCACTAACACCTAACATCTTAGAGGACAGTTATAGAGAAAAACACTTTAAATTGACAATGATTGGACCGGGTGCAGTGGCTCATGCCTGTAATCCCAGTACTTTGGGAGGCCGAGGCGGGCGGATCACCTGAGGTTAGAAGTTCGAGACCAGCCTGGCCAACATGACGGAACCCCATCTCTACTAAAAATACAAAAAATCAGCCGGGCATGGCAGTGCACGCCTGTAGTCCCAGCTCTTGAGAGGCTGAGGCAGGAGAATTGCTTGAACTCAGGAGGCAGAGGCTGCAGTGAGCCGAGATTGTGCCACTGCACTCCAGTCTGGGTGACAGGAGTGAAACTCTGTCTCCAAAACAAACAAACAAACAAACAAACAAAAAGGTTGAATTGTAACATTTCAGTTATAACACATCTTTTAAATTATGTTGTAAATCAGTTGACAATGTATTATTTAATGTCCCAAAATATATTAGTGTCTATATAAAACTTTGAAGAGATATGAAGTATGGCAACATAAAATTACAGTAACAACTCAGGTGCAGTACACAGTGGCTGTAAATATACTTTGTAGCTCAGTTTTTCTGGACATGGAAGTGGGAAATATTCAACTTTTCAAAACTAGTGATTTCAGCTCTCTAGACTACACTTAATTTTGTGTACAGAAAACAAAACCTTTTCCCCAGAACATGACTGCCTGCTTTTTCCCTGACATTGCATAGATGCCATTTGGCATAGAACATTTTTAGATTTATGTGCCCAGTTGTAGAATCCTTGACAAATAATGCTTCTAGTATGGACTTCTGAAAATGACCCAGTGTCAGCTTGCATTTAAGAACACATTTTTCCATGGGGAATTCTAAAAGTATGGCAGGTACTGACTTTCCCAGTGAAGATGTGGCCAGGGTTGGCAAATTCCCAGCAGTGTCCCTGCCCCGTTCCATGGCAGACATCACTAATCAATCAGAGCCTCGGGGCCCCGCTGAGTATGGACTTGGCTCCACAGGAATTAAAGCAGTGACAGCCTTACCAATGGATCTGATTCGGCATGTGAGATGAACCTGAATGGCCTGCTCCCAGGTGAGATCCTTTGTGCTGACGGGAGCTCTGTCGGTGTTCGCTTCATCAGCCTTTGCTGCACAGTTTAGAAGCCATCAGAACTCTCAAGTCTCAACCTTCAGAAATGACAGTGTTAACCAATATCCTGTCATCTCCATCTCACCTCCTCGGCCCTGTGGTTGCCCCCCCTGGCCAAGAACCACCCTGTAGGTGATGCTGGGCCACACTTGCCCCTGCATAAAACCCCGCCTGGACCCCAGTGGACTCCTCAGCACCTGTGTGGCTGTGGCGTGTGGGCTGCTGGAGATGTGTGAAGGGAAGAGCAAGCCTATAGCCCTGGAGGCCAGGGGCCGAATTTGGAATATTTTTCCAACACCCACAGTGTTGCAGAGCTCTCTATACTGAGTCCTACAGTTTGGTACCATGAGGAATTACAGTGAGGCAATCTATTTACAAATGAAACAAAAACAGGCTTTTGTGGACTGGCCTGGGAACCTCACCCTTGCACAGATGGGAAAATGCATTCTAACTTCTGAACAATAAGCCCACGAAAGCACTGGCTGGCCTGGGACTGCCAACACGGGATGGCCTGCACTGCCCACAGACCAGAGGAGTGGACAGTGGCGCCTGCCGCAAGCCGCTGGGGCCTCTGCTGCAGAGCTGGGGCTGAGGAGGAGGTGGGCTTTCAGCCCCAGCAACTTTAAAGATCCTGTGTCCAGTGCTCCATCAGGTTTTGCTAAGAGATCCGAATATTCGAAGTTTTTAAGTTAAGATTTCAATGGTTTCTAAAGACAAAACCTTTGTTATCAGGGCACGTTTGTACACAGGGCCCCCAGTCTGACTTTTGAAGAGCGCAGCCAGGAGCTGGGAAGGCTGAAACGGAATCGCACTGTTAGTCCCTGGCTGCCTCTGGCTCTGCTCTGCTGGAAGGGCCCTGCCCATTGCTCTGAGCAGCTCAGGATCTCATGGGTTCCAGGCAGCAGGTGAGCTTTCTGCGGCCCCAAACATCAGGTGTTCCATGCCACCTTGTGCAACCCACTCCACTCAGCTCCACTTTCTATCCCCGGACCCCTTGCCATCAGCTGGAGACCTGAAGGTAGGGAACAGCTGTCCACATCCAGTGGTGACCGTGGGAGGTTCACAGCACATTAAGCAGGAGCATTCATCTAGATCCCAAGCTGCCTGACTTACTGCCTTCAAAACTCTCTGGGCCCTGGGGAGGCACTGACTGGGTTTGTTTTTCTGTCTTCTCGGCTCCCATGATGCACAAATGACCTTTTGGTTTTCCTGCAGCCGCTGGGACTGTTCCAACCATGTGGGCAGCACCTGGACTGTCTTGGTGAGCAGATTTGAGATTTGGTCAAAAACAGTCTGTGGTTTATATCAAATGGCAGCCTACTACACACATATGTCTTTCAACCCCAGCTACATGAAATATTTTTATGTGGTTTTCCATTTTCCACATCCTGCAATTATTTAGTAGGTGTTATGGCTGTAAGATTCTGCTGCTGTCAGTTGGGAGCCTCTTAGGAGCCCTCTTCCCGTGTTGGGGAGCGAAATGCTCCGCCCCAACATGACTTTCTACGTTTGGCTTTGATGGCACGATTTCATTTTCTGTCCCAGCTCATGCTTACCTGACCTGCTCTGGACAGGCCTCATCCTGGCAGCTGCTTCTCTGTAGAAAACACACAATAAACATCCCGCTGCCAACAGCAGCGTACATCCCAGAACTCATTGGCCACCGGAGCCCGAGACATTTGTTAACATCCCAGGACAGGGCCAACAGCAGTGCAGAAAGTGAAAATCTTTGAGAAAGCAGGTGTGGCCAGTCTGCACTTGCCTCAGGCCCTCCTAGGCTTACAAATGAAATCATGAAGGAGCCCAGTTCTCTCCAAGTCGAAGCTCCCGGGAGCGGGGTTCCCACTAGAGGCTATATCTAAAATGGTCATTGTGGTTGCAGACAAATTTGTCCGCAGCGTCCAGTCAAACGGAGGGGCATACATTCCAGGCGTGCCTTCACACTCACTGTGGTTCGTAGCCACGTGTCAGTCTGGTTCGTAGCCACGCTCGCTCACTAAATCACACTGCCTGGGCAGGTTCTCCAAAGATCAGAATATGGAAGGGCAGGGCAGCTGGCCTCAAGGCAAAGCAGTGAAGCCACTGGGCCCTGTGTTCGCTGTCTTTGGACCTGGCTGTCCCCTCCTTCCCTCGCTTACCCACCCCCTCCCTAAACCTATTGTACAGAAACCACTACGTGCGACAATTTGTGACCAGACTTCCCCGTTCCCACACCACCCCCTCTGCCTCCTTGCAGTCAAATCAAATTCCCCTGGCCTCCTTCTTCGTGTTCCTATTCCCAGACCCTTCTCTCTCTCTTTTTTTTTTTTTTTTTTTGACACCTTTCCAGTTTCTCTTTCTGGAAGTGGGCCAGAGTGAGCGATCAGGGCAGCTCTTTCTGTGAATCAAAAAGGACAGGTGCGTCAAGCTGGCGTAGATTTGCTAGACTCCCCACGGGGCCCTTCTTCAATCCTCTCCTTACTTTTATTAAGAAGAAAAATCTCCCACATCTCAAGCTCTCTCTTTCCCAGCTATAGCCTCCCTTGCCCACCAAAGGCATTTGCAGTTACCCTGCTCTCTTCTGGGTTTCCTCCCTGGATCCTGCCCAGAATATTCTAGAATATAGACTCCAGGAGGACTACAGAAAACAACTCAGTGGTTTGAAAATGACTGCTTTGGAGAAAGACATCTTTTTAATGCTGAAAACACTGATTGTCATTAACTTCATAATCTTCATTATTCTTTATTAATCAAGCTCTTTACATGGAAAGGACCATGTTTGCTCCAGGACTTGTACCTGACACCACCCCACCCCCCATTAGATAGCTTCCTCCGCTGCTGCCAGAATGGCTTTAAATGGCAGAACACAGTTCCACAACACGCAGCACAGCTTGAATGCAAGTACCCCTGAGAGGAGCAAGGGCCAAACAGCTGGTCTCAGATGCCAAGATCAGGTTCTGAAAGTTAAGGAGAGGATGATTGACCTCAAGGACACCAGAGATGCAGGGGGTGGTGACCAGATGAGGTCCCCGCAGGAGGCTCCAGGGGGGCCCTCAGAGACTCAGCCCCTGCCCTTCCCAGTGTGGCCCAGGGTGCTCCAGCAGTGTGAAGCCCCCGCAGGCGAGCCGCTCCCCTGCCTGTCATCATCCCAGCCAGCCACCACGCCACAGTCTCCTTGCTTGTTTTGTGGTTCTTCTCAGACCTGTTGAGCCTTTAGCAGAGCAAGAAAATAGTCTGCGACGTATTTTTCAAAGAGTGAATCATTTCTTATCCTGTGGTTCATCAGGACAAAACAAAGCAAAACCCTCATCCTCATGTCCTCGTGGCCTGACCTCATACACAAATCCCGCCTGCAGTGACCTCAGACTGCACCAGCAGGTGAGGCCGGCGGCAAGGGCAGCCCGACGGGCTTAGACCAACAGACCAGGTTAGGAAAGCAGTCGGCCACTTGCAGCAGGGGTGTAAAGCCGCTGAGGTATGCGTGCAGGGGGACTGGCAAAGTATTGTGAAAGAGACGGGGGACAATGACCATCAGCGATGCCACCTCCAGTGGCTCAGGACTGGCCCAAGGCATGGCCCTCAACCCTCGTCGCTCACTGGAGTCCCCTGTTCCTGGATCCCACACCCTGAGCTCTTGCCTTATGGCTCAGGGGTGACCGTCACTCCCCAGGTGATTCCACAGGGCAGCCTGGCTTCAGAACTGTGATGGCATCACACTCAGTCACTGTGCAAGGGGCAGGGAGGCCTGGCTAGTCTGAGTGGGGCTGGAGCGTTAGGTGTTCATGACAGACAGGGAAGGAGTTGGCACGCTCTGCCAGGGACGACATTACGCTGATACCATTTTCAAGAAGGAATACAGAAGCTCTGTGGGCACTTATACCCAAGGAGCTGGTTCAAAACGTGTAGCCTCAGCTGGGTGCAGTGGCTCACACCTGTAATCCCAGCACTTTGGGAGGATGAGGCAGGCTGATCATGAGGTCAGGAGATTGAGACCATCCTGGTTAACACAGTGAAACCACATCTGTACTAAAAATACAAAAAATTAGCCAGATGTAGTGGCAGGCACCTGTAGTCCCAGCAGCTGGGGAGGCTGAGGCAGGAGAATGGTGTGAATCCGGGAGGCAGAGATTGCAGTGAGTTGAGATAGCGCCACTGCACTCCAGCCTGGGCAATAGAGCAAGGCTCCGTCTCAAAAAAATAATAAGAAGAAAGAAAGAAAGAAGGAGAGAAAGAAAGAAAGAAAAGAAAGAAAGAAGGAAAGAAAGAAAAGAAAGAAAGAGGGAGAGAGAGAGAGAAAGAGCAAGAGAAAGAAAGAAAGAGAAAGAAAGAGGAAAGAAAGAGAAAGAGAAAGAAAGAAAGAAAGAAAGAAAGAAAGAAAGAAAGAAAGAAAGAAAGAAAGGAAAAGAAAAGAAAAGAAAAGAAAAAAGAAATGTGCTGTCTCAGACCCACCAAGTCAGAATGTGGCCAGTGCATTGGGCAAGCTCCGGGTGATTCTTGCACACATTCAGCTTCAGGTGTTCTCTGCCTGGGAGGAGGACTTGAATCACCTGGGGAGATGCCCAGTCTCACGATCAGAATCTCTGAGGGATCCCAGGCTGTGAGCCTTGCCATATGCAGGAGGTGGGGCATGGAGTTAGGTCATCGGGAAAGGGCTGGGGGGAGGGATTCAGGGAGCTGGAGACCCCCTGGGCCAGGTCCCTGCAGGGGGATAGGAGTTGGGTTTGAGAAGAAGGACACTGCATGCCCGGGTGCCATCATCCCGATGCCTGAGGCGATGGAGCAAAGGGAAGGAAGGGACATCCCTCTGCTCCCCGCATCTCTGATGCTGTGGCTGGGCTCACAGATGCTGGGAATGCCCCTTCATCACACTCGGCTGCCACACAGGAAAGGACAGTGGCTTGAACAGAGAACAGAGAGGGACCTTCAGTGTTTGACCCTCCACCTCTCGGGAGTGAATCAAGCACACATAAAGCGAGTTAATGTGGCTGGAAGCACAGGTCAGCCCCAGGCAGCCCCACACTCAGGCCTTTCCCACTCGAGGTGCTCCTTAGAGGTGCTGGCAGCCACAGCTGCCCTGGCTGGAGAAGCCACAGGAGCCGGCCGAGGGCAGGTGCTGCAGGAGCATGGGCGGGCGACACAGAGGACGGGCTTCATGGAGACGCCCGCAGACAATGCCAGCAGCTAAGGGAGCCGCGCTGATCTCAGGCTACAGGAAAGCTGCTGTCTCAAAAGTGGGTCCTGCTCTCCTCTGGGGGACTCAGGCCCCTCAGGAGAGCTGGGGGTGGGGGAGTCACAACTTCTTATGGGGGGAGCTGAGGAATCCAAATGCACCCAAAGCTAGATGGTCAGAGAGCAGAGGCTGAAGGGTGTGTCCTGCCGGATGTGGATGGGCTGATTCAAGAAAATGGTGAAAACAATTTTTATGTATAGACCTGGTGTTGCCCAAGACAGGTTCCCAAGTCGTTTGTGGAAAAGGAACGACAACCCCTGGCTGTCAATCACAGGCCGGTGACCTCACCGCAGTCTGGGTGATTGCATTGCTGTTTTTATAGACGAGTTGCAACATTCAGCTCCTGGCCTGGTTCCTGGAAATGGCATGCTGGGGACTCTAAGAAATGATGCACACGTGGGAAGACAAAGCTGACCCCAGCAGCAGCAGGCTGTGGGTGAGAGGCAGCGCAGCTGTGGGAGGCCAGCCTCACCTCCTCCCCTCTGGAAACGGCTCTGTGTTCAAGGGCCATGCTCTAGAGAAGGAAGTGAGCAGCCAAAGACTGAAAAGTAATGCTTGTAAATGTGCTAAAAACAGAGGAGAAGATGGACATGAGGGGTGCAAAGAGAGAGCATCCCAGTGGAGAACTGGAATCTGCAAAAGTCACCGATGAACATTCCAGAAACACAAATACATATTTGACATGAGAGTATTGCAGATGGCCGTAACAGCAGGCTGCATTTAGCAGAACACAGGGTTAACATGCTTCAAGACGGATCCATAGAAAATATCCAAAACAAATCGTGGAGAGAAAAAAATGGTAAAAACAGAACAATATGTTGATATAGTCAACACCAACACAGGTGTGACTGGAGTCCTAGAGAAAGGGAGAGAGACGGGGAGATGCAGGATTTGAAGAAATAATAGATAACTATTTTCTAAATCTTATGAAAGGCAGCCCCTAAACTGAGAACAAACCAAATGTCCACCAGTAGGAGAATGAAAACCTACTCTGTGACGTAAAAGAGTAAACCATGGACACAAGCACCAACATGCACGAATCACAGAAACACATGAATGAAAGAAGCCAGACACAAAGTAGTACTACTATATTCCAATTATATAAAGATCGAGAATAAACAAAGCTAATCTATGGTAATTGAAGCCAGAATAATGTTTACCCCGAGAGAGAGTAATTGGTTAGGAAATGGAACAGGAACATTTTTACACAATGCAAATGGTCTGTATCAGGATGGGGATGGTGAATATACAGGCGTATAGGCATGTAATATTCCTCAGACTTTACAGAAAGATGTATGCCCTTTACTTAAAAAGAAAGTAAGGCCCTGTAGGAAGGAAAAAAAGGGCAGCGTCTGGAGCCACACCCACCTGTTTTGACTCTGGAATTGGGTACTTTCTTGCTGCGATCTTGGGCAAGTAAAATCATCTGTGCCTGACTTCCCCATTGTGAGTAATAACAGCGTCTGGCTCGTGGAGCTGTGATGGGTTAAGTGAGTTAATGGCTAGAGTTCTCAGCACAGAGACCTAATACAGCCTCCATCCCATTCGTCCTTGCTTCCAGGTTTCCGCTAAGCTCCCTTCCAAGGCTGAGATCTCAGAGGCTTCACCAGCTCACTTTCCCCCACGTTGCTGCAATAATCATTGGCTAGAGGTATTGTGATATGTCATTAAAGTTAATCTAGACAAAAATTTGATTTACCTATAACTATATTTACCTATAACACTGTAGACCCAGAGGAATTTCAGTTTTTGCCATAATTGTTTTCAATGTGTGTTATAAAAAATAAATTCCACTATGTTCACAAATGTAAAACTTATGATCTGACCAAAAGTGAGAGATGGGTAGACTTTCCTACTTGGGTCCCTGTGTAGACGGGTACTAGGTGCTGTTTTATGCCCAGTGACTTGGGAGGAAACAGAACTGCCCCTTAGTAACCCCGCTCACTTCCTGTTTTCTGCAGTAACAGTGACATTAGGCAATATTATTACACATGGAATTGCATCATGGTGATTTTAAAACAACCCTCCCTGTAGCATTACACAGACACTGAATCATCATTTGTAGTTTGGGGGTTTTTACATGCCTGCAGTGGTGAAAACTGAAATTTTGTGCCACTTAGGGGAGTTTCTTCTTCCCTTTATTAATTGCAAAATAAATATATGTCCCTTCAGAGGGCAGCAGCAGAACTACCTATGTTTGTGGGTGAGCCACTGACAAAATGCTGTGTAGTAAGAAAATATTTTTAAATATAAATGTATGGAAAAAGTTTAATTAACTAGATGTCGATTAAGAAAAATGTAAGCCATGTCTCCTAGTTCAGGCAGCAATCATTTGTGACTTAAACTGTAATGTAAAGTATCTGTGACCTAACCAGTCAGACAGCAAATGTTGATGAACTGCCTGGATTTGGGAGATGCAGTGAGAATGAGTCAGAGCCCAGGACATGAGAGGGAGAAAGGGGGACCCTGAGGACTTGGGCTCTGGTGTGAGGATCCTGCACTCGGTGTCTGTGAGGGTGGGCGCAGAGGAGTCACAAGTTCAGGTGAGCCTGTGGCAGGGCTGCCCATGGTACCTGGTGAGCGTTTGCAGCCAGCCGGGCCATGGGGGTGAGGCCGGCTTGGTGGCTTGGATTGCCTCCTCCTCTGCAGGGTCCCAGCAGGTTTCTATATCCCTCCAGAGAAGCCTCTGGGTACATCCCATGGCTTCCCAGCCTCTCCCTCTCAGCCAGTGGAGAAGAATTCTGACCAAGCGTTGGGCATGAATACAGTCTTCCTGGGAAGTGTGGGGCTTCAATTTTCAACCGTTTTACCTGCAGTCTTCGTAGATCAACGACCCCCAAACTTTTTGGCACCAAGGACTGGTTTCATGGAAGACAATTTTTCCATGGTTTGGGGGTGGGGTGGAGGGATGCTTTGGGGATGATTCAAGTGCAATACTTTTATGTTGTCCCCCCCCTTTTTTTTTTTAAAGACAGAGTCTCCCTCTGTCAAGCTGGAGTGCAGTGGCGTGATCTCAGCTCACTGTAACCTCTGCCTTCTGTGTTCAAGTGATTCTCCTTCCTCAGCCTCCTGAGTAGTTGGGACTACAGGCATGCACCACGGTGCCCGGCTATCTTTGGTAGTTTTAGTAGAGATGGGGCTTCACCATGTTGGCCAGGCTGGTCTCGAACTCCTGACCTCAAGTGATCCACCTGCCTCGACCTCCCAAAGTGCTAGGATTACAGGCATGAGCCACCACGCCCTGCCTATGGTGCTTATTGTATTTTGTTTTATTTCTATTTTATCGTTTTTCATTTTTCTTAAGTCCCGAGGTGTATGTGCAGGATATGCAGGTTTGTTACATAGGTAAACGTGTGCCATGGTGGTTTGCTGCACCTATCAATCCACCACCTAGGCATTAAGCCCAGCATATTGTGCTTTTTTTCTTCAACTCACTTGCCACTATAAAGCCTGCCACCAGATGCAGCTTAACTGTCACTTGCCACTCACTGATAGGGTTTTGATATGTGTCTGCAAGCAGTTGACTTATTATGGTTTCTGTGCAGTCAAACCTCTCTGCCAATGTTAATCTGTGTTTGCAGCTGCTCCCCTGCGTGAGCACCACCACCTCAGCTCATTAGGCATTAGTTAGATTCTCATAAGAAGCGTGCAACCTAGATCCCTTGAGTGCTCAGTTCACAGGAGGGTTTTCACTCCTATGAGACTCTAATGCCACCACAGGAGGCAGAGCTCAAGCCATAAAGCTTCCTCGCCTGCTGCTCGCCTCCTGCTGTGTGGCCCGATTCCTAACAGGCCACGGACTGGTCTGCAGCCCGGGGGCTGGGGACTTGTTTTACATGACAGGGTGAGCTACCCTGAGTTAATCTGAGTGAACTCCATTCTGTGGACTTTCCTCCCCTCCACCACAGCGCTACACCAACCTGAACTTCGCTTCCTGAGACCTAAGATTCAGCCCCGTGCTCAGCAGACATCAGGGATCACCTACCCTGTGCCAGGAGCTGTTCTTGATGCTGGCAACGCAGGGGTGGACAAAACAGAGAGAGCCCTGCCCTCAAGTGTGGTCAGAAGAGACATGGAAGGATTTGGAAGCTAAAGCTCAGATCTAGGCTGGGCTTGTTTCAACTCGTTCCGTGGGCCTGATGTAGTCTAGAGATGATTCTTGGCCTGGGCTGTGGGAGCTCCTGCTGTGTAGTCTGGGGAAGGGCCAGCCCGAGGCAAATAGGGGACCCGCGTCTCCAGCCTTCAGCACGTCTTCCCTTCAGGGTCATCCCTCCAGGCACCCCACCGTGGGGACTTGAACTCTGCCCTTGTCCCCCAAACCACTTCATCCTGATGCTGTGGTTCTCCTGGTCCATGCATGGCGTGGAGTCCTGCTGAGTGTGCCGGTGCCTGTCCCTGCCCTCTGCGATGTCAGCTCCACGTGGCAGCAGCGTTTACCCACGGATGGATCCCCACCCCCGGACCGTGCCTGGGGACAGGTTTTGTTCGGGTTGGTCCATTACTGAGTATAGGGGCCAGGGTGCCGCTCCAGGCTCCTCTGACTCCCTCACCAGGCTGTTCCCAGAGACTTGTGAGGGAAGCTGACAATCAATATGTAAATTCAGATGGGTTTCATGCTAGTGAAAACCTGAATATTGAAATATTACAAACCTAGGGTTGAAGATCTCAGGCTGGTGGGAGTGCCTTTGTGCATGCATCTACCTGCTTTTCCTTGCAGAACTTTCTACACAACAGTTCAGCACAGGAAGCATGGAGGAGTAAAGCCATCTGGGGAAAGATGAGCAGTGAAAATGGGGGCTGGCAGGTTAGAGCAGGGGTGTGATCTCAGGGTGCAACGCTGCTGAATGCATGCACGCCTCCCTCCCCCGATCCCTCTCTTGGCAGCTCCCAGGTAACTTAGCCACCCACATCTTAATTTCACTCAACAGCCACAACAGTCTCTCTCCCTTATTTTTTTCGTTTGAGACAAGGTCTCGCTCTGTCACCCAGGCTGAAGTGCAGTGGTGTGATCACAACTCACTGCAACCTCTGCCTCCCAGGCTCAAGCGATCCTTCCACTTCAGCCACCTGAGTGGTTGAGACTACAGGTGCGCACCACCATGCCTGGCTGATTTTTAAAATTTTTTATAGAGATGAGGTCGCACCCTGTTGCTCAGGTTGGTCTTGAACTCCTGGGCTCAAGCGATCCTCCAGCCTCAGCCTCCCAAAGTGCTGGGATTACAGGTGTGAGCCACAATGCCCAGACTTCAACAGTCACAGCTATCTCTTGGCATAGACTGTTTGCTATTGGCAAAAGGACAGACACAAAGGCCAATGGCACAGGATAGAAAGCCCAGAATCACACCCACTCAAAGGTACAAAGCAAATCAGTGGAGGATGGACAGCTTTTCCAGCAAGCGCTGCTGACGCATTTGAGTATCCATGTGCAGAAGAAAAGAACCTGGACTTAAATTTTCTTCTACCAAAGTTAACTCAAAAATGCATCGTAAATGTAGAATATTTGGGAATTTTGAGAGTTATTCAGGCATTATGAATCCTAATCCTTTGTTGGACATGAGATTTGCAAATATTTTCTCCTGGTCTATTATTAATACTTATCTTTTCATCTTCTTAACAGGATCTTTCTCAGAGTCAACACTTTTCATTTTGATGTAGTCCCATTTATCAGTTGTTCATTCTATGGATCATGCTTTTGGAACTCTTTGGCTCTGGATCCTAAAGATATCCTCCTAATATTTTTTTCCCTGAAAGGTTATTTCACATCTACGATGCACTTTGAGTTAACTTTTATGTAAGAAAATTTAAGTCCAGGTTCATTTTTTCTGCCCATGGATACCCAAATGCGTCAGCAGCTCTTGCTGGAAAAGCCATCCATCCTCCACTGATTTGCTTTGTACTTTTGAGTGGGTGTAATTCTGGGTTTTCCATTCTGTTCCATTGCTCTTTGTGTCTGTCCTTTTCCCAGTAACAAACAGTCTGGATTATTGTAGCTATAAAATAAGTCTTGACATCAGGTAGACTGATTTCTCCTCCTTTATTCTTCTTTTTCAAAATCGTTTTAACTCTTCTAATTCCTTGGCCTTTTCCTTAAATTTTAGACTATTCTTGTTTATATCTACAGAAAATTTTGCTGAGATTTTAATAACAATTACCTTAAACATGCACATTTTGGTGATCATTGATATATTTATGATGTTAAATCTTCCAGTCTAAACAGTATTTCCCTCCTTTTTTCTTTAGTTTTTTTTTTACTTCTTTTTTTTTTTGAGATGGAGTCTCGCTCTGTCACCCAGGCTGGAGTGCAGTGGCCGGATCTCAGCTCACTGCAAGCTCCGCCTCCCGGGTTTACGCCATTCTCTCGTCTCAGCCTCCCAAGTAGCTGGGACTACAGGCACCCGCCACCTCGCCCAGCTAATTTTTTGTATTTTTTTAGCAGAGACGGGGTTTCACCGTGTTAGCCAGGATGGTCTCGATCTCCTGACCTTGTGATCCACCCGTCTCAGCCTCCCAAAGTGCTGGGATTACAGGCTTGAGCCACCGTGCCCGGCCTTTTTTACTTCTTTTATCAGGATTTTGTGGTTTTAGTGTACAGGTCCTGTACCTGTTTTGTTAGGTTTACACCTAGGTACCGAATTTTGTTTGAGCAGTTGCAAATGGTATCATGTTTTTAATTCTAGTGTCCATATGTGCATCGACAGAGCATAGAAATAAAATTTATTTATGTATGTTTATCTTGTATCCTGCAACCTTGCTTGAACTCACTTATTGTTTCAGGAGTGCTTTTGTAGATAGTTTGGGATTTCTTAGGTAGACAATCATGTCATTTGAAAATAGAAACAGTTTTGCTTTTTTTTTCCTTTCCAACCTGTCTGCCATTTATTTCCTTTTCTTGCTTTACCACACTGGCTAGAAATTCCAGCACCATGT
This sequence comes from Colobus angolensis palliatus, assembly GCF_000951035.1. Taxonomy (NCBI): domain Eukaryota; kingdom Metazoa; phylum Chordata; class Mammalia; order Primates; family Cercopithecidae; genus Colobus; species Colobus angolensis. The sequence continues at coordinate 5,840,520 of NW_012117154.1, forward strand.
TGAATAAGAGTGGTGAAAGCAAACATCCTTGCATTATGTTTGATATTAAGGAGCAAGCATTCAGTGTTTCACCATTAATTATATTATTAACTGTAGATTTCTTGTTGATGCTGTTTATTAAGTGGAACTTCTCTATTCCTATTTTTCTGAGTGTTTTAACCATGAATGGGTATAGAATTTTGTCAAGTGCTTTTTCTGTATCAACTGGCATGATCATGTGACTTTTTCCTCTTTAGTCTGTTAATATGGTATATTACACTGATTGACTTTCAAATATTGAACCAGCCTTAATGTCTCTGGAATAAACCCCACCTGAATGTGGTATATAATTTTAAAAATATATTTCTGAACTCTATCTACTAGCATTTTGTTTGGGTTTTCTGCGTTTATATTCGTGAGGGCCATTGGTCTGCAGTGCAGTAGTCTTGCTGTGTTGCCCAGGCTGGAGTGCAATGGCTATTTACAGGCACAAAAATGGTGCACTAAGGCCTCCAACTCCTGGCTTCAAGCAACCCTCTTGCCTCAGCCCGTGATCAACTATAGTATTTTTTAAAAATATTATATTTGTCTGATTTTGATATCAGGGTATACTAACTAAATAAAATGAATTGAGAAGTGTTTCTTCCTCCTCTGTTTTCTGGAGGAGATTGCCTAGAATTGGTGTTAGTTTTTTAAAATGTTTGCTAGAATTCTCCAGTGATATCATCTGGGCCTGGAGAATTAGGTGTTTTTTGTTTTGTTTTGTTTTGTTTTGAGTTTTCAAAACTAAATTCAATGTTATTAATAGTTATGAGACTATTAAAATAGTTTGTTTATATTCAGTGAGTTGTAGTTTGTGTCATGTGAGGAATTGGCTCGTTTCATCTAAGCTGTCAAATGCATGATTACAGAGTTGTTTGTAGTGTTCCCTCATTGTCCTTTGGATGCCTGTGGGATCTGTAGTGATGTCCCTTGCTCCATCCCTAATATCAGTAATTTGTATCTTCTCTGTTTTTCCTTTGTTCATCTTGCTAGAGGGTTGTCAATTTATTTATTGTGGCCAGGCAAGGTGGCTCACACCTGTAATCCCAGCACCTTGGGAGGCCAAGGTGGGCAGATTACCTGAGGTCAGGAGTTTGAGACCAGCCTGGCCAACATGGTAAAACCCTGTCTCTACTAAAAATACAAACATGAGCTGGGTGTGGTGGTGGGCACCTATAATCCCAGCTACTTGGGAGGCTGAAGCAGGAGAATCACTTGAACTTGGGAGGCGGAGGTTGCAGTGAACTGAGATCGTGACACTGCACTCCACCCTGGGAGACAGAGCAAGACTCTGTCTCAGGAAAGAAAAAGAAAGAAAGAAAAAAATTTATTGATTGCTTCAAGAACCAGCTTTGTGTTTCATTGATTTTTCTCTACTGGCTTTCTCTTTTCAGTTTCACTGATTTCTGTGATTATCTTTACTATTCACTTTCTTTTCTGACTTTTATCTCTTTTTTCTACATTCTTGAGGTAAGAGTTTCAGTTATCACTTTGAGAGTTTTCCTCATTTCCAACGTATATGAATTCAGTGCTATAAATTTCCCTCTCCTTACTGTTTTAGTTGTGTCCCACAAATTTTGATATTTTTATTTTCATGTATTTTTATTTTCATTTTCATTCAGGTAAATGTATTTTTATTGCCCTTCAGACGCCCTCTTTGCCTCCTAACTTATTTTAAAGTGTGTTGTTTGGATTCTAACTGTTCAGATGTTTTTCTTATATCTTCCTGTTATCGATTTCTAATTTGATTCCACTTTGATCAGAAAACAGTCTGGTGCCAGGCATGGTGGCTCATACATGTAATCCCAGCACTTTGGGAGGCTGAGGTGGGAGGATCACTTGAGGCCAGGAGTTAGAGACCAGCATGACAAAACCCCATCTCTATTAAAAGTGCAAGAATTAGCCAGACATGATAGCACAACACCTGTAATCCCAGCTACTCAGGAGGCTGAGACATGAGAATCACTTGAGCCCAGGAGGTGGAGGTTGCAGCAAGCTGAGATCATGCCCCTGCACTCCAGCCTGGGTGACAGAGGGAGACTCTGTCTCAAAAATAAATAAATAAATAAATAAATGCAATCTGTACAATTTGAGTTTGTTGAGGTTTGCTTTGTGGCCCAGAATATGGTTTAACTTGGTATCTGTTTTATGGATACTTGAATGTGCATTCTTCTGTTGTCAGATGGAGTGTTATATATATATATATATATATTGATTATATATATTATATATATTGATTATATATTGATATATATTGATTATATATTGGTTATATATTATATATAGATTATATATTGATATATATTGATTTTAATATATATTATATATATATTGATTATGATCCTATTGATTAATAGTATCATTGAGTTCTTCTATATCCTGGTGCTACAGGCATGTGCCACCACATCTGGATAATTTTTAAATTTTTTGTAGACATGGGACCTCACTATGTTCCCCAGGCTGATCTCAAACTCCTGTGCTGAAGCAATCCTCCTGCCTCAGCCTCTCAAAGTGCTGTCCTTCTTGATGTTCAAAGTTTCATTCTTTTACCATTTTATTTATGTTTAAATAACTTCATTTCATCATTCTTTTAGGTTATGTCTACTAGTGACACATTTTCTTAGTTTTTCTTTCTCTGAGAATATCTTGATTTCTGGGTGGCCAGTGTTGGTTTTTGTTTTTGTTTTTTTTTCTTTCAGGAAATGAAAAATGTTTTGCTAATTCTGTCTTCTTCTATGGTTTCAATGAGAAATATGCTGTCATTTGAATTGCTTTTTCCCCTATAGGTAAGGTATTGTTTCTCTTTCATTCCCTTTAAGATCTCTTCTTTGTCTTCAGTTTTCAGAAATTTGACTATAATATGTCTTGGTATAGTTTTATTTGCGTTTATTCTGTTTGGAGTTTGCTAAGGTTCTTGAATCTCCAGGTTTATGTCTTTTGCTAGGTTTGAGAAGTTTTTAACTGTTATTTCTTTGATTATTTTTTAACCCCTCAGCCCCACTTCTGGGTTTCTGTTAGATCTTTATGTACAGTTCTACAGGCCCCTCAAGCTGTGTTCATTTTTTGTTCAGCTTGTTTTTCTCTGTTGTTCAGATTCGATGATTTCTATTGTTCCATTTTCCAGTTTATTGATTCTTTCCTCTGTCCCCTCCATTCTGCTATTAAGCCTGTCTGCTGAGTTTTTAATTTTGGTTATTTAATTTTTCAATTCTAAACTTTCTATTTTGTTCTTTTTACCTTCTATTTGTTTGCTAAGACTTTCTACTTTCTATTTTATTTTTTCAAATCTGCTCGTAATTGCTCACTGAAGCGCTTTTATGATGGCTGCTTGTCAACACTTGTTGGATAATTCTAACACTGCTGTCATCTTTGCGTTGGCATGCATTGATTGACATCCAATCTGACATCACTCTGGCAGGGGAAGGGGGCACAGCACTGCCACCTTGCTACCAGGCAAGGGTACAAGTCCAGGTTCCCTGCTCAGCCTTTGCTGACACCCTAAAGAGGGGTTCCTCATTACTACTGGATGGGTGTTGAAGTTCTGGCTTCCCATTTGGCCTCTACTGATACCTCCCTAGCTGGGGGAGGTAGGAGACCTTACTTCTGTTCCCCATATGGTCTTCATGACATCACAAGGTGATGAGTATCCCTGTTCCCCTGGGTGGTGGTGAAAGTCCTGACTCTACTGGGTCTCCTATCGCCACCCCAGCAAGGTGGATGAGGAGCTTCTCATTACTGCCCAGTGGGAGCAGAAGTCCCAACTTCCTAATTGGCCTTCTCTGACACATATATTATGGCTAGAGGAGTAGGAGTTGGTTTATGTGCCTAATTACAGCCTGAGGAGGGTGGAAATCTAAGCTCCCCACTCTTTCTTTGCTGGCGTGGGTGGACATTTGACCACAGTTTATTCTGGAATGTTTGGTTGAAGCAGAGAAGTTATTGTCTAAACATTTTCTGTCCTCTAGGTTGCCCCTTTCCTGTTCTTTTGGCTAGCAAGAGCAGCCTTTTGTTGGGACTTTTTTTTGTGTGTGTGTGTGCTCATTTGCATTTCCAGGTTCTCAGCTTCTTCAACTCAAAATCTGGGATATATGATGCAAAACAAAAATCCAGGGACCTCACCACAGTGTGGCTCCTTGGGTCCCAAGATCCCTGGATGGTTTGCCTTCCTTTCCCCATCTTCCAGAGTCTCCTTATGTTTGTTTTGTGTAGTATCCAAGGTTTTTAATTGTAATTAGAGGGAGGACTAGGGAAGAACATGTCTATGCCATCTTCCCACAAGCCTGTCTTATGACTTTCAACAGATTGAACTTGGGCTTCTTGTAGAAATCTGCCCGTTTGAAATAGGTCTTCCCTCTTCACCCAGTAAATACCTGACAGTAGTGAACATGTGGAAAGATACTTAGCCAGGTGCCAGGAGACCTGGGTCCTTGTCCGGGCTTTATGGCCCTAAGCAGGTTACAAACCTCATGGAGCCTCCATTTTCTTGTTTTCATGTGGCAGAATAATTTACCGAGACAATTTATTAATTTTCCCTGCTCTAGCAATTTTCCACTCCCTTTAAAAAGTAGTCACGTCTTTTTTTCTTTTTTAAAAGGAGTTGTTTTTCTCCTAAAGCCTTTAGAGAGTTGCAGAACCTGAGGCATAAGTTTCCAGGCATGCAGAAGATAATCTCTCTAATCAAGCCTTTGCTTTTGAAAGCTTAGGCTCCACAAGGTGACTGCCCCAGGCCGTCCTGGAAGAGAGGAATGCAGAGCTGGGGTTCTGGGGGAGGGAGGCAGAAGGGTCAGGAGAAATGTCTCAGAGCCTGGAAAGGGGAGCTATGGAGTCTGCAGCCACCAGGAGAGCTCAGAGGTCTCAGGAAGGCAAGAGGATTTCTGCTCAGGTGATCAGGGGGCTGAGTCCACTGAACACTTGAGCTGTGGCCTTTGGAGCCATGGAGAGTTGATCTGGGCCTGACCTGGGCATGGCATGGAGGAGCTGCTTCTGAGGGACCAGGCACGGATCATCTGACTGATAGAAATAACAAAATGTGGGCTGCCTGGTGCCTGGTGTGAAAGTGTAAAACCCATGAGGGTCCAGCAATGGCATCTGACCTCCTACCCCACAGGGCATTCTGAAGCAAAATGCAGTCATGCACATTACAACATTTTCTAAAGCATTCGAGGTTGTCCAAACATAACTCATGGTTTTAATTAAGCACCTATTCCAGCTAGGCTCCATGCGGCGAATGATGTTGGAGCAAAGTAGTATTAGTGAGATGCTGGAATTTATCATCTCTTTGGGGAGATAATGCATGTACTGGGTGATGAAGAAGCTAAGGGTTAGAGGGTCGATCTAGAAACTGCTTGTAAGGAGTTTCTCATAGAGTGGCTTTGGGCCTCTGACTTTTAACTTCCTTGTCAAACTGATGATCATAATCAAGACTTTTTAGCTGCAAGTGACTGACATCTAATTCATACTAGTTTGGGGTTAGAAGGGAGAGGAGAGGATCCCGTGACAAAGAATAAGAATAATGAGCACCAGCCTTTATAAGATGCACACTATGTGCCGGCCATGGCTGTCAAATGCTGACTCCTCTAATCCTTGAAACAGTCTTCTGAGGCCGAACAGGATCGCTCGTCAGCCCCCTTAATAGCTGAGGTCACAGGGGCACTGAGAAGAACGAGCTTGTTTAAAGAGCCGCCATCTGGCTCTGGGGCCCGGCACTTATCAAAAGTTAAAAGTGGTTGCCCAGCCGCTTGGGAAGGGCCAACTATGGACAATGGGCGTGAACTCAGGACGGCAGGATGTAGATAGAGGTTCCAGCGATGAAAAGGCTACTGAAAGGGCTTTGTCACTTCCTCCTTCTGGGCTCTACTTCCCTGGGGGTGTTTACTTAATTCCTAGCCAGACAAACACTCTCCTTACGACTTGTCAATGCCAACAGGGAGCAGGGAAAGAAACCCTCTCCCTCTTAGGGTCCAGGAGGTCCCTGCAAGACCTCTGATGACCCCGCTGGGTTTGTATGTCTTTTCCAGAACATCAGTAGTGGCCAGAGGGATGGAATGTTCTGGGTGGCTCCGGGGGGCGGGGGAGGGGGGTCGTGTTCTACGGTTGACTATGTGGAGTCAGGGACGGGAGGTTCCCTGGAAGAAACGTGGGGTATACAGTGGTTCCAGTTACTTCCTAGAAGGGATCTGTTATGGGAGTGATGGAAAGCTTTAAATTATTTGTGGGAAGGAGGCCTCCAGTAATTTTCCGGTGTCTGTCTCTGAGACTTCTGTCCTAATCTTCAACTTTGAAGGTCATCCTCTGGCCAGATGTTATTGACTCTTTCTTCGTTTGAAGAAATGGTTTCCTAGGTCTTTCCCAGCCACTCTTGGTTCCGTGCTAATGGAAGAAAACAAAAGGAATCTATCTGTAATACTTAACTTGTCTTGTCTTAACTTAATCTATGAAATATCTACTTGCAGTTTTTCCCCTGAAACCATCTCTCATCATCTGTCTTGCCACCGTAGCTTCCAGACATCTGCTGCCCCCACTCCCTCCGCCCTGCACCTCCCTCACCTCTTTGGCTTCCCTCATCTCATGGCCCCTCCTTTGCACTGACCTCCCACAGGCTGTGTGCGCTTGGTAAAGAAGGGGTCCTCTCTGGAGCTGGGCTGGCTCACCAGAGGAAGCGAAGGGACATATCTGGACACTGGAGACAGAACACCACTGAAGTCAAGAGCGCCAGCAAAATAGGAAACAAACAGTGGAGATTAAGCATTCTCATTTCTTTTTTAAAAAATTTATTTTATTATTATGATTTTTTTTGAGATGAAGTCTCCCTCTGTTGCCCAGACTGGAGTGCAGTGTCGTGATCTTGGCTCACTGCAAACTCCGCCTTCCAGGTTCAAGTGATTCTCCTGCCTCAGCCTCTGGAGTAGCTGGGACTACAGGTGCGTGCCACCAGACCTAGCTAATTTTTGTATTTTTAGTAGAGGCGGGGTTTCACCATGTTGGCCAGGATGGTCTCAATCTCTTGACCTTGTGATCCGTCCACTTCGGCCTCCCAAAGTGCTGGCATTACAGGTGTGAGCCGCCACGGCTGGCCTCAGCATTCCCATTTCTTTCAAATGAACCAACACACAAAGTTCCTATTTGGTGTATCCAACCAGCCTTACATCGCTGCCCTCCCTGATGACATGGTCTCTGTGTCTGACCCACTTTCCCAGGCTTCCCCTTGAAGGTGTAAGACATGGTTTTCCTCTGCACCTGTTCTTCCTCCTTTCTCCACTCACCTTTCCCTTCCTCCTTCCTTCCTCTCTCTGTCTCTACCTCTCTTCTTTCCTTCCTTTCATTCTCCCTGCTATGACCCAAATATTGGTATCCTCCCCAAATTCATATGTTAGAACCTAATACCCATTATGATAGCATTAAGAGATGCAGTCCTGGGCCCGGCACGGTAGCTCACGTCTGTAATCCCAGCACTTTGGGAGGCCAAGGCGGGTGGATCACCTGAGGTCAGGAGTCCAAGACCAGACTGGCCAAGATGGCAAAGCCCCGTCTCTATGAAAAATACATAAAAAAATTAACTGGGCATGGTGGCATGCACCTGTAATCCCAGCTACCCAGGAGGCTGAGGCAGGAGAATCGCTGGAACCTGAGCAACAGAAGCTGCAGTGAGCCGAGATTGTGCCACTGCACTCCAGCCTGGGTGACAGAGCAAGACTGTTAAAAAAAATAAGTAAATGAAAACCAACAAAAAAAGAGAGATGTGGTCCTTGGGAAGTGATTAGGCCACGAGGAATGGGATTGACGAATTTATTAAATGGTTTGAAACAGGTTGAAAGGAGCCCCTTTCCTTTCTACCATGGGAGGACACAGAAGGCACATCTGTGAGGAACAGGCCTCCAGACACTGAATTTTCTGGCACCTTGAATTTGGACTTCCCAGCCTCTAGAACTGTGAATAAATTTTTGTTGTTTTTAAGTTCCCTAGTCTAAGGTATTTTGTTATAGGAGTCCAAGTGGACTGAGACAGAAATTGGTACCAAGAAGCAGAGTGCTGCAGAAACAAAGACCTGCAGATGTGGAAGAGGCTCTGGAAGTGGGTAATGGGCAGAGGCTGGAAGAGTTTGGAGGAGCAGGCTCAAAAGGCCTGGGCTGCCAAGAGTGAACATAAAGGGTGATCCTGGTGTGGTCTCAGAAGAAGAGGACCCAGAGCCTCCGAGATTATGTAAGTGGCTGTGATCAGAATGCTGATAGAAGTATGGATGGTAAAGGCCACTCTGTTGAGGTGTCAGACAGAAATGAGGAACGTGTTACTGGAAACGGGAGGAAGGGCCATCCTTGTGACAGATGGCAAGGGACTCGGCTGAACTGTTTGTGTCCTCGTGTTCTGTGCAAGTCAGAGTGGCAGGGGATGAACTTGAATATTTGGTGGAAGAAACACCCTAAACCATGCCTTGAGGACACTGCATAGCTTCTCTCCACTGCTTATGGTAAAATGTGAGAAGGCAAGAAATCAATTAAAGACAGAATTTATAGCCAAAAGGGGAGGCAGAACGTACAGAATATTCTCAGCCTGGCCATACTGTAAAGAAAAAAAAAGTATGTCTGAAATCGAGGCTGTGGCCAAACTAGTGTTTCAGGCAGAGATTAGCATAGAGAGGCAGAAGCCAGGTGCTGTGCATGAAGATAGTGACGGCATAACGCTGAAGGCGTTTCAGAGGTTACCAGTGCTGCCCTCCCATCACAGGCCCAGAGTGCCGAGGTCTGGGGGAAAGAACTATGCCCACAGAGGCACCTGAAGTGCCTGCAGAACCTTGGCACCTGCTGCAGTGTGTTCCCCTCAGAGGACACAATGAATAAACCTTGGGCATCTGCGCAGGGCCCTCTCCATGGGTGTATAGCGGGTAGGAGCTATGGAGGCACAGCTAACTCCATCTGGATTTCAGAGAACGCTTTGGAGAGCCTTGGGCTCCAGGCAGAGAACTGCCACAGGGGCGGAGCCACTGCAATAAGCCCCCACCAGGACAATGCCCAGTGCAGCTGTGGGGGCAGGGCCACCTGAAGACCTCAGACTAGCAGAGCCACTGACGTGCACCTCCAGCCTGAGAGAGCCACAGGCAGGGGACTCCATCCCATGAGAGCTGCAGTGTGGGCTGTGCTCAGCAAAGCCATGTAGGAGGCACCACCCAGAGCCCTGGGGGCCCAAGTCCCTCCTTAGAGTGTTCAGAAGATGGGACCATGGAGTCAAAGAAGATATGATGCTTTTTGCCCTGTTGGGTTTTGGACTTACTTGAGACTCGTTATCCCTTTCTTCTTTCCTATTTTTCTCTTTTTGGATGGAAATGTCTGTCCTGTGCCTGCCCCATCCTTGCATTTTGAAAGCACATAACTCGTTTGCCTTCACAAGGTCACCGCTGAAAGGATTTTCCCCAAGAGGACGTTTACCTTGAGTCCCACTCACATCTGATTTAAATGATATGTAGCTGGGACTCTGGGCTTTAGACTTTTGATTTGGTGCCGGGAACAACTTAAGACTTTGGGCACTATTGAGATGGAGTGAACATATTTGGCATGTGAGAAGACTGTGAATTTTGGAGAGCCAGGGGTGGAATGCTATGGTCTGAATATTGGGGTTCCTCCTAAATTTATTTGTTGGGACCTAATGCCCAGTGTGATTAATACTCTGATAGTACTGAGGTGTAGGCTTTGGAAGGTGATTAGATCATGAAGGCTTTGCCTCATGAATAGGGTGGAACTCTCATAAGACAGGTTGCAGGGACCGTCTCTTCCTCTTCCATCATGTGAGGACACAGAGGCACCATCTATGAGGAACAGGCCCTCACCCGACACCAGAGATGCTGGAGCTCTGACCTTGGACCTCCCAGCTTCCAGTACTGTGAACAATACATTTCTGTAGTTTACAGATTTCCCAGTCTAAGATGTTTGTTACAGCAGCCAGAATGGACTAAGACACACGTACACTCTCTCCCTCCCTTGGTCAGAGAAGCCAACAGGGCCGGGACCAGGCTGACCAGAAGGGAGGTCTCCAGGCCCAGCCCAGGGCAAGTTCGCCACAGGGATGCCTCTCGAGCATGATCTCCTGCTGTGTCATCTCGGCCTGGGATGCCAAGGGCACGGTGTTCGTCCCTGTCTCTCCCTCCCTCACATCGCTCACCAGTATCGGACAGGATAGCCACAAGCCCCTCTTTCCTGCTTATACTTGGAGCAGCATCTTCTATTCTTAACTGGCTGGGAACTTTTATCTTCAGAGTCAGAGATTTGGGTTGTGAAAAGCAAGCAAGCAGACAAATACCTCTCTGCATCCTCCTCCCCCTTCTCCTACCCAGTTTCCAGACTTTGGGGGAAAAAAAATCCCATAAACTGTCATACTTCATATTGCCAACAGGCACCAGTGGGCATGGTGCGGAGAGGAGCAGGGCAAAGGGGCAGAGGGACAGCCTCCTTTTTTTTTTTTTGTTTTCCTCCATGAAATGGGGAGGTATCAAGTGAGCGAGATGTGCCCGGCCACACAGTGAAGCACAAAGCAGCCGAAGACACAGCAGGCAGGTCAGGTCTGTGTGCACACTGGCAGGCTGCGTGCAGGCCGGCCTCAGCCCAGGTGGAGAAGCAGAGAGATCTGCACGGGAACCAGGGATTCAGAGACCTGTTGTTGGTGTCCTGCAGAAGATGGGGCAATTTGAGTCACCAAGCCAGTCTCACCCCACTGCCCGGCTGGTTGCAGAAACTCACCAGGGACAAGGGGTTGCCCCACCACAGGCCCACCTGGACATGTGACTCCCCTGCACCCACCCTCACAAGCACCAAGTGCAGGATCCTCACGCCAGAGGCCAAGTCCTCAGGGTGCCCCTTTCTCCCCATCATGTTTGGCCTCAGCAGCTGGAAGTCAACAGAAATAAATCAGACACTCCTAAAATGGGACACCACAGGGAAGGCCAGATGGAATAGGAGTCCTCTTCCCACAGACCTAGACTTCCGTTGATTCCACTCAAAGTCGACTGGGTGATGCTGTTGGCTGCAAGTCAAGGCCAACATGGGCTGTGCTAATAGATGCAGACCCTCCAGAGGAAAGGAACACATCACCCTGGCCTGTTCCGTCCTGATCACACTGAATAGGTGTTCTTTGGTGGGCTCTGAATTTCACAAGGGACACTGAGGAACTGGCACCCATCCCAAGAAGGGGAAAGTGGACAAAAGGGTGTCTTCTAGGAAGCCACACTGGAGAGACTGGGGGCGTCTGGTCCAGAGAACAAGGATCTGGAAAGAATGTTGGTGCCACCATTGGCTGGCCAGGGCCTACTCTGGGGAGTGACACCATGTTGCTGTGGCACACAGAGCAGTCAGGGTGACAGGGAGTCCGATCAGACACAGGTTCAGTTTGCTAGTGGTGACAACACTTAATAATGGAGTGGGTTGCCTGCTGCGGTAGTGACATGGTTTGGTTGTGTCCCCACCCAAATGTCATCTTGAATGGTAGCTCCCATAATTCCCGCATGTTGTAGGAAGGACCTGGTCAGAGATCTTTGAATCATAGGGGCTGGTCTTTTCCGTGCTATTCTCACGATAGTGAATAAGTCTCATGAGCTCTGATGGCTTTATAAAGGGGAGTTTCCCTGCACATGCTCTGTCTCTTGTCTGCCGCCATGTGAGACATGCCTTTCACTTTCTGCCACGATCATGAGGCTTCCCCAGCCATGTGGAATTGTGAGTCTGTTAAATCTCTTTCCTTTGTAAATTGCCCAGTCTCAGGTATGTCTTTATCAGCAGCGTGAAAACAGACTAATACAGACAGGAAGTGGCTCCCCACTGGAAATTATCGGGCCCAGTAGGACTTGCCTGTCAGCAATGTCTTAGCATAAATTTCTGTTGGGGTTGGGACTAAGCTGGTCCTATTGAGAGCTCCCCTTGATCCTCAGGGTTCTACTTAGAATGCCTTGAATGGCCTTGGCTGGGCACCTACGCCCAGCCTTTCTGCATGGTCCCATTGGGGCTAACCTTCTCATTTCACCCCATGTGAACCAGCCCAGGCCTATTGGGGTTTTGCAGTGGTTGCTGCTAGCTACAGGAGCAAGCGTGTAGCTGCTGGGGGGCCATGTGGAGACAGCCTGCCAGAGGGAAGACCACCTGGGGAGGCCAGAGCCGTGGAAAGAGCAAGAGACCAGGGACTGAGGACAGAGTAGTATAGGTCTTTGGTCCCGGCAGGCCTGAAACCAGTGCACTCTGAACCTTTCTGTACTTAGCTTAAGCCAGTTGGAGTTTCTGTCCTTTACAACCAAGAGCCTTGATAGGAGCGGCACAGATCTGTGCTGCACTACTGTTGGCTTCTTCCCTGATCAGGCGCTGGAGAGGAACACAGCAAGGACTAGAGTGGGATGCTTGCTCGGTGCTAGGCACAGTGGAAAGTGCTTGCCACGCCTTATTTCCCATGTGGTGGGGATTTTGACCCCACTGTACAGATGGATAAGTGAGGACCCTTTCACTTATCCTGCAATAGAAAATCCAGCAGCCAAAGCCAACAAGGGCCCGGAATAGTGTCTTCCCTCTCTGACTTCATCCTCATGCTCCACACACCGTCCCCCTGGCCGTTCCCAGCAGCCCAGTAAGCACTGCCTCACACTTCCAGTTCCAGACCAGCCATGATGGCCAGGCCGGATGGGAGCCATTGACCAGCTGAAGCCAAATTGCCTATTCTCGAGCTGAAGGTCGATCAATCCCACATAAATCTTGGGGCAGAGAACTGGGGGGAGATAGAGGAGGGGGGAATGTCTAGAAGGAAATTCTGAGCACATTCCTGGAAGTGAGGAGGATGGATATTGGACAGAAATTATGTCGCTGCAGGTGCCCAGGCATCCCTCGCTTGCCCTGGTCACATGGGCAGTTCCTCCCTGGTTGTGTCCCGTGCCTCCTCTCCTGCTCCAGGGCCTGTCTGTTTCTGGAGCAAGGTGGGTCCCAGGGCTGGGCACCAGTCCCCATCTCCAACCATGAGGCACCTTCCTCTCTGCATTTTGGCATAAACGCTTCCTAGGTTTGTGGATCTGAATCCTCTTCCCAGCACACTCAGGCTTTGCTGGCCTCCCTGTGGTGTATGTTTAAGGCACCACACAGCTTCCGAGGCCTGGCACCCCGGCAGTAGCACCTGGTAAACACAGCAGTCAGATTTCTTCATCTCAGCCAAGTGTAAAATCAAGGTAACAGATCGACTTTGTTTTTTGAGATGGAGTCTTGCTCTGTTGCCCAGGCTGGAGTGCAGTGGCACCATCCCCACTCAAGCTCTGCCTCCCACATGCACGCCATTCTCCTGCCTAAACGTCCCGAGCAGCTGGGACTACAGGCAGCCGCCACCATGCTCGGCTAGTTTTTTGTATTTTTAGTAGAGACGGGGTTTCACCGTGTTAGCCAGGATGGTCTCGATATCCTGACCTCGTAATCCGCCTGCCTCAGCCTCCCAAAGTGCTGGGATTACAGGCTTGAGCCACTGTGCTCCGCGGATCCATTCTTGAGAAAACACCAGTCAGACAAAGGCTGGGCCTCCCCTTAAACTCATAACCTCGTCTCCTTATTCTCCTCCGATTTGAGGGACAGAATTTGGTTACGGTCATCTGACCTGTGGGTGTGAAGTCCACCTACCTGCCTGGCATAAAAAGCTGTGCCTCCTTTCTAGGTGAGGAGAAAGACAGAGACCTGGCTCATCTGAGGTGTGGTTGGGAGGGGGGGACCCAGGTGTGCTGGAAATGAAAAGAAATGCATTCCTGTTTTTCGTCCCAACATGCAAACAACTGAACAAAAGCATTAGGGCCTGAGACTGGGAGTAAAGAATACCTTGTCACCATGGCTACCAGGAAATGGCCCCACTTACATATAATAAGGGCTTTAGAGATGCTGGACCATCTGATATTCCAGCCTGGGGCCACATGGGAGGGTGCCCTGGTGTCATTCCTTATACAGTTCCATGAACACGGCTATGGCCAGGTTCTGAACCCAGCTCTGGAAACACCTCTGTCTGCAGAAAATGAGCCTTCCTTTTCTTTGGGGGTGAGCAGTGGGCAGAGGCCTGGCCATCTTCACTCAGCATCCCTTTGTAACCTAGCACTTAGCACACCATGGCTGACGCACAGCAATGTCACATGTGTTAGTGCACACCCTGACTCACTGCCAGGGGTCACCCCATACCAGTGCTGTTGGGGGTGTTGGAGTGGTCATCTTTTCTTTAGTCCTCAAGCTTCTAACTGGCAGAGAGCTGCCCAACACCGCGGGGGTGAGGGTAGGGGAAGAAGCAACAGAAAGAAAGAAGCCCACTTGCCCTCACCCTCCCTCTCTGGACGCTCCCTCTCTGGCCCCATCAAGCAGCCGCTTGAGGCTTGGAGGCAGTGGATTTCCTAGCCTGGGAATCCCAGGGTCTGTCGGGTGTCCCGGCAGCCTCACTCGAGCAGTGCAGGCCCAGCCCCCGCGAGTTCGGGACCCGGGGTTTCCGGGGTGGCAGGGGGGTCCCATGGCGCCTGCGAGGCCTCTGCTCGGGCGGCTCCCCGGAACCTGCGCTTCAGGGGGCCTGGTCCGCTGCCCCCCCAGGAGCAAAACAAGAGCACGCGCA
>NW_012117154.1:5855345-5870979 GCF_000951035.1 Colobus angolensis palliatus
CAGCCTCGGCCCCGCAGCTCAAGCCTCGTCCCCGCCGCCGCCGCCGCCCCCGGGGCATGGCCTGTCTGATGGCCGCTTTCTCGGTCGGCACCGCCATGGTGAGTGAGCGCATCCTTCGACCCCCGGGATCGGTTTTGTTTTCAAGGAAAGCAGGAAACACACAAAGACTCGCACACTCGACCTGACACCCCTCCCTGGAGCGCGTCCTCTGGGCGCTGACCCAGGGCACCCTACAGAGGCGCCCGGCTCCAATCGCTATCCCCGCCCCTCCGCCTGGGCCACCTGGAGCCTCGGGATGCCCCTTGTACTGGCCGAGAACATTGACAAGGCGGAGGGGCCGGGAGTGGGGCCGGGGGCAGCGAGCAGCCCTACAAGTGGACTGATGGCCTTGACCTGATGGCCTCCGGGCGGGGGGCGGGGGGCGCTTGGGACCCTGAGTGCACTAGGGACTGGGGAAGGGCCGCAGCTTGGGCCGGAGGGAAGAGGAGCTTGAAGATGGGGAGCCCCGCGCGCGCGGCTGTGGGCTTGGGGACCGCGGACTTCTCGCGCCATCCCCAGGAACGCTAGGCAAGGTCTGGGGGAACCAAAGAGGGAGCTGCCCCCAGAGAGCTGGAGCCTGCGACTGCACTCCCGGGGACAGCCTCTCCCGGACCCACTCGGGGAGGGGGCGGCTAAGGCCCGGGGAGACCCGCGAGGGGTAAGCCCGAATTCTTGCCAGCCGCCTTTCTGCGCGCGCCGGAGAGAGAGACACGGTGGTGACAGGGACGCGCATCTCACTTCCCCCCAGCTCCGGAGAGGGATGGCGGGGTGTCGGCGAGTTCAATGCTGGACAGTTACTGTAAGTGCTGTTCCCAGGGGTGGTCAGGAATATCCCTTTCCGGTTTTCTGGCATTAGGAACAAATAACGAGCCAATCATCAGGCCCCCAGCCACCCACCTCACCTTATCCTAGGGCCCTTCATGTCTATGCCCAGCACACTAACAGCGTGTAGGTAGCTAAAGTACAAATGGAAAGTCTTCCGTATTCCACGCCGTGTATCTGTGTAGTTACTACCCTGATATTACTTCCCCGAGGCTGTAAGCCCACAGTGCATGGCACGCTCCGGGGCTCACCCCGCCCCTCCCCTGTATTTCATTTTTAGCATCCTGTATTTGAAGTCAGCAGGGCTGAGCAGGATTTGACCGACAGTTACCTCTTGCCTTCAGCTCAAGAGAAAAAAAAAAGTAGCCAGGTTTCTGCGCATGCTCCGCTGTGACAACTGCCTCCTATGATTCCAAACAGGTTACTGTAGAACATACGGAGCCTCGCCAGCTCATTATATAATGATTTTGTGTAAACCATAGAATGGGGCCGCAGACACGGCCAGGCGGTGGGTGGAGGAGGGGAGAGCCCGGGCGGGAGACCCGCAGTCTGACTCCCCTCTCTGGGCTGCCCTGTCTTCCCTGCGTGGCTTCTGCGTAGAAGAGGCAGTGAACAAAACGGAAAAGCCGTTTCCCTCCCGGTGACACTTGCTTTTTCTCTGGTTGAATCTTTGGGCAACACTTGGAAATTCTGCCTTTTGCTCTTATTCATCTATTATGATTCCTAAATGGGGTTGACCATGGAAAATGAAGGAGATTATTGATGTTAGTTGCAGGTAGAGAAAGTGATCGATCTTATATTAGATGCTAGGTAACTCCTGAATTCCTTTTGGAGCTGCAAAGGTGGCTTGGTGTGGGTTTTCCTATAATGGACATGTAGAAAAATAATGAATCCGATGTTTTAAGGTACAGATTTTTAATACCAAGATTTTTTTTAAATGTTATATTATATTTGATACAGCCTCCAGAGCTCAACTCTTTTGTTATCACGTGGAGACAGTCAAGGCTGGACTCATTGTTTTGGAGAACATTATTTTGTTTTGAAAATTATTTTCCTCCCTGAAAACTTGGTACTTTAAAAAAAAGTTTAAACATTTCTATTCATGCACAGCTGTCCCACCCTGAAAGCACTAGTCTGATGGTAGAAGCTAAGCAGAGTTAGGCCCCAGCTAGTCCTTGAATGAAAGATCACCTGGGAATTCTGGGGGCTGTAGGGTTAAAAGAAAAATAAATTAAAAAGAAAATAAATTCTGGCCAAGTCATGAACAAAGAGCCCTTCAGAGATACCTGGGATCTTACACTTTGCTTTTCCTTCACCTCCCTGCTCTGGGGTCCATCCTGGTGTGGATCCTCTGAGCTGTGAGTCAAAGGAGGTGCCTAGGGGTGAGCCAGGCACTCGGGGGAACATGCTGGAGTCCCTGAGTTCAGTGAGCAGGCAAGGGGTGGCAAATGTTTCTAGTGGGAGGGTGGTATTTGGAGCTGTTCTGGGATTGCGAGTGACCCCCTCAAGCGTGATCTGGTCTCTGGTTCAGTTAAGGGTATGAAGCCTTGGGTGTTTTCTTCTGGGCAGTCGCCTTGAGGACTCTTGGTCAGCACATTTTCCTCTTACATTCTTGGGATGCTTAGGTGGGTACCAAGGCTGGCAGCAGTGAACCAAAGAGAGAAGACAGACAGCTGCATGCTAACTGTCCTGCTGACTGGCTCCTCTTCCTGTTTCCCGACTTCCTCCTAATGCTGGGAGAAAAAGTTTCTATCTCTGTGTTCCTGGTGGAAATGGAGTGAATGCGGCTCACCATGACCTGTGGGTGGCTTACTGACTGCTAAAGACGCTCCCCAGCTAAATAGGCATCTCTATCTGCCCAGGGTTCAAACTGTAATCACGGGCCACTCTGCGCAGCACCCAGGAAAATTTCCCACGAACAGCAGCCAGGAACAATCCTAACAGGGTCTCTTTGGCATTCCGCGTCTATGAATGAACTTACTATGACTTACAATGTCTTGTGCGGCACAAATCATATGTGGCCCGGTGCGGGGGTGGGGGAAGGTCAGAGACGATGCTTCAGTAGGATAGGGAAACACAAGAGTGAAAGGAAAAAATGAAGAGAGGAGATGCATTTGTTTTAATCTTAATGAGCTCGGGAGGCCAAGGAGAAACGCGCTGTAACCTACATTGCCGGCAGCTCTCATTGGAGGATGTTTCCAGAGAGCTGGTCTATTTCGGACTGACAGGCCACTGCCTCGCATCACACAGTTTTCAAGATTTCATTAATTGGGTGAGGCTGTTAGAAGCCATGGAGGGAAGGTGGTCAGCTGTATGCATTGCTTTGCTGTTGGTTTATTTTGGGGGTGGGGCTGCATAATTTCCCCGGTGTGGGTTTTCCTATAACGGACAAGGGCTGAAAGATGCCAGAACACCCACAACTCACCCGTGGAAGGCTAAGCAACAGTCAAGGGCCAGTACAGAGGCTTGTGGTCTCAGACTTGGAAGCCTCCCAGAGTAGGGCCCCAGCCTGGCCACGCCCTAATCACAGGGTCTTCAGCAAGTCAATGTCTCTGCGCTTCCAATACTTCCTCCGAACTAGAGATGGTCATCCCAGCTCCCAGGGCCCCTGTCCCTGTTAGAGTTGTGGAGGTAATAAGAGGCATAAACTATATAGGCTAGAGTTTAATAGGCACATGGTAATTGCTGGATCGATAAACACTATTGTTTATAATCACTTACCTAGCATGCACGAGTCATTATTATTTAATACTTTACATTGCAAGTACTTGATTCTGGCTTCTCTCTTTCTTACTCCAAAATCAGTTTAGTCACCCAGTTTTATCCTCCTGGCCTGTCCCCTTGCCTTCAGCCCCACTACCACCAGCGGATCCAGGCCACCATCACCCCACCTGGCTCACAGCAGGAGACTCTTCTGCAGTTCTGGTCCTGTTATTCCCTCAGGGCTCCCCAAAGATCTCTAGATAAAATGCAAAACCCTTAACCAAGTTGGCAAGCCCTTCCCCATGGGCACCTTGTTTACCTCTCTAGTCTCATCTTATTCTAAAGCCCCCTGCTCTCCTGCCCCCACCCTACCAGCCCAAATCGACGTTCCAGCCCCCGCGTTTCTTACAGGTCTCTGGACGCTTCACTGTCTTGTGCTGGTGGGACTTTGTCTATGCTGTTCCCTAGCAGAGGCCACCAAGAGCCAGCACCCCTCCATCCCACCTTGCTAAATTCAGCTAAGATTCTATTTCTGCAGAAAGACTTTGTCCTGCGTCTCCCCATCTCAGGGTCTGCGTTGCGTTAGATATCCCTTTTGAGTTACCCATAGTATGCTCTCTGTCTGGCTCTTGCCTTGACCTGTTGTAATTAGTTGGTCTTCCTCAAAATGAAAGAAGCAGATCATAGGCACACATGGGGAAAATGCACTGACCAAGAGTCCTCAAGGTGACTGCCCAGAGGAAAATAACCAAGGCATCCAGAAGCACAGCTGAGCTTCTCAACAATCCGGAGGCACTTATGCTTTCCGCCTGGCTCTTGCCTTGACCCTATTGTAATTACTTGCCTGTTTTCTTGCCTGGGCCAGATCTTGAACTTGAGCTTGCCAGGTCAGGGACCATGTCTGTCTGTCTGATTGCTGACCCTAGGGCTTTATCTGGTGCTCAGTTTGTCCAGTGAATGAGGGAGTGAGAGACTGAGTGAGTGAGTGAGCAGACAGTGAGTCTAGCAGAGAAAGTCAGGCCCTCATGATAACGTAGATGGCTGGTGTGGCGGCCATTCACCCCGTATCAGTGTGGGCTTCAGCCACAAGAAAGAAGCACCTGTCCCTGGGCTTCGCAGGGGCTCCGTACCCGCAATGGGTGCCTGGGGAGAGGGAGCAGATGGTGTGTGGCACTGGCCTCCTGGTTGGAGGTGGAGGGGGCCCACAATGGGAGAGGAGTTGCTCGAGCCCCCTAGGCCTTACCCTCAACTGCACACACAGCCATCGGGGGTCACGGGGCAGAGCCCACGTCTGCCAGCAGGACTGGGCAGAACCCAGCACGTTCTGTCTTTACTTGTGTGGCAAGGTGGGGATGGAAACGGACACGGGGAACCAGGCCTAGAGCCCTTTGTCTTTTTCCACAGCTTTGTCGACATGCCCCCTCCAAGGCCCAGATCTGGGGCTTTCGGGGCCCTTTTGGAATCAAAGTGAGCTCTAAACACCTGGGGAAGCAGCAGCATAGGAGCCCAGAAGGCAGGCTGAGGGGCATGGTGCAGCAGCTCCTTTAAGAGACCCTGCCACAGGGGCATCAGGACCAGCTGGGAGGAGGCTTCGGGGTCGCTCCCTTGGGGTCTGCATCTTATCATCACACCAGACCCCTGAGGAGTGCGGATCCCTTGTCAGACACACATACACCCTCCCAGCTCTGCTTGGGGATGCGGGAACCCACTTACGCTGGCATCCGAGACATCCCGCACGCCCGGGACCAGTAGACCAAGCTCAGCTTTGTCAGAGTTTCACTCAGCACCTTTAGTTTTAGCCACAGAGTATTACAGCCCAGGAGCTAAGTTTTGATTTCGTGAAGGACTTCAGAGGTAGAAGATGCCCCGGATGGGGGTGTGTGTGTGCTTTTGGCACTGTGAGATGTTCTCTCTCGATTTGGAAGACAGCAAGAAAAAGCACAGCAATTTGCTCCCCCAGGGTTCCTCTGTGTTTTGAAGGTACCTGAAGCTTATTGATTTGCTCACGGTTGCCAGGCCATTAAAAAAGGATATTCCTTTCTTTGCATGGATACTTCTGGGTTCTTGGCAATCGGTGATACTTCATTTGACTCCCAGAGGAAGCTTTAAAAGCCAATGGTAGCTACCAACGATTAGGTACTCTCATGATGCAATGAAATGAATACCTATATATTTTTTTATGACTCAAATTCTGGGATAACTTCTGCTACTCACTTGATTGTGGGACCTGGAACATGGTCCTTACATTGTCTACATCTCAGTTTCCTTGTTTGTCTAACAGACTAAAAAATATTAACCATTCCGACTTTTCAGCGCCATTATGAAGAGGTAGCAAGAGAGTAGAGTTGTAAGTGACTTGGACATTTTAAATGCAAAGTACAAAGGCCAGTCCCCACAAAACTCAGCAGCTCAGGTGATGTCATTGCTCCTGAGACATTTTTATGAGATTACGCGAGAGAGGCACAAAACAGCTCAGTGTAAATAAAACTTTCTCGGTTATTTATGTCTTAGGCGCCTGGTGTGTCTTTATGGAGGTTTTTAAAATGAGGGGACCATAAACAGATCATTGCTTATGGTGGCCAGTGTTTTCTTCTTTGAGGCAATGGATGATTCATCGAGTAGAGTTTTATGATTAGATTTTATGATTCCAAAGTAAGACTTGTAGATCAGCATAACACTTTACCTTAAGCATTTTTTAATAGAAGAAAATGTGACAGAGATGACAAATTCCTGTAGGTAGGCATGTTTCTCCTGGGGCCAAAGGCGCTCCTGCAGTGGAAAAAGTGTTGCTAATAATAATCAATGACCCTGAGCCTCATGGTGAATCTCTTCATGTTCTTCCTCTTGATGCAGCTTATAACAGGTCTTGTTGCTTCCTCTGGTTTTTCTAGAATGCCAGCAGTTACTCTGCAGAGATGACGGAGCCCAAGTCGGTGTGTGTCTCGGTGGATGAGGTGGTGTCCAGCAGCATGGAGACCGCTGAGACGGACCTGCTGAATGGGCATCTGAAAAAAGTAGATAACAACCTCACGGAAGCCCAGCGCTTCTCCTCCTTGCCTCGGAGGGCAGCTGTGAACATTGAATTCAGGGACCTTTCCTACTCGGTTCCTGAAGGACCCTGGTGGAGGAAGAAAGGTAGGGAGGGCGGCTGTTTTGTGTATCAAGCTGGGAGGAGCCTCTGAAGGAGGCAACAGGTTGTTTAGGCAAAGCTGGGGCCTGGAAGTTGGGAAGCTGAGCTTCTCTTCCCGACGGTCACTGCGGTGGTCAATTTATTCTATTGCTTTCTGCCTGAATTTTCCTCACCTATAAAATGAACAGGTTGGATTTGGTGATCTCAAAGTTCATGGTTGCTCTGAAATTCTGCGATGTCGTTATGGAGAATTTGACAAAGATTGATGGGTGTCAGAGTGTGCTCGTTTCTGGCACATAGAGTTCTCTTTTGTGGATGCTGTTCATGTCCATCTTTCAAGATGGAACTGTTTTTCAACCGCCCAGAGCAAAATGGGAGACAGGTGCCCCCTCCCAAGCGTGAAGTGTTAAAAAGTGGCCAGCGACCTAGACTGACCTCTCCAGAGAGCCATCTTGAAAGGATTCTTTTGTGGGTGGTCGTGGTGGGCTAGAAAGAAAACTAAACTGTTGAAATGAGCAGTATACTTAAAAATAGAAAAAACAGAGAGGATGGAGCTCAGCTCCGGAGGTGTCTGGAACGCCACACAAGGCGGGAGTTTGCCACCAGCTTGTTGCATGTTACAGGGAATTGCTGAGTGGTAGTTTGAGTTTTCTCAGCAATCTTTCCTGGCTCTAGAGTTTCAGAGTCTGTAGAGTTAATGCCACCCTGGGTTGGTGTGTTTTTTTCCAGCCTGATCTGTTTCTTCTTGTGGAATTTATCCTTTATCTCCTTCTGCTCCATGCACCCATTGTCTGCTCCTAAGTGGATCAGACAGGTGGGTTGGGGGAGCTGACAGGCAGAGGAGGTGTCAGACTTCATCAAGAAACCGTGGTCCCTAGTTTCTACCGAATCATGGAAAGCAACTTGAAAATCTGGGAGGACTTTGGAATAATACAAATGACTCAGGTACCCCTGGAATATTCTAATATTTTAGGACTTTGAACTTAAAACTGGATTCAGCCCTTCTTTCATTTTGAAGAAGACCAACCAAGACTCACAGTTTAAATTTTTAGTTGTCTTCCTTCTTTTCCTTATTATCTTCTTTTTGTTTTTCTACCCTCTTGAAGCTAAGTCTTTGAGACCCTTGGCACTGGCAGTCCTGTCTTCATTGCAATCACAATTTTAGAGCTTTGACAGACTGGTCCCTGGGACCTGTAAGCCCAGTTGGTGGCTGGATTACTGTATGTCTATGTTTGCATAACCAGAAACAGATTCAGCACCTTCTCAACAGACAACGGTATAGCATTGTGATGCGATACTTGCATTTTCAGAGCATGCCAGCCTGTTCTGTTAAGAAAGCAGCTCTGTGGCAGGCTCAGATGTGGGCCCACTCCTTTGATCCTGTTGAAATTTCAACATAGGGTTCTAGCTTTCTCCTTCTCAACTTAAAGCAAGATTTTATAGAAAAATGTATCAAGAAACCAGGACACCATGCCATGTTTTGGCCTCATGTGTCCATATAGACAACTTGTGGCAAAGCAGTGAGCAACAAAGAATGATTCCTGTCCGTCTGTTATGTGTGGCCTTGGAAGTGTTGTCATGATGGTAGAAAATGCTGGGAATGGTGTCTTGTAAAGTGAAGATGGGCTGTAATGCAGAAATGTAGACATCTGAAACCTGGTGACATCTGGGTTTGAAATGTCTTGGCATAAGCCTGGCACACAGCTGTAGCCAGTGTTTGCAAGTGAAGAGTATCGCTCCCCTACCCCGTGTGTTTGTCCGTTTTCACACTGCTATAAAGAACTACCTGAGACTGGGTCATTTTTAAAGAAAGGAGGTTTAATTGACCCACAGTTCTGCATGGCTAGGGAGGGCTCAGGAAACTTACAATCATGGTAGAAGGTGAAGGGGAAGCAAGGCATGTCTTACATGGTGGCATGAGAGAGAGAGAGAGAGAGAGAGAGAGAGAGAGAGAGCAAAAGAGCCCATACACATTTAGATCATTAGATCCCATGAGAACTCCCTCACTATCATGAGAACAGCATGGGGGAAACCGCCCCCATGATCCAATCACCTCTCACCCAGTCCCTCCCTCGACACGTGGGGATTACAATTCAAGATGAGATTTGGGAGGGGACACAGAGCCAAGCCACATCACCCAGTATGTGACTCGTCACCCCTGTATTCTCTAAGTGTTTAAACTGATCACATGAATCATCACAGTTAGCCAGTTGGTAATGGCTCTTAGTGAGGGAGGAGCCCCAACTGTCCGTTCTTAGAAGCGCAGCCTGGGTGGGGTGGCCACCAGATAGAGACTCGCCCTACGGTAACCTTGTGGGCTCAGGCAGGGGAAGAACCCAAAATGGGCTCCCGAGGGACCTCCCCATGAGTCAGAAATGGGTGGAGCCAGAGGGGTTGACAGACAGGATGTCTCTGGCGTGTTCCGGCTGCTGGTTTCTTCGGGGGGGGTCCAAGGGTAGTTTTGCTGTCTGGCTTCCTCCCCACTGCCCTCCCCAGCCACAGCAGCACCTGTGTCTGTCTTCCCTCTCCCTGCTGCTCCTCCCCTGCGTGCCCCATCCTTTCCTTTGTTCCTGGTGCCTGCAATTCAGAGTCTAGATGGCTTATCACTCCAGCACACAGAATAGAAAGGAAACTGAGGCAAAGGTGGTTAAGGGACTTGTCCATGCTCCTGGGCTCAAGAGGGGCAGGCCTGGGATGAGGGCAGCAATTTCCAGCTCTGTGCACTCCGACACGGTGGCCACGCCTTGCCTAGCACAGGGCCTTATGGGGTGCCAGGGTCCATGCAGCCAGAAAGGAAGCAGAGCTCTTCCTGGAGGCTCTGGTGCCCATAGGGTTTCCTGCTGTTGGTGGTTTGATTGTCATTGCTGAAGAGTTTTTCCTGCCAAAGGGTGCTAGCTGCAGAAGCCCTCTCTGTGCCCACTGTTCTCCCAACACCAGCCTGCTCCTGGGTGCTGCATCCAGTTGGCTCCAACTTGGGTACCATATTTCCCCAACTAAAAGCCAGGACAATCAATAACAGTGCGCATTAAATGTGGATCTTGTGTGGGGCTGCAAGAGGAACCGCATCCCACTGGACCTCACCCACATGGGTCGCCACCCTCCTGGTCGGCCTCTGTGCCTGTTGGTCCTCCAAGTCGGCCTCGTTTGCTCCTCCCATAGATGGGTTCCTCCCTCTCCTGTTTTTGTCCCTCTGATTGCTGGTGGTGGTCTCAGTCCCAGCCATGCTTAGGTTAGGCCGAGAAGTCAGAGCCCAGCCTTGCTCTGCATTTCTCTCTTCTCACAGTGGCGGAGTTTGTATTTGGCATCATCTCTGTGCGACCCCAAGTGTGACGCTGGGTCAGGGGCTACTTCTCTGACTGCTCTCAGTGTATTCATTTTGCTGTCTGTATCAAGCCCATTGTTTTCACCTTTTAAAAATTCAGTTTGATGCATTGAGCGAATTGTAATGATCACGCTGAGGCTGGATGTCCTGGCATTGCTGGGGAGATGTCTCCGAAGATAAGAAGTGAAGGAGTTTTGAAAGCACCTGGTTCCGGCCGGGTACAGTGGCTCATGTCTGTAATCCCAGCACTTTGGGAGGCCTAGGTGGGTGGACCACAAGGTCAGGAGTTCGAGACCAGACTGGCCAACACAGTGAAACCCTGTCTCTAGTAAAAATACAAAAAAATTAGCCAGGCATGGTGGCAGGCACCTGTAATCCCAGCTACTCGGGAGGCTGAGGCAAGGGAATTGCTTGAACTCAGGAGGTGGAGGTTGCAGTGAGCCGGGATCGTGCCATTGCACTCCAGCCTGAGGGACAGAGTAAGACTCCGTTTCAAAAAAAAAAAAAGAAAGAAAGAAAGTGCCTGGTCCCAAGCTTCACAGTAGGGCAAAGGAAACAGGAGCTCAGGCACAGAGCTGATTCGCTCAAAGGCAGAGCCAGGCTGGGACCCAGCTGTTCTGACTCACAGTCCAAGTTCCTTCCCATTACAAAGACACTGGACCACTCCAGTTGTTTCCAGGAAAGACTTTTTCTCACGTGATTTCACCCAAAACATGGTGCTGCGATACAAACTCAACATAGAATGCCATAGCAAAGTTGGGCATTGTGACCAGAATAACTTTATGAAGTCCTACATAATTATTTTAAAGAAGGAGAACTTTACAATTCTTACAAGAAAGGCCATGCGGGAAACAGTAGAGGTATTTTTAAGAAGGAGATGCCAGGCACTGATTCTTTAAAATTTTTGAGCTTGACGATTACTAAGCATTGAATATGGCATTTTAACAAAACATCTTGTATTTTCAATTGTAGTTACATTTTCACCGTATGATTAATGATGTCTTTGGAGGGAAAACTAGATCATGTAATAGATTCCTAGCAAAGAACATAATTGTGAGAGGAACTACTCTCAGGAGAGAGGAGTACACCCCAAGGATAATTTCCCCGGCTTCGGATACAGTAATTACTCTCCCTCAAGGAATTCACTCACGTAGGTTGTGCCAATGGGACAAATGGCTCGGAACAATACCATCTTTGGTGTTGTCACACCAACTGTGTTGGGGACAGATCAGAGTGATCTGGTTTAGTTGTTCCTCCTCACCCTTAGCGGCCTTTGCTTCCTACAGAGTAGACACTATGCTGAGAATATTTAGGAATGTGGTTAAGAGTAAATTCACAGAATAAAATTCTTCTTAGGTAAAGATGATGGGGATGAGCGGATCTTATTGTAAGCTGCTTTTAGAGCCCATTCACACAAGGATCTCATTTTATTAGGGTGTGACTTGCCACAATGAACAAATGGAATGCTTGGGTACTCGTACACTGCCCATCTCCCAGGAGATCCCGGCGGTTTCCAGGCATAGTTGACTGAATGAGAGCCGTTCTTCAATCCACTTGGCTCATGGGGCCAATTCAGGAAGGATCTGCGTATTCTCCCCGTGGAAAACTGTGACATGAGGCTCAGAGATGTGACCAACGACAAAGACTGGGGAGGAAGGAACTCAGAACCAGGTCTGTGTGATTTCAGGCCAAAAAGGAGCATGGCAAGTGCTTAGCCCTGACGTGGGCACAAGACTGGACGGCCAAGGCACAGCTGTGCCCAGCCCCATGTTATGAAATGGTTTGGGGTTGTCTTGGCTGTAAACTGATGTATTTTCCTTTTAATTGGCCTGCTTGGATGTCAGTGGCCGTTGGCCCTTTATAGGGATTTCCTGTCCCTCTGGAAAGGCTCCAGCTTCCCTCTCCTCACCAGGAAGGGGAGGTTGATGTGCATGGCGTGCTTTCTCTCCAACAGGTGAAGCGATTCTCAGAAATCAAATTCACCTCCCAAGATTACCTGGAGGCGAAGTTCAGGTTGAGAACAAACGTAGTCATATCTGGGGCTTTACAGCGTTTTCTTTCCTATCTGCAGTCAGGCCGTGGCCTCCACACAGTGATGCTCTGATGCTCTCCATGTCACCTCATGCTTTGAAACCCAACCCTCCAGCCTCATCCTTGCCAAAAACCAGAAGGGGTTAAATACTCCGGGCAGCGCCAAGTCAGATTATCTGTATTGGTTTGCTCCTAAGCTATAAAAATGCATTTGGACACCTTTCTCAAATTCAGGGTTGCTTTCTCATAATTTCCATAGCCATTTCACAAGGCCTGTAATGACAGACCATCTAAAGTGCATGGAAGGCACCATTAATAAATCCTTTCAGGAATTCCATTAAGGGAAGACTGGATTCCGACCAAGTGCTGGTGACTTGATCCAACCTGCTAGAACAGGGAGGGGAGGCAGCCCAGTTAAAGGCAGAGTGTGGAGATCCTGTCGCTAGGGGATTTCAGAGGGGCAGGTGCTCAGGCTGAAGGGGGACTGATAGTGCCCTAGCATGAGTGAGTTACTTTTGTCCTTCTTCGAGGCTGTTATGCTAAGATGGGCTTTCTTGTGGGTCCACAGGACATTTCTTTTAGTCCTTCACCTTTATTGGAGGCTACAGCTGATTCCTGGTGCGGTGTGGTAGCCCCAGGCCACTTGCAGGGATGGCTTGCTTGAGGCTGGGGCATTGACAAAGAGGATCCCAATGCCTGCGTCTGCCTTGGGGAATTCAGAGGACTGGAAAACCCTTCTTTTCCCCGCAGAGGCCAGTTCCTAGGTTCTTAGTGGCCCCCAGGAGTGGGTAGGCGGGCTACCACTCAGGCCCTGAGGGGTAGCATTCCTTTGGTGATGAGGTCTTCTGGCACAGTTCTGACCCCTCTGCCTTGCAGGGTCCCAAAGAGGCTTTGAAAAAATGTTGAGAATGGACCAACTCTCACAGCAGATTCATATGAGATGAATGTTTAGCCACTATGTGCAAGACCAAAGGGGTTTGCTACTTTCTTGGACAGGCTTCACATCCAAGGGGCCTAGGTGCTCCCCTCCAGCCTGCACATTCTCTCCCTATGAGCATGTTGCATGGGAAACCAAACCCTCACCAGCTGGGACCCAGGATCTGGGTGTGTGACTCCTTAGTGTGGCATTGTTAGCTGTGGCAGCCTCCCTGGACAAGGCTCAGATGGCTCTGCCAACATTGGCCTTGGGGTCTCCTTTTCTCTTTGCCACCCTCGGATTGGCAGGTTCTTTATTTGGGCATGTTAATACTTTGTCATTTTCCCAGAGAGTGCTCGTATTCTTGAACCATCTGGCCCTTCAGTGAGACTCTGTAGGACTGTGCTCTGCTCCATGGGGGTTGGTGTCACTGTTTAACTGTTGTTGAAGGATGTTCTTACCACGATCATTTTCACCTGCATGGTGGGTGCCCCCCTGCCTTCCTCTACCACCTTGAATAGGCTTGTATCTTGAAAAGTTCACATTCTCAAATGGGGGCCCTCCCTATAAACCAGAACCTAATCCACCGGTCCAAGAAATAACCAAAGGTGACATTTTGCTGAACACGACACCATTTCTTTTGTTTATAAATTGGCAGGAAAAAAATGTTTAGAATCATACACCTGCTCTTTCTGAGTTCAGTTCTAGAATCAACAGATTAGCGATGAACAAGGAAAACCATGTAGGTCAGATTAAATATATCTTGAAGGACTAAACTGTAAAACTAGGGATTTGTCATGGAGATGCATTCTCCATCAAACTCACATTGATGAAGTTCTGACACCTGCGTGGGAAAGCTTACTCTCAAATAAATGTACCCAGTGCCGACTGTTTTTGCTCACATTGTGAGAAAAGGCAACAAGATGGGTTTTCAGTCATGAGTGGTGGCGAGTGGGCCTGCAGGGATCCAGTCTGACCTGCAGCCAAGAGTTTTACTTCCCACTTTGTCAGCTGTGTGCTGTTTCGTCACCTTCGTGCTCTGTGGGGTAAATGGCACTTGGTGTCGAAAGTAAGACACACCAGGGTGACTTCAGGGCTGTGATTACATCCAGCTGAGACCTATATTTAGAGTCCAAATCTTGGAGCCAAAAGGAGTTGTGCTGCCGTAGCCTGCCCTCCTGCCCCGTGGAGGGAGCCTTCTTGCACCATTCCTGACAAGGGACAGCCAGCTTCTGTCTGAGCACTTCCAGCAACCAGGAACTGACACCTCCCAGGCAGCCGGGAGTATGTTTGCACAACTCTCATTCTTAGAAAATGCTTCTGTCTGTTGAGCTGAAATCTGTATCTGGGCAATGTTCATTTGTGGATCCAGATTCTGTTTTTTGAAACTCTGCAGACCAAGTTAATCTTGGTCTTGAAATGAGCTCACAGGTTAAGGGGAAAAGCCCAGCCAAGTACAGAACAATAACCAAATACATTACAATCCAGGCTACCTCAAGAGGAGGAAATAAGAAGTACATGGCCCTTGCAGGAAATGAGATCAGAGTCCTGCTTCGGGAGGTGGGCATCACAGCAGCATCCGCAGGGGGCAGGGCAGTGGGTAGGTGCCCCTGCTGGAAGGTTCTTGCTGTCTGTAAACTGATAGGGATGGAACTTGCTGGAAGGGCGGAACCTGAGTCATGTTCTTTCTGTTTCTTTTACTGTTACAAGGCAACTTGGTGCCTTCCAACCAAAAAAGTCCCCCTCTCTGATATCTCAATTGCTTATCTTGAAAGTGAACCTTTTGGCAGGAGTTTTGTGGGATTTCTCAGTTGTTATTTCTCTCCTCCCACAGTTTTGGGAGAAGGTTTTTTTTTGTTTGTTTGTTTTTATTTTTATGTTTTTTTTTTTTTTAGATAACTGGTGTTTACTGAGCAAATCGTGTTTGCTTTATTTGGCGATTTGCCTCATTAAGCCTTAGGGGAGCAGCCTGGGACACACATCAGTATGGTCATCTTCTCCAGAAGGGAAGGAGGGTGGAGGGGGGACAAGGGCCTGCCCAGGACCGCTGGCAGGTAGGCGGCAGGTCCAGCACTGGACTTAACACCTGGAGTCCCAACTCCCTGCCTCTATAAGCGCCACTGAGAACTCATCTCTTTGCAATCGCTCAGACCCAGGTAATAAAATGAGCTGTGTTGAGTTTTCCTTACCCAAGACATAAACCCCAAAGCCTGCTGACAATGAGGGGCTACAAAAGGCCTCTCCTCCTCCTGGGGGACGTGTTCCGGGAATTCTTTCATAGATGCAGGTATGGGGGCATCTTTGGCCTCTGTCCTTTGTCCCGAGCTCCCCGCACCTGGCTGGGGGCTGCACTGGACACCTCTGCCCACCCTGGCCCTGGGGTTATCAGGCCACCTGGCCTCCACCCAGACGTTCCCTCCCAGGGCGGGATTCGTCCTGGCCCGTGGTGATGTGTAGGCTCCTGGAAGGCCGGGCTCTGCCCACTGAGTGGCAGCTCTAACGTAGGCTCTCCATACTGAGTAAAAGCCCGTCCTTTCTCTGGCTGGTGCAGGTGCTGACTCTGCAGGCCTGTGGACGCAGGGTGACGTTCGCGCCCTTGCCTGAGCTCAACGCCCGGGAGAAAATAGCGCTGCCGGAGCCCCTCTCTCGCGCAGGTGCGGGCGGGGCGGGT
>NW_012117154.1:5871209-5879346 GCF_000951035.1 Colobus angolensis palliatus
CCGCGCGATTGGCTGCCGGCGCCCGGCGCTCGGCGCTGTTGCCAAGCGGGAGGAGGCAGCTGCAGCCCTGAGTAGGGGTCGCAGCCTCCCTGGGACAGGGCCGGCCTCATGCATAGGGAATCACCCGGGCAGTGCAAATCCCAGCGCCCCACACGTCCTGGTGTTCCCCTCCCTGGGTCCAGGAACACCGGGCCAGGAAGCCCGAGAGCCCTGGTAGTACGAAGAGTCGCCAGTGTGGACCTGACGGTGAGGTGTTGCCACCTGGGGCGGCCTGCGGTCCCTTCAGGCTTGAGCAGTGACTGGGAGACCCCGGGAATGGAAATGACGCGCAAATGCTGGTGTGGCGTCCGCAGGGGAACGGCCCGCTGGTGTGTGGGGTCTGCGCCTCTGTGGCTTCAGCAGCGTCGGGGAACTGCGGGAATCTTCCAGACTCCTGTTTAAATCAGAGAGGTCTGTCCACGAAAAGAGTCAAACTAAAACATTTAAAGAGATTTATCCTGAGAGATCATGGCCCGTGACACAGCCTCAGGAGATCCTGAGAACACATGCCCAAAAGGGTCGGGACAGCTTGGTTTCATGCTTTTAGGGAGAGGTGAGGCAGTGATCAGTACTTTAAGATGTACATTGGTTCCGTCCAGAAAGGTGGGACAGCCCAAAGGGGGCCTTCCGGGTTATAGGTAAATTTAAAATTTTTTCTAATTGGTTATTATCGATAGAAACGGATGTCTGGATTATGATACGGGGCTGTGGGGACCTAGGTTGTATCATGCGGATGAGGCCTCCAGGCAGCAGGCTTGAGAGAGAACAGACTGTAAATGCTTCATATCAGACTTAAGGTATGTGTTGATGTTAATGTTATAGGGTATGATAAGGCATGTTGGACGGACCCCCACTTCCTGTCATGTCCTGAAGCAGACTTTCAGGTGAAATTTTAGAGTGCCATGGCCAAGGAGGGAGTCTATCCCCATGGTTGCAGGGGCTGGTTGCCTTTGAATTTTATTTTTGATTTACAGGTCTTCAGGTGGCACAGTTTTCCTAGGAGACAGGTGATTTTTGATTCCTTATCAAACGTGCTGGTTTTGGTTTCAGCTGACAGTGTGGGGTGGAGCTGTAAGGGAGCCAGGGCCTCCTGGGGTGGGTCCAAGCATGTCTGAGGCTTCCCTGGGGTCAGCACTGAAAAGTGGCGGGGATGGGGTTTGGAACCTTGGAATTGCCCTTGGGAATCTGCAGCGTTGGCTCCGCTAAGTCGGCTGGAATCCGGAGATCATGCTGCAAGGTCACGCTTGCCGGCTGCCTGACGAGTCACTTCCACCCTGGGCAGGTTGGGGCAAGGACAGATCACAGCTGAGCTTTACGGAGTGTTTTCCAGGGCATCTATTACAGTTTTTTGTGTGTGAACCCTTAAGTGTGATAACAGACATCATTTCCACCAGCTGTACTCTGTTTGAGTAACTGGAAGGCCTGGGGCCACCTGGGTGGATTCGGAGGTGCCACGCTTTGCTGTCTCTGGAGACCAGGGCCTTCTCTAGACACCCAGTGGGACTAGTTCCCTCGGGCATAATTTAGGTGTTCTGTGAAATGTTAAACATCCTCTTTCAGATGCTTTGCTCAACCTTTTGGGCTCCTGACCAAATGCAAAGAGACCCAAGGGCTTGCTTTTCCTTGCAGTCTTGGGTTTTCGTTGCCTGCTTGCTTATTTGATTTTGTGACTGTGGAGCTCGCATTTCTGTAAGCCCATATAGAAATTACAGTTTCCAAGCCAAAACCCACAAAGCCAATGGGGGGACACAGGAAACCAGAGATGGTGGTGGATGAAAATCTTTGCAACAAGAAGGAAGGGCACATCTACGATAACTATGGTGTTACAGTAAGGATGTGTGTCACTAACATGAGAATGGCCTCTACACAAAAGTCTGTTGAAAAAGGGAGGAGCCCTTTCACTAAGTTTCATATTTATCAGTGCTCACATTAAGAATTACAGCAGAAGCTGCAGGTTTCCTGTTTCTGAAGATCTGCAAATGAGTTTGTCCAGAAAATGGCTGTGTCCTGAATGGTGTGAGCAGGAGGCCATCCAGCCTTGTACCTCTAGGCCTCCTCCCCTTCAGTTGTCATAAATGTGCCATGTGCCCTGACCCAAACCCAGCAGCCTTTCTCTGAATTTCATCTGGTTTAGAGAGGAAAATGGGCAGCGCCAATTCATCACCTTCTCTCTTCCCAGGGGCATTCTGTGCTTCTTGAGAACTACCCCTCAATGTCTGAGTTGGCTCAGTCTCTAGAATATGAATTTCAAAGAACTTAACCTGGCCAGCAGGGCTCCCTTGGAGCCCTTTTTCTCTCCCAGCTTTGCCTCTCTGCAGCCACTCCCCATGGGCTGGCCAGGCTGAACTGCCTGTCATTCTAGCATTTGTGCTTTCTTTGGGACACACCCTCTACCAAGAACCCACCTCATCTCCCCAGGCTAGGGGAAGCCTTCCTTCATTCACCCTTACCCCCGTGGCCAGGAGAGTCTTTCCTGGGTATGATCGTACTCCTCTGCTCCTATGATCATGGGTTTATGGTGCTCACCGTGGGATTTTGTACTTCTCTTCTGAGCTTCCAAAGTTACCCCTGCATCTCAGCTGCCCAGCCAGCACCTGGCTCAGAGCTGACGTGCAAATGAATGAATGGAATCACAAAAATCTAAATCACAGTAGAAGAGCATATACTTTTACCCTTAAAGACAGCTTGGTAGAGAGGAGAAGTAGAGAGGAAAAACAAGAGCCTTGAGATGCTGGGCTGTTTTGATCTTCCCTTACTGTGTCAAACCCATGAGCCACCTCTGACTAAGCTTCATGCAGGTGGTTTCTGAGGGCTGTTTCTTTGGCCTCACTTACAGCACAGTGGATAGGCGGATGGGCGGTTGGGGAATGGTAAGAGCCTGGATTCTGGGTCAAGCAGCCTCCTCTTGAATACCAGCTCCACCTCTTCTTAACCATGTGACCCTGGGCCTCAGTTTTTTCATCTACAGAACAGGGCTGTTCCGAGTGCCAAACTCAGAGGATTGGAGTGAGGAATAGCAGAGGTCATCGCTACAGCCAGGGCTGGCACACAATAGTGCTCAAGGCATTTTAATGTTACAGGTCAAATTTTGCTAAAAATTGTTTTTTTTGTGTTCTTGGTTTCATGAAGCCAAACACTTCTCCTTCTAGTAATAATAATATTAGCTTGGTATTTATTAGTCTGTGAGCAGTAACTTACTCTGTCTTCGCAGCAACCCTGCAGTCAGGTTTTCTCCCCATTCCCTTTGAGGGAGGAAGATGCTGTGGCCGGGAGCAGTGAGGGCCTTTGCCCGGGCAGCACGGAAAGTGCCGACTCTTACACAAAATGGGGATTTCAAGTCTCAACACCCTGAGCGCTCTGCTTTTTCCCAAGACGGGCCACATGCTCCCTGGAGTTGCCCTCCGAGAGAATTTTTGTATGGTTCCTTTTCTGAGACTTCTCCTGGTTTCTTACTCATGGCTCATATTGTGACTAATTTCAGACATGTTAAATCCCTCTGTCTTGAGACTTGTGTACTTGCATGTACAAGACAGGTAAGTCTTATTATTTCTGAGAGCTCCCTCAAGTACTTTCAGATCGCTGGGATGACAAGCTTTGCATCTTTGAACTATTTCTATTTCAGTTTCTACATTTGTGAGTTACTGGATGGAAATTTCCACCATTGAAACAAAGCTTGGCAAGCAACGTTACACTTCAGAATTTGGCTCATTGGCAAGGTTGATGCAGGTTATCTTAGGAGGATGTGAGATGTTATCAGCTCCTGTGTGTTTTAGTCTTGTGGCTAGATGGTCATGACTGAAAATTGAGGATGTCGTGCCCACTGCTCTGGTTTTCAGCTCGTGGCAGGGAGAGGTGGCAGCAGCGCTGGGGTTGGTGGGAGCCACTGTCTCACACCCATTGGCAGGGTGTGAACGTTGTTCTTGGATTTGCAAATATTTAATGTAAATCCATTAATGTTGTAGCTTTATAGAAAATGCACTTACTCTCCTTTGCGGTAATAACTAAATTAATATGTAACAAGGAGGTTAAGATGAATTGAACTATATGTGGAGCTTAGTTAAAATTTTCTTTCTCTCCCTATTTATTGCAATAAAATGATTCCAGGTGTAGCACTTTTTAGCAAAATGCCCTCAGTAAAGGAGGAGGCAGTGTAGGACAGAGCTTGGGAATGTGGGCTCCATGGTAAGAGAGTCTGAGTTCAGAACTGGCTCCACCACCCACTAGCAGGGCAACTGGTGACTTACCCCTCTTGTAAAAAGGAAATATTAATAATAAAAATATCCATCTTATTAGATCAAATAGCTTGATACTTATGAAGCACTGTGACCAGCATGTGGCACTTAATAAACCATGGCTACCCTTCTTTTATGTGATGTAATAAAATCATAATATCTTAGAATCACTAAGATGGATCAAAGCCTTTTAGTTCTCATTCTAAATGTTAAGTGTGGCTTGATACCTTAGGCTTTAGAAATGAAAGGGAAAGAGCAAGGATTTAGTTGGTGGCCACTGTTGACTTAGCATTTCCTAGGCACTGGGCAGTGTGCTCAGAGCCTCACTCCTACATGCTTCCATGAGCCTCATTGCTGCCCTTTGAGAAGGGAGGGGCGAGGGCAGGTGGAGGGGCCTTGTCCGGGATCACAGGGCTATAAGTGGCAGAGCTAAGAGGTGACCCAGGTAGCTGCTTCCAGAGCCCCACACTGGTCCCCTGGCTGGGCTACATCTTGCCTTTGTGTGTCTTTGGGTGACCCATGCTCGTAGAGCCAGCTTCCGGTTGGGGCAGAAGACCTTCCGGGGCCTGGCCTCTGACTAATACGATGGCTACTGCTCATCTACTCTGTGTCATAGATACTCACACCACTTGGGTGATGAGCTTTTGTCACATGGCCTCTTCAGAATCAGCGAGCTGGGCAAGGGGCCTAAGCTCCAGAAGGTTCCCCTTTGGTCATTGTTGGGTGTCTGGTGATTGCCAGGCTTCCAGTATCTCACCATTCAGATTGGAGCCCCAGAAAAGGAGCATGATGTCATTTCATCCCCTGGGCCATGGTTGTGGGAGCCCATGGTGCCTTCTGCAGGGCCCTAGAGAACGCTGTGTGCTCATCTTGGGACAGGCAGGAGAGGAGGGCAGGTGGCAGGATGAGGGTGCCTGCGGCCTCCAGGTCACACAGTATTGTGCCAGGCCATGGTGCCTGCCATGCTGGGTCTCCAACAGCCACACAAGGTGCTGCTTTCATGTTATCAGCGAGGAAACCGTGGCCTGGAGACAGGTGGACGATGAGTTCAAGTTCCTGATGCCAACAGGTGGACCCCAGGACCAAGCCTAGCCCAACTGACACCTGGCTCCTCCTGTTTGCTCTTCAAGGTCATATGAAACAGCCAGTGACTGCCTAGGGCCATAGTCCTTTTCCGTGAACTTGAAACATTAAAATGTTTACTGCCTTCACACTTATGGCTTAAAAAGTCGTTTGTGTTTTCTTTGAGGCAGAGTCTCGCTTTGTCACCCAGTCTGGAGTGCAGTGGCGTGATCTCAGCTCACTGCAACCTCCGCCTCATGGATTCAAGTGATTCTCCTGCCTCAGCCTC
The DNA here is from genome assembly GCF_000951035.1 of Colobus angolensis palliatus. NCBI lineage: Eukaryota > Metazoa > Chordata > Mammalia > Primates > Cercopithecidae > Colobus > Colobus angolensis. The sequence continues at coordinate 5,876,832 of NW_012117154.1, forward strand.
CCACGTAGCTGGGATTACAGGCACCCATCACACCCGGCTAATTTTTGTTGTTTTTAGTAGAGACAGGGTTTTGCTATGTTGGCCAGGCCGGTCTCAAACTCCTGACCTCAGGTTATCCACCCACCTTGGCCTCCCCAAAAGCTGGGATTACAGGCGTGAGCCACCGCGCCCAGCCAAAAAGTTAATTTTAATGAGAATGAAGCCATGTTGTCGAAAAGTCTGATGAGCTTGGGAGGTTGTCTAATGGTGGAGACTACCAGCCAGTTCTCATGGCCTGGACCAGATTAAGCCCTATTGTCTATTTCTGGGAGAGTAAATGGCATGACCAGCACAGGCCACACTTGGTCACACCTACCAGATGTGCATTCCCGTACCACGCAGGGGACTGAGGGCACTCAGGTGGGGATTTAAGAGGGAATTCAGGGCGTGGGCAGATCCTCTGAAGGACTTCAGGAGGCTTGGGATCTGGAATGGACACTCTAGCCTGACAGTCAGCAGTCCTGGTGAATAGCATGTTGGTCTCCAGGAGTCTTATCCTTCTGACTGTCACAGACACGTAGTGAGAGCCCTGGCCACGTCCAGACCTGACTGCCTCTTGGGATTCTTTGGAGATGGCCCTGGCTGGGCCGCCAGCTTTCAGCATCCATTTATCATAAAAACCAGGTGCACAGCGGAGATGCTTTTTCCCTCGTGACATCTGTGAGCTCACCATAAACGGAGAGGGGGAAATGCATCAGAGTGTGTTTCTGCGGGGAGTTTAAAAATCCACAGGGTAGTCATCCCAGCGGTTTGGGAGGCTGAAGCGGGTGAATTACCTGAGGTTGGGAGTTCGAGACTAGCCTGGACAACATGGTGAAACCCCATCTCTACTAAAAATACAAAAATTAGCTGGGCGTGATGGTGCATGCCTCTAATCCCAGCTACTCAGGAGGCCGAGGCACGAGAATCACTTGAACCCGAGAGGCAGAGGTTGCAGTGAGCTGAGATCGCACCACTGCACTCACAGCCTGGGCAACAGAGTGAGACCCTGTCTCAAAAAAAAAAAAAAAAAAAAAAAATCCATAGGGTGTTGATAATTTCATACTGTTTCCTAAGGGATTCTCTTGTATTAAAAATGCCCTGCTGGGTGCAGTAGCTCACACCTATAATCCCAGCACTTTGGGGGCTGAGGCAGGAGGATTTCTTGAGGGCACGAGGTTGAGACCAGCCTGGGCATCAGACCCTATCTCTATTTAAAAAAAAAAAAAATAGCGAGGCATGGTGCATGCCTGTGGCCCCAGTTACTTGGGAGGCTGACGTGGGAGGATCACTTGAGGCCAGGAGGTTGAGGCTGCAGTGAGTCATTATCATGTGACTGCACTAGAGCCTGGACAACAGGGCAAGACCCTGTCTCAAAAAAAAAAAAAAAAAAAAAAAAAGAACTCCCCATGATGTTTTTGATTACTTCTTTTATGAACATGCTTGCCATTGAAAGCACAAAATAATGAAATCCCTTTCTAAAGCTCATGGGACCAGCCACAAAGTAGACTCCAGTACATTTTATTTTAAGCAAAGTTACAAAGCACGTGCAGTTCTTACTACTGTATTTTGATTTTCTGAGTTTCCTTTAGGAAATATTGGCTTTTTAGAAAGACTATACAATGGGCCTGGCACAGTGGCTCAGGCCTATAATCCCAGTGCTTTGGGAGGCCAAGGCAGGAGGACTGCTTGAGCCCAGGAGTCCAAGACCAGCCTCAGCAACATAGCGAGATGCTGTCTCTACAGAAAATAAGATTGGCAGAGCATAGCAGTGTGCACCTGTAGTCCCAGGCACTGAGGAGGCTGAGCAGGGAGGATTGCTTGAGCCTAGGAGTTCAAGGCTGCAGTGAGCTATGATAGCACTGCTGCATACTCCAGCCTGGGTGACAGCAGAGACCCTGTCCCTAAAAACAAAACAAAACAAAAACTCAAACTATACAATGAGAGAGGGGGTGGGAGCTGTATCATAGGTGTGTGGTATCTGGAACCAAGCGGTGACGCTGAGGAGGGCGGAAGGAGCATGATGAGAGGTGGCCGGGTGACTTGGCTGCTGGAGAACGCTGGCTGTTAGGGGACATTCATTCTGCTCCGGCTCTTGTGTTATTTCACACTTTCCACATCCCAGTCCTGCACAGCAGACCACGAACCTGCGCCGTGACCCATAGAGTTCTTTGTTGTGTTTTTTGGTTTTTGTGCCTTCAGAGGCTGAAGTGCAATGAGGCAATCAAGCAAGCTCCACCATGGCCCTGAGGGCTTGTGAAAATGCTGGTGGCTGGGCCACACCCCGGAGGCTCTGAGTGAGCAGGTTTGGGGTGGGCAGGGTTCCGTGTCTAATAAGTACGGGGTGATGCTGCTGTTGCTGGTCCAGGGATCCCACTTTGAGAACTGCTGAATTAGAGTAAAGGGGAGTTGGTGGCCACATGGCAGCCACCCTGGGCCCTGGGAAAGCTGGAGCAGGAGGTGGCGTCATCCACATTTGCACTGCAGGCAGGAGTGA
>NW_012117154.1:5879896-5902845 GCF_000951035.1 Colobus angolensis palliatus
AGACAGTAGTTGCTGAGGGGCCGCAATAGAGGATGGGCGTGAGAGTGGAGAGGTGTCTGTGGCAGGATTCCTGGGGCCCTGTACAGACAGCGGTGGTGGAGAGAAGCAAAGAGAAGTGCAGTTCTATCTAACCTAGTAATTTTCTTTCCTCTTCTGTAAAGCCTCTTTATCTTTGGCTTACAAAAAAAATTCTTTTAAATTGCTTCCCTCTTGGTAAAACATCACTATAAGCGACAAAATTATTTGCAGAGACTGGAACGTGAGGTTAGTTGGGGGGTGGAGAGGGCATCCTAGGAATGGACATGGGGGCTCACAGGGATTCAGAAGGGGCATCCAGACCCCAAACTTCTCTTGTCCACTCCCAGTGCAAGGTTCTGACAAGAGCCTGCCTGAGCCCTTCTCTCAGTATTTAGTAACACTCGATCCTAACAGAAGAAGGTCGGCCATTTCCACTGTCCTCTGTGCCAGCTCTCAGGACCGGATTAGAAACACAGTTAACATAGCCATTGCCTTGCCAATATAAATTGATAAAGTTATAAGACCTCAAAAGTTGCTTCTCTTCTGCACTGCATTTCCTACAGTCTAATTTGGAGTTTTGTCTTACTTTGCAATCCCCACTCTTTTTTTGGTGAAGAAATTGAGCTTTTCCTCCTCTAAAATGATGGCAGATTTTAGTTGCAAGGATCACAATTCGTGAATTTTAAAAATTATACCTGGAACAGGGACATGGCGGTGGTGGTCTGAGAATGAGCTGGGAGGTGTGAAACCTTGTCACTGACACTCAAGGACAGGACTGTTTCGTGACATCCATTTCCTAGCCACAAAAAGCTTGGAAAACACCCACTTAGAGCTGAGAGTGACCTTCCCTGTGGGAGAGGCACACTCACAAAGGGAACGACCGTAGGCAGATGAAATTCCCAGCTTGCTGATGGAACCTGAGCTTTAGAGAGGGCTGTTGACTTGGCTGGAGCCATCCCTGGAGGGGCTGAGTTGAAACCACAAGTGAGAACTCGATGTGGGAATCTACCACCTGCTGAGGCTCCGGCCTGCAGTGGGAGCTGAGTGTCTGGAGTGAAGGGTGGTGTTTGCCAGACCTTGTGTTCCCTGGGCTGCCTCAGGGGGCTTCTCCAGTGAATCTAGACACCCCACGCTTTGTACCAGGGAGCGGATAGGGTGATGTGAACTTCTGAATCCGAGGACTTCTGAAAAGCCACAGATGGAAGAGCCAAAGAAAACAGGATTTACTTGGAAGGACGAGCCTCTCCACTGGCTCGCATATAGGTCTGATCTACAAGGAACCTGTTGGGTTGTGGGTTTTGTAGTTACAAAAATTATTCAGGAACCAGAAAATTACATTCTTCTCCAACTGGTTTAGGCATTCAGTCCAGATACAAGGATTATGAAATTTAAAAAAGCAGCATCTTAAGCCCAGCTTAACCCCAAACAACATCTTAACCCCAGTGAAGCGTTCTTGGAGGGTGGGCGCGGCCACACATCCTGCAATCCAGCGCAGACATGATGGCCTCTCTGGCCAACCACGGGGACAGGAAGAAGAAGGATAGAGGGCACAGGAGAGACAGGACTGAGCTGGGTTCCCATGTGGTGTGAGGGAGGCAGGGAATGGCCCAGAAGGCTGGCTCTGCAAACAGGAGTGGCATCAGAAACAGAGAAGAGAGCCCAGCTCATGGCCGAGGTGAGACCAGGAGAATTGGGGCAGTATTTCCTTATCTATTCCTGAGATCCACCCTTTCTGAAAATCATCTGCACAGCTAAGCATCTTGGTGCAACGCCGATGAGGAGGAGACGGGGCACCAGGCAGCAGACTCGGATGAGGAGGATTCAGGGCACCAGGCAGCAGAAAGTGCTGACTCAGCAGCACTAGACCACATGGCCGGCTTCCTTTCTCCCTCGGAATGGCCTGGAATTTGATCAAGAACAGCAGCCCCGGGAGCATCCTAGAGAGGTGGGGGCAAGCAGGGGACACGGAGAGGGAGGGAGTGGTGACTCCGGGCAGGTGGCAAGAGCCAGCTGATGAGTATGGGGAGAGAGGTCTCTTCTCCACCCATCCACACTGACATCTGGGGAACTCATTTAAGCTACAGATGCCAGCTTTTGGATTTGCAGAACGGGGCAGTGACTGAATTTGCCATCAAAACATTTAGAAGAATAAATGCACCAGTTTTTACAGAGGCTGTAGACATAAAGCCATTTCTCAAGAGGAATGATAGTTGTTATTGGATATAGGATAGCTTTGAAAAGGAAAGATGATGGAGATATTTGTCACTCTTTAAGATACTGGCAAAACAATAACGCTGTTCTAATAATTTACCTGTTATTAAATATTTTCATAAAATAAGCTCAGTCCATGTGCAAAAATAATAAATAATGCTGCTTTGCCCTGATGGCTAAGAGAAAGAGATTCTCAGTTCCAGTTTTTCCTCACTGACGTAAAGGGATGGAATATCGTTTCATGAGCTTTTAAGTTTCTTCATCATTTTCCCTTTCAGAAAGTAACAAATATAATTTCAAGATAGAATGGCGTATGTGTATATATATGAATATGTATCTATTTATGCTTCTATACATAAAGGCATACATGTGTGATTATATTTTAATAAGAGCACTTTTTAAGTCAGGAAAAGACCTTAAAGATTCATATAGTCCACGTTCCACATTTTATAGATTAGAAACCCAAGGCCCAGGCTGAGATTTTTTAGTTTAAAATAAAACAGTTTTTGAGATTAAATTCTGGTACTGCCACATCTAAATTTGAATCTTGTAGGCCTGTATTTATTTTGTTCTGAACAAGAAGGTTTGATTCCATCATCAATTAAAAAGTCTCAGGTAACCAGACTGGGATAAGTTTTTAAAAGGAAAAAAAAAAAAAATCCCACAATTAAAATGAAGCCACAAGACTAGAATTTGACCGCGATTTTAAAACTCTTCTAAAGAAACTTTGTTTTACTTCGAGTTAGACGTGACTGTCTAAGGTAAGATATATGAACTATTATAGACTTCCGAGAAACAATTTCTAGCTGATCCTTTCTGTTTCTCGGTGAGTGTGTGTCTTTCTCTGAGGAATTTTCAGGATAAAGACATTTGAAATTCTTTTTTCTATTTTCATCATGGGGAAAAAGCATCTTTTCTTCATTCAGCAAACTTTTAGTATCTGTTATAAGCAAAGTATTTTTGCTCAGTCTTCGGGAGGAAAAGGTAAAGAGAGCATGTCCCTCAATGAGTTTATGATTGACAGGGACACAAGGAGCCCTCACTACCGGGCAGGGGTTCTCTAAGACAGTGAATGATGCCCAGAGAAGGGTCATAGGAATTGGAGGAGAGTTGAGAATCTCTGGAGAAATCACCGGCTTTGGGAAAGGCCACAAGGAGGGGCAGAACCCGGGAGCACAAATGCAGCTGGTGGAGAACCGAGTGGGTGCGGTGTTTAGAATTTAGGTAACGGGAGAGTATGGTGATGGGCAGTGTTGGAAATAGACTTTCTGGGAAGCATTTGGGTGCAGATCTTGGACTAGAATGCTGACTACGATGTAGTAGGTTGATGGTGACCCTCCAAAGTGGTACGTACATGTCCCAACTCTCAGAACCTGTAAGTGTGACCTTATTCAGGAGAAGGGTCTTCTCAGATAGAGGTGACCAAGTTAAGGATCTCCAGATGGGGCCACCCTGGCTTAGGATGGATTCAAAATCCAAGGACATGTTCTTACAAGAGAAGAAGAGGAGAAAAAGTCACCGAGATGCAGGAGAGAAGAGACAGAGACATGTGGAGGAGACAGCCCCATGAAGATGGAGGCAGCTGTTGGAGCGACACAGCCACAGTCCATGGACGCCAGGGGCCAGCAAGAGCTGGGAGACGCAAGGAAGGACCCTCCCCTGGAGCCTCCGGAGGGAGTGTGGCCCTGCGGACACCTCGATTTCGAACTTCTGCCCCCAGAATGGTGAGACAGCACATTTTGTGGTATTTTCTTGTGGCAACCTGAGGCCACTAATAATATGCAAAAGAAAAGGAAGCAAAGATGGGTGTGAGAGAGCAACATTTTGAAAAAGACAAGTGGTAGGAAGCATAGAGAGAAGGATAAAGAAGATTAGGTTTCTTTCTGCTTATTTGTAAAACCTGTTTAAGCTGCAGTAAGATTGTCATGATCTCCATCATCATCTGATTTATCCCCCAGCCAGTTCCTCTGTAAAATCTGGAAAGACAGTAGTTGCTGAGGGGCCGCAATAGAGGATGGGTGTGAGAGTGGAGAGGTGTCTGTGGCAGGATTTGTGAGGCCCTGTCCAGACAGCGGTGGTGGAGAGAGGCAAAGAGAAGTGCAGTTCTATCTAACCTAGATAACCCTGGAGCAAGGATGACTGTGAGACACCACTCGTGGGGGTGCAGGGGCAGCCGCCACAGACATCGTTTGGCTTCATGAAGCTGAGTTGAAGATGGGCACCCTCTGTGGCCCAGCACTTTCACTTCGACCTGAATACAGTGCTCTCAGCAGCACTGTTTATAACAGCAAGACTGGATACGACCCAAATGTTCATTGAAAGTAGAGTGAATAAGCCGGGCAGGTGCAGTGGCTCAGGCCTGTGATTCCAGAACTTTAGGAGGCTGAAGCGGTTGAATTGTTTGAGCCCAGGAGTTCGAGAGCAGCCTGGGCAACATGGCCAAACCCTGCCTCTACAAAATAAAAAAAATTTAAAAATTTTTAAAAAACCACCTGGGTGTAGTGGTGCAACCTGTAGTCCCGGCTCCTTGGGAGGCTGAGGGAGGATTTTTTGAGCCAGGGAGATTGAGGTTGCAGTGAGCCATGACTGTACCACTGCACTCTGGCCTGGGTGACAGAGCAAGACCCGTCTCAAAAATAAAAAAATGGAAAAAAGAAGAGTGAAGAAACGAACTGTGACATGGTCCCACAGTGGAATATTACAGAGCCCAGAAAATAAATGAAGCACAATTACAGGCATCAACAAGAACAGATCTAATGGACAAGATAATGTGGAGGGAGAAAAAGCAATTCCTAGAACACATGCCATGTGATGCCATTTCTAAAAACTTCAAAACATTCAAAAGTCACTGAAATTGTTAAAGGATAAATATGAACGTGGTGCAAGATAGAGAAAAACAAGGATATAATACCATTCAAGAGAGTGGGGGTATCTGGTGAAGGCCGGGGACTGAGATGAGGGGGGAGCGCTGGGCCTGGGGAGTGTTGCTGAGATTTGCTGAGATTACCGCTTGGCTGGCTTGTGGGCACATTTATTTGTCATTGATTTATTCATTTATTTTTCTTCCTCGCATCTCACAAGCAAGTGATCTGCACAGAGAGTAAGTGTCATGTTGTGTGTGGACTCTGGAACCAGACCACTCAGTTTAGGTTCTGTTTCTGGTCAGTTTCGATTCTGCTTACTAGCTATGGTTCTTGGGGAAGGTTATTTTAGGTCTCTTATGCCTCAGTTTTCTCATCTGGATGTATTGAAATATGGACCTTGCAGTGTTCTGGTGAGAATTAACTGAGTTATGTATTGAGAATTAAGTGAGTTAATGTATGCAAAAGTTTAGAATCCTGCCTGAGGCATAGTGGATCTGTATAAGCATCAGCTATTGTCATCATCAGCATCATCATTTTGTAAATGTAAGGCAGTTTGAAATCAAAAAAGTAAAAAGACAGTATGGAGCTGTAAAGAAGTGAGAGGGAGGGCCAGGCACAGTGGCTCACGCCTGTAATCCCAGCACTTTGGGAGGCTGGAGCAGGCAGATCACAAGGTCAGGAGATCGAAACCATCGTGGCTAACAGGGTGAAACCCTGTCTCTACTAAAAATACAAAAAAAATTAGCCGGGCGTGGTGGCGGGCACCTGTATTCCCAGCTACTCGGGAGGCTGAGGCAGGAGAATGGCGTGAACCTGGGAGGAGGTACCCTCCATGTAGGCTATTCCTGAGTCTCATTTTCACTGATCGGAACATAACACAAACGTGCTTGTCTCTCTTACACTTACCCCTTTCCTCCCTGGCATGCTGTGCTGCTGGGATGGAGGCTGGGTCAGGAGCCTAACAAGGGGTGTGTGCAGGGTATAGTAAGGTGGTCCCCAGATCCCGGAGGGATCAGCTTGGGAGAGACGCACCAGACACATGAAGGGAAGCAACAGCAGCGCTAAGTGGCATTGCTGGCAGGAATGGCAGGATCACAACACAAGGGCAACAACAGAAACGAACACAGGGGCAGCTCAGCGCCCAGCAGACATGAACTTGCCTGACCGTAGCCCTGTGGGGAGCTCGGGCTGTCACTGTCTCCTCTGGGTAACAGAGGCCCACGTCGGTGACCTACCCAGGAGGGAAGCAGGATTCGGATCTGACTAGTTTGCCTCCAGGCCCTACTGCTTTGACTCTCCTGATAGTAAAATGATGAGTCTGCAAATTGAACAAATAGATGTGAGTGGCCCTGGTGCTTGGAGGAAGGAGGTTTGCTTTAGGTTTGGGCAGGAAAGGGAGGGCCTGTATTCATGGAGGCCCAACCAGGTGGCAAATGCTTCACAGTCCTAATCTCATTTTGTCTCCCCAGCAGTTCCGGGTGGAAGGAGGGATGTATTGTTACCCCAGTTTACAGATGAGATAACAGAGGCTCAGCGAGATAGGCTAAGTTGCCTTGAGTCCAAAGATGACTAAGGACTCGATGTAGGATTTGAGCTGTGGCCAGCTACCCTGTGAAGTTTACTTGGTTCTTGGGGCCACAAAACTGGCTTGATGAGCAGGCAGGACAAGGTTGGGATGAGGATAGGGTAGTCCTTCTCAATGGGATGAATGGCAGCAGCCAGTGCATGATTGGGAGACCCTGACCAGACCAGCCTGGTGTGGGGGAGGTGGAGGCGAGGCGGGGGGAATGGGAGACGGGTCTGGAAGGGCCCAATTGTGGAAAGATGGCCTTGAAGCCCAGGCCTAGGTATAGTCAGTCCTGGAGGGAGACAGTGGGGGCCCACCCAGAGAGAGCTGGCAGACTATCACAATCCACTGGAGCCCCTACTGTTCCCAAGCAGGCCACGCCAGCACAGGCCTTGGGCATGGGAGGGCCTCCCAAGTCATGCGCGGGCCCAGAGTCCTTGCTTTACTTTACAAGACAAGTGCAGAGCTGAGGCCCAAGGCTTGCATGTGGCATTCTCTCAGTGTCCGTCGAATCTGAAAGGACCAGGGAAGCTCAGGAAGCTGGGTTCAGAGTCATCCTTCTGCCTGGTGGCCACCCTGGCCATGCCACTGGGTTGCTGGAAACCCCAGCGGTGGAAATGGAACCGCTGCCTCTGAAGCTCTCCCCACAGTGCTTCTTGGATGTGGCCTTGCACGGGGGCAAGGGTTGGATGAGACCATCTCCAGCTCTGTGCCATCGCCTGGACGAGAAGGAGCTGTTGGCCGCCATTCTCTCCAGAAACCTCAGCAACGTGAATGTTCAGGGATAGCGATAAGACCTCGCGGTTGTCAGCTAACTCCTGCTTCTGGAAGCTTTCCAGATCTCCCTGCGCCTACCATTGTGCCTGTGCTGGATTTCTGCTTGTTTTTCCTTTTTCTTTCAGAGTTTGAACTTGGGTTTGGGAGGATGGTAATTTGATATATTAGAGCAGCAGTAATGGCTGTCATTAAGCAGAACCCAGCTCCTTACTGTCTGTATGGATGGGCCGAGTGCGAGCCAGTGTGTGGGGCTGGGATGCCTGAGAGCAACACGAAGCCAGGGCCGCTGGGCCGCTGGGGCAGGTTAGGGACTCTTCTTTCGTTATCCTGTTCGAGACTCAGCCGTGGCAGCTTTGGAGGGTCTCTGGCTTCTGGTTGACTTTGGAGTATGATTTTTTTTTTTTTTTTTAGATGGAGTCTCACTCTGTTGCCCAGGCTGGAGTGCAGTGGCCAGATCTCAGCTCACTGCAAGCTCCACCTCCCGGGTTTACGCCATTCTCCTGCCTCAGCCTCCCGAGTAGCTGGGACTACAGGTGCCCGCCACCTCGCCCGGCTAGTTTTTTGTATTTTTTAGTAGAGACGGGGTTTCACCGGGTTAGCCAGGATGGTCTCGATCTTCTGACCTCGTGATCCGCCCGTCTCGGCCTCCCAAAGTGCTGGGATTACAGGCTTCAGCCACTGGACTATGATTTTTCTTTAGTGGGGTTGACTTTGATGTCATTCAGTTTGGAGATGTGTCCCAAATAAACCTTTAATCACAGAAAAGGTGTTTGGAAGGACAAGTGGCACCTTCCTGGCCCAGTGACTGCAGGTTAGGGGTCACCCTCCCATTGCCCGGCCTTCCCTCCTACTTCCCAAGCAACCACCTCTGGGGTTTGGCATTTTGAGGGTTCCCACTTGGATTTTAACCCCCATTGACAGCAGGTTTAGGAAAGCCAGCAGAGGGAAGCCCTCCTCCCTGATGTCATCTCAGTCCAGGTGGTGTTGGGGTGAGTGAGGTTCTGGTGCCTGGGGAAGCTGCTGCTTGAGAATAGCAGTGGAAAGAAGTTTTGTGGCAGCAGCTGCTGCCTGTGTGTTCCGCAGAGCACCTGGCAGGAGAGACTCACCTTCCCAGCCCCAGCATGCCTGGATGCTACATTAGCACGCAGGGATGGACATGGTCGGAGGTTCAGGATGCAGTGGGCAAGGTGTCTAAGATCCAGATTGCCAGCCTTGGAGCAGCTGGTGGGACAAAGGCTATTCCCAGGGATTGCACCTGCCTAGGCCTGCATCTAGAGAGGATCCTTTCAGCCGGAGATGCAGGAAGTTGGCAGAGCTGGGGTAAAGGGCAGAAACATAAAGACCTGGTCAGTAACAGCTGCAGCTAAGGCGGATGCCCAGAGCAGCTCAGAGAACAAGATCAGAGATAAGCCAGCACCGGTGTCAGTGGGGGGATCATCCCAGCCATCATGTGGTTTGAGGGGAAGCTAGGACCCTGCTTGGTACAATTCAGCAAGGTACAGAAGAATGTGCATTCCATCCTGTGGGTTCTGCTTCTCTCCTGAAGCCTCTGTCAAGAGCCGCTTTGGATCTTGGTATGGAGAAACACCTTTATTTGGCCAGACCCATCTGGCAGAGGCAGTCACGATGCCATTGGACCCCCAGGCAAGCAGCCCCTCCTAGAGGGAGAGGGTCTTGGAAGGTCTGTTGTGACCCCCGTGACACTCTGGTTCCTAGGGAACCCTAAAGGGAAACGGCAGGTGAATATGGATTTCTGTCCTTTCTGCCTGCCAGGTTCCTGAGGGACCCCTGACGTCACCGTGCCACTGGGCCCCTTGTCTGCAGGGTAACTTGGCTTTGAAGGAGCATCAGGGGACCCTCTGTAGGATTGGGGGTGAGATCAATGGACCTGCCAGCTGTTACTGTTGGGATTATAGGGAAGTGAGGAGGTTGTGTGCCTCCTTGGGGTCTGAGTGCCTCCTTGGGGTGCCTAAGGGAGACTGAACAGCATTTTGGTGATATTTATTGATGTCCCTACTCCCTTTGCACGGTATTTATTGCTGTGATTACTCCCATCACTTGTGGGATGCTGACCTGTGCATAGCACAGTTCAAAATACCCGATCCGAGCAGACAGGAAGGAGACAGCCGCTGTTGCTTAGAATTAGGGGCAGGGATGAAACCCATGAGATGAGGAGGCTGGTGAAGGAAAGGGACTGGGGGCAGTGGAGGGATGGAGAAATGGACAGAAGGATGGATGGGGAATGCTGAATGGGAGGGAGAGCCCAGAACCAGGATGACACAAGAAAACAACCCTTGGCTGTGGTCAGGTGACCATGTTAAGGCCATTAAAGTCATGCTTGGAGAAACCACATAGATGCTTGCAGCTTTGCCTGTCATCCAGTCGACTTCAGAGCACAGCATCAGTTCGAAATCCAGCGGCAGATTTTCCTAGTCCGACAAATTAAATCAGCTGTTCTCCTGGCGCCAGAGAGGGCTTCCTGACCCACACTCCCTGAGGGGTGGTAGGGAGGGGTGGCCTGTGCTTGGCACACTAGTGGGCAAATGATACTGTCTTCATTTTATGAGCAGTTCTTGCTCCCTGTGACTTAGAATCGCTCATGTGTGTTTTCAGATCCGTTTTGATGTTATTAAGCCCGACTTCCCAGACTTCCTTCCTGTTCTTGTTGTTGGCACAAAAACCCCCTTGCTGTTTCCGAAGGTGCAAAAAGCAAGAAGAGGATTGATCAGTGCATGGCTTCGCCGCATGATCACGAAAATGGAGGCGGTTGATGAGAAGGCCCTTGGGCATTAGGGGGAAGAAACAAGCGGGATAAATAGGAAATGTCACTGGATGTCGTAGAATGTGGATTTCTGTCCTTTCTGCCTTGGGTTTGCTCTTGGGGAGGGAGGAAGAGGGGTCTGGGAGAACAAGACAGTCCGTTTGAGAAGGAGCCCCTTTCAGCTCAGGGCTGAGATGAATGGGGAGTGAGGGGGAGGGGAGGGAGTGCAGCGCAGCTGGGCTCATCCCATCAATGTTGGCATCCAGAGAAAAATCACGGCTTTGGGTGGGGAAACTGGGTCCTGCTGTGTAGTTTTCAGATTGAGGTTGATGTGAGACTTGGAGATCATTTGGCAACCTTATTGGTGCTATGGACATAATTTAAATAATGGGAAGAATTTTATTCTTAATAGTTCCAGCCAGGTTTAGAAGCCTGGAAAAAGACCAATTCTGCTTTTAGAAGTATAAAAATACCGCAGGGATGGAAAATGCTTCATGCCTGACAGGCAGATGTAAATGATTTCCAGTTATATTTCAGTACCTGCGCAGGGGCAGGGCCCCGTTGCTAGTGATCTGATGAGCTAGTCAGCCTGTGGGGCGCGGTGTGCAGGGGGCGTGTGCGTGCACACAGGATGTGTGTACATGGTGTGTCCGTGTCAGCACATGATTGTGCATGCATGGTGTGTGTGCACGTGATGTGCATGTGTGTGTATGGGTGGATGTGTATGTGTGAGCGCATGGTGTGAGTGCACATGTGTCTGTGTGTGGGTGTGTGTGCATGCGTGTGTGCCTATGTGCACATGGTGTGTGCATGGCGTGGGTATCATGGTGTGTGCGTGCACACTGTGTACAGGGCAGACGCACTGTCTGAAGGCCCCTTCAGTTGTAATAGGCAGGAGGAAACACCACTGAGAATTTCAGCTGTGAGCTCTTCTCTTCCCCACTTGGGGCCGGGATGTTTTTGCAGAAATCACAGAGCAGCTCTCAGAGACCACACTCATTGTTTCTTCTGGTTTTATGTGTGTTGACTTTCCCTTTAATCCATGCTCAAGCGCCCCACTTGTTTAGTGGGGACGTGGCCCTACTTTCAACGAAAATCTCTCCAGTTCTCCTGCTGCGGCCTCTTGGGCTCCCGGGGAACAGCGCCCTGAGCTCTTCTCCTTCTTAACTGGTGAGTTCTGCAGAGAATGGGGCTATGGTTGATAGTGTAGTCTTTGGGAACTTTTGTTATTAGACAAATGTCCACTTTGTTTTCTAGCCCATCTCTTTGTGTCCCCAAGGCGATCGAGCTGGAGCCAGGGGGCCCCTAGAGCAGTAGCAGCCACTGGGGGGAGCCACAGGGAGTCAGGTGCCTTGACTTGGATCCAGGTGTGCACACTTTCTTTCCAGGGGTCTCTGGGCGAGCCCTGTAGCCTTCCCAAGCCTCCCCCTGTCTTGTGAAACCTGCGTGAGATATACCTCCCTCTTAGGGTTGCTGCGATCATTTAGGCAGATTAATTACACAGGCACAGGGCTTAACCCTGAAAGGCCCCGTAAGTAGTTTCCCATACAAGAAAGATGCTAGCAGTGTAACAGGCAGAACACTTACCTGCCTGCCCTCCCTCCAGGAAGTGGTCTTCCAGCTGCTGCCCAGAGTCTACAGAGAGTGGGCCCTCTCTGATGGGGCTCCGGGGCATGGTCAGGAGAGGCTGGTCTGCACCACCATTCTCTTGGCCAGACTGTGGTGTCTGCACCTGGTCCCTACTCACACCTTCCTGCCAGAGTATCCAGAGGCCCCGGAGTATCCACACCCTGGCTGGGTGTACTGGCTACAGATGACTGTGGCTCCAGGTCACCTGTGTGCCTGGGTGATGAGAAATAATGTCACAACAAATATCCTGTCTGCATTCTCTGGGACACTGACCCATGAAGAGAAAAACTGTCCCAGTTTTTGCAGGCACAGGTCAGCTCTCAGGGTGCCAGGGACAGGGGTTCCCACCAGGCAGCCCCATCTGCTCCTCCCAAAGGCTGACGGCTTCTTTGCATTCAGAGGGATCTGGGAGCATTGCAGGAACAGGCTCTGGCTCTTCAGAAATGATTACGAGCTTAAGGATCCGGGTCTGCAACGTTAAGCCTTAGGTTCACTCTCCTTGGTGGGAGCGCATGCCCTCCCCAGGCTCCAGGACCCAGTCAGGATTCTTAATTCACGTGGCTGTGTCCACGCAGCTGTCACTCCTCGAAATGAAGAGAGACCCCTCTTGCCATCATTCTCACGTTGCTTGCATTTTCCAGCATGCCTTTTGTTGTGATGTTTTGTCTCTAATTGCAACTCCAGCAGCCAGTGTTTATTAAACACTTGTAATATGCCGGACTCAATATGAGGCATTTCACACACATTTCTCTTGTTTGGTCTTCACAGATGCCCTTAAGGTTAAGTACTCATTCATGCCCATTACCAGCTGAAGAAAACACATTTTAAAAGCTCAAGGAACTTGCCCAAAGTCACATGGCTAATTAGAGGCCGAACTCTAGAGCCCATTTGGGAACTTCAGGGCCCATTGGAATCACCTGAGTCATGCCCCAGGCCCGTTCCATCAGAAGGGTTTCTCGGAGCTCCCCAGGAGATTCCAGTCAATCAATGTGCAGACAACGTTTTGGGAACCCAGCTGGGCTGGAGTCTATGTAGAATATCCATGGCACCCGCAGCCTCTGCAGCATCTGGCCTGAGTTATTCTTCTCATTGCCTGGTCCTATAATAAAGATACAGGACCGGTGAATACAAACAGCGTTAGCAGGATGTACTTGGAGCTCATTTGGCAGTGGGAGTGGACATGCTGGGGGCCATCCCCCCTCCACCTGAAGCGTTCTTGTCCTAAAGCATATTGCTGAGACAGCTGTGTAGGGCATGGCGGTGACCCTGGGGAAGTGCCGTGCTGAGAGCTCCAGACTCCAGCCAGCCTCCTTACTTTGGACACATTTGCATGATGCTTACCGCCTTCCACAGTGGATGAAATATTCCAGAAATCAGAATGTGTTGAAATGTGTGGCAAAGAAGAATGTCATACTTGAAGATGTGCTTACACTGGACACTGAACTGCATACAGTCCCAAGAGGTCTCCCTGTACCGCAAGGCCCGTGCTAGAAAAGGTGTTCTTTAGGAACAGAGTGAGGCTTCGTGAAGATCCTTCCCTCCATCCATCCCCCATTAATCCTCCCCTCCACTCATCCCTCCACTCACCCCTTCATCTACTCCCTCCATCCTTTCACCGATTTCCCCATCCACTCCATCAGCCTCTCCATCCATCCCTCCACTCATCCCTCTACTTACTCCATCCATCCTTCCTCCCATTTCCCCATCTATTCCATCAGCCTCTCCAACCATCACTCTGTCTATTCCTCCATTAATTCTTCCCTCCACCCATCCCCCATCCCTCCCTTTATCTCTCCATCTATTTCTCTCTCCATCCCTCCCTTCATATCTTCCTCTATCCTTCCTCCACCCCTCCCTCCATCCCTCTTTCCATCTTTCCCTCCATCCCTCCTTCCATCCCTCCTTCCATATCTCCCCATCCCTCCCTCCATATCTTCCTCCATCCCTCCATGCCTCCCTCTCTCCATCCAGAGCTCACCACATCCCGAGTCCCCAGTGCTGCACTCCTGAAACTCACTCTGGGATTTGCAGTTGGGGGTTGCCTTGAACATGTTCCTAGTGTACCCGGTTGAAGCTTGGAAACACCCATATCTCCATCCACTCCATCCATCCCTCCTTGCATCCCTCCATCCATCCACTCCATCAGCCTCTCCATCCATCCCTCCATTAGTCCTCCTCTAGAGCATTCTACTAGAGAACAGCCAAGGTCAGCCTTCGTCTGCCTCTCAGGGGAGCAGGGCGCCTGCTGGCAGCTGCTCTAAGACTCAGGATGAGGGCTGCCCCCTGCAGGTGGCTCTGAAGGCTGCAGCTCTGGGTGGTAACCCCAGCAGCAGCTTTGTTCCCTAATTAGGAGGGCACAGTGGGTGTCTAGGAGCACCCGGGAGAGAGCTGCTCCAGAGCTTTCTTTATCAGCTGACAAATCAAGCTTCTCATGTGAGGGGAGTTTGAATCGTTCACTCCAGAATTCTGGAGAACCGTAGGATTCAGAGCTCCTTGAGGGCATAGTCAGTCCTTTCCCTTGTTCCTGGTGGTGATCCAAGCTTGCCTTTCTCTCAGACCCGCCTTAGTTGTCCTGTTCTCATAGTCGGTCTTCCCCCAAGAGCACAGGGTGCATCCCCAGCCTTAGCTTCCACCTTGCACATGCCCCTGCCTAGGAGACATGACTTGGTGTGAGAGAGACAACATCACGTTCCCAGATGTCGCTGGTGCTGAGCTCAGCTCCAGAGTTCTGGGGCAGAGTCAGCAAAACACAGCCTGGAGCTGAGATCGGTGCTCTGCTTGAGTTTGTAAGTGAAGTTTCGTTGCAGTAGCCACCGCCATGCACATGCACGTGGCTGCTTTAGCTTCTGCTAAACTGGAAAGCTCAGTTGTTATGACAGACGGTGTGTCCTGCAAAACCTAAAATATCTGCAATTCAGCTCTTTAGGGAAAAAGGGTCCAATGTCTGGCCTAGAGGGCTCAAGCCTTGTCATCATGCCCCCATCCAACCATCCACTCAAGGTGCATTGACTGAGGCTCCCTGTCTGGAGTCGTCCCGTGGGCCCTCAGATGATGGAGGCAAATCGAGTGGCATTGCTTCTGAGGAGCTGGCCATTACCTTGTTGCCTAAGTGCCACTCATTTGATAAAAACTGGCAGGATTGCTAAAGCCATGTGTTTGCAACCCAGTGGGCATTTGCACGTGCATTTAATCCACACAGTTACTCGGTGATGGGTGTTTACCTGCGGGCAAGCAGCTCACGGATTTGCCACTTGCCGCAGGTCACAGTTTAGGAAGAGGCAGAGTTGGGGTGTTTTCTCGTTAGCCCATTGCCTCCACCCTTTGGATGGAAGAAAGGAAGAGAGCAGGGGGGAGAGAGGCCAATGGCAAAGGGGCACCGCAGGAGAAAGAAGACCCCCTATATCTTCCTCCCAGGCTTGAGCGGCCCTGAAGCTCAGCAGCTGTGGGTTGGACCGTGGTGTTGGCCTGGTCTTCCCCTTCCCTGCTGGCTTCTTCAGGGCCATGCGGCATCCTACATGTGGTCAGTCCAAGTCCAGGGAGGGCCCCATCACCTGGGGGTGGTCTCTGTCCGTGGCAAAGTCTTGTCAGCAGCTCATGGGGTAGGAAGGGCCTCTGGTTGGGGTTTTCCTGGCGATCCCACGGCGGAAGGTGAGGATGCGTTGTGTTGCTTCTCGAGTGAAACTGGCCACAGGGCCCTAAAAGCATTCAGGGTAGATGCTCACTTCAACCCTGCAGGTGGCATTGGGCGCCGGGTGTTTCTAGGACCCAGCTTCCGCCGCGGAGCTGAATGGTGGCCAGGCTGGGGCCGGGGCTCCTCTCAAGGGGTCCTGAGATGCTGAGACCTGTGACGCTGCTGCTCCTGCCGGGGGCTCATCACCTGTGAAAACGGGGAGTCTGAGCGTGGCCCAGTCTTCCTTCCCAGGGTTCCCTCTGCAGGATTTTGTTTGGGTTCTTTTGCAGTTGAAAAGATTTTCAAAAGAGCTCACCAAAGTATCTGAAACCATGTTATTTAAGGAGGAGAGGAGCCATGTCAGAGGGCCCAAACTCCCCAGTCTTCCTTCCCAGGGTTCCCTCTGCAGGATTTTGTTTGGGTTCTTTTGCAGTTGAAAAGATTTTCAAAAGAGCTCACCAGAGTATCTGAAACCATGTTATTTAAGGAGGAGAGGAGCCATGTCAGAGGGCCCAAACTCCCCAGTGACCCCCTCCACCAAACACACACCAACTGGTGGCATTAGAGGTCACAGTGGAGAGGATGTGACTTCTGACTTCCCCTCTCGGTCGTGGCGCTCAGCCCCACCCAGCTGCTGCCCAGGAGCCAAGGAGAGGAAAATATCCTTTAGCAGGAAGGAAAGAAAATAGAGGCATCCCAGAAACTGAACAAGGACCCAGCAAGCAAACCCCACCTCTGTTCCCCCGTGAGCTACCCACTTTTCCCCACAGCCCCACAGCTGTGCGCCTCCCTCTCTCCCGTTTTCTGCCCTCTTTCTTCTTCTAGTACAGGAGTGCTCTTGCCCCCCGCCCCGCCACCCCGGGCAGCTCTGGAGTCCCGCTGGCTGCATGTTTACTAAACAGAGCCATTTGTGAGGGGATTTCAGATACGCTGCTGTGCTCAGGCCAGGGTGACAGTGTTTTGATGTCTGCGGTTGGAAAGCTGACCTCCTGAATGTGGGGTGATGGAAGCGGCCGGTGGGAACAGTACTGTCTGAACGGCATCTTCTCCCATGAGAGAGGATGACTCCTGAGAAAACAGACGGGCAGGATAGGAAACTCCGTTGCAGACTCCCTGGCCTGGCTGAAGGGGCACAGAATCCACGGACACCTGGGGGAAGCTTGGGCAGCTCCCCGCCCCCTCTCTCCACTGAAACCCTGAGTGTCCCTCTGTGTATCAGGGACTGCCCACTTGTGAGGAGACGCATTGCCTTGCCCTGACTTGGAAGAAGAATGTCCTGCCTGCCCCGGCCCCCTCGGGAAGCTGGCGGGTGAGTGAACAAGACAAGGATGGCGAAACACGCTGCGACCTCGGCTGCAGAGCTCCGTAAACACAGGATGGCCTCTTGTCCCTGCTGTTTATCCACAGTTATGTTTATGGCGTACTTAACTCGCGGAGAGGTCAGAACGCTGAGCTATCAGAGTGACATTTGACATTTGGACAACCACAAAACAAGGCCCTGATTCTCTGCGGGCACCCACTTCACCTGGTCCCAGCCCAGCCCAGTGCAGGTGGACAACACGCCTTTGTTGGTGCTGCTGGGAAACAAAACCCAGTGACCGATCTTCCCCAGGGTCTCTCGAGAAGCAGCAGGCCCCTTTCCAAACCGCAACTCGTTCAGTGAAACCTGAGTGAGCCAGTCACTTGCTTCTTATTTTCTGCAGGTAACCAGGACTGGGGGCCTAATGGTTCCCAAGGGGCTCAGATCGCTTGGTTGCTGGGCAGGTGGCAGGAGAGGTTTTTCTCACACGAAGGTCTGGGGAGCGTGCATTTGGCTTGGGGAAGCATGCTTCCTAGCAGGGGCTGCAAGGAGTCCTTCATGTAAGCAGGGCTTGAGTCCTCCCTGAAGGACAGGAGACTTTCCCACAGCCTGGCAACAATTCTCCTTTTTTCTGAGGATGTTTTGTGGAATGAAACATAAATGGAAAGATAAAGGTCAGTTGCACGAGTGAAGATCTCTTTGAATGGGCATAGGAGTTCTTATGGCCGTAGCTTTCAGAGCATCTCACTGCACCAGCGCTGCGAGCCACCCTGCCCACACCTGGGTGGTATTCTTAGCCTCAGGTGACCCACGGGGTTTCTTCTTTATGAGGGGAAAGGTCTGAAATTCCTTCTCATCCTCTGTTCAATATTTCTTGTGATATCAGACTAAATGCACAATTCTGGATTGAGCTGACCCTATTGATTTGATGGGAACGTGCCCACTCGGAGGAGGAGGGAGAGAGGAGGGGAAGGGCCGGGAACCGCTCTGCGGGGCCTGGCAAAGGCACTCGTGGCCCCGGGCGCAAGAGCCGCCTCTGGATTTGGCAGAAGGGATTGGAATCTTGGATCCTCTGCTGACCTACCGCGTGACCTTGGGCAGGTCATTAACCCTCTCCAAGCCCTTGTATGTCACCTGTAAAAGATGGAGAAGGATGCAGCACTCCCTGCTGTGAGGCCTAAGCAGAGTGACAGGAGCAAGGCTGGCACCATGCCCACCCCAGTGAGCTCTGGCCCGGCGAGGCCCGTTCTGTGACTCATGGCTTCTGCCCAGGGACTGGGCTGGCCCTGCCTATGCCTCCTTCAAGGGCACATTTCTGCAGAGGAAAGGTCTCCCAGCCCCCAGCGATGCTGCTGTGTCCCGTGACTCTTCCTAGGTTTTCACAGTTGACAGGTATGGGTATCTTTGTGAAGCACTGTTAGCTAATGTAGGAAATGTAAACATTCAGTGCCTTCCGGAAATTCCTTCTAGGCGGGAATCACCTTGTCCCAGGGGCTGTCTGGCAAGCGGTGTATCCTGGCCACAGCAGCTAACAGGGCTCGTGGGATTAGTGGGGGGCAATCTCTGTCTCAGAAAGGTGCCTTGATTTTTCCATGGGCAAAGGAATGTTGCCTTCATTTCCAAGGGAGGAAACAGTCCTTTTTATTGTTTGTTTTGGAAAAGTTGTATTTCTTTGTTTAAAAATCAACACCTTTGGGGGTTTACTTTAGATTTAAAAGCAGTTATCCCTGAAATGACAGGAAGGGGGTGTGAGGGAGCTCCTAGGAGCCGGCCACGTCCCGGTTCTGATCTGGGGGCTGGGACCCCTTTGTGTTCGATCTGGAAAAGCACATGAAGCGATGTGTTTACGGTCTGCACACTTCTCTGTGTTTTCTACACCTCAGCAACGTTTACAGCAAAACATAATTACTCCGAAGTGAACACAGCGGGCATGTTTCCATGGCCATTGTCTACGGGCTTCCTGATGATTTCTGTCCCATCCACTGGGGAGGGGTTTGTCCTTATGTAACACAAGACAGAGGGAGCCAGTGACCCCATCAAAATGCCTGAAGTAGGTTGATCCTGCCGTTAACACTCTGGGGAGGGGCCAGGCAGCTGGGCCTGCAGTGGCCTCTGGACATTGCCTGATGGCTCTGGTCCCAAAGGGGTCTGTCCTCCCAGAGGGGAGGTATAGGAGGAGACAACAAGGCCACGGCGTTGCCTGAGACGGGATGTTGCTCGAGGTTCACTTGTGCCAAGAGCCCTTCCTGTCTTGTGAGCTCCATGAACATTTCCTTCCAGTAACCACTGTGCAGGCTCCATTCCAGGCTCATGGGGCGTGATAATCAAGAAGCTGGTCTTGCTCACATCCTCATGGAGCTGACATTCTCAGGGCCTCGAGGGCAGTGACAGACCCGGAAGCAGAAGAAAACGTGCGTCATATGGTGGCTGTTGGATGCCCGGTTCTCTGGGGTGCCTGGTTTGGGGTTGGCCGGCTGGCCTTGAGGAGGAACAGCTTTATTCCAACGTTGTCTCCTTATACTCATGATCACTGGAATTTGGGGCGTGTGCACAGGCTCTCTCTGAATCTCTAATGTGCTAAAAGTGGCTCATTCTGAGGGAGGGGATAACTCAGGAAACTCTTTAGTATTCACTTAATTTTAAACATTACTAAATGCTTCATCTGCATGGTTTTTAACATCTGTTCATCCATCCATTCGTCTGTCCGTCCGTCCATCCATCCATCCATCCCTCCATCCTTCCATCCTTCCATCTGTCAATCCAGCTATCCATTCATTCATCTATTCATCCATCTGTCTGTCCATCTATCCATCCATTCATCCATCCATCCATCCATCCACCCACCCACTTATCTGCCCATCAATCCATCCACCCATCCATCCATCCATCCGTCCGTCCTTCTGTTCATCCATTCACCCATTCATCCATCCATTCAGTGACACTTGAGTATCTGCACTGGGCCAGGGCTGAATGTTTAGGGATGGAAAGGTGAGGTTCCTACTTCTCAGAGGATGCTGGCAAAGGAAAGGTGAAGGGTGAGAGAGAGAAGGTGGGGAGAAAGAGAAAGAGAGGGAGAGACAGAAAGGAGAGAGAGGGAAACAGAGGAGAGAGGGAAGGAGGTGGGAGACAGAAGGCCACATGGGGGAAGGGGGAGGACCGAGAGAGGTGGGATAGAGGAGCGCTCTTTGGGGTGCTGGTTGGTGTGCTCTGGGGAGCTCTCTCAGGGTCTTGACTGGGGGCATGTGCACAGGGAGGGTTGGGTCTCGGGAAGCCTTGATAACACCAGGACTCCATCTCTGGCCTTGAGGCCACTAGCTCTCATGGTTTCTGCCTGAGGTGGCAGATAGTAGGTGGGAGGGTGCCATGCTCCCCGGCCAGCCTGGGCTCACACTCCTCTCCTTGAGTACAGTCAGGTCTGAGCAGGCTCCTCGGAGCCACATTCTTCTGGAGTCACTGTGTGAGGGACTTTGGGGGCCCACCTCTTGGGCCCTTTGGCTGAGCTCCTTGGGACCAGAGTCAGCTTGTTGGCGCTTGCTCGTGCTGGCCCCCCATCCCCACGCGGGACAGCTTTATACCATCTTTCCAAGTGCGCACAGGGGTTCTTAGGAGCTGCATCTGTGCTCGGGCAGGGTTGCATCCCTGATAACAGAGTCCAGAGTGCTCAGGCCCTCACGGCCCTCATTCTGGCACCCACAGCTCCGTTTCTTCCTGGAGGCTGCATCCAGTGCCACAGCCCTGGGTGGCGCTTTCTCTCTAGCATTGTGCTCTGCTGTGAGTTGAGCTGTGTCCCCCAAATACATATGTTGAAGTTCTAACGCCTGCTCCCTAAGAATGTGGCCTTACTTGAAACAGAGTCACTGTAGATGGCATTAGTTAAGATGAGGTCATGCTGAAGTAGGGTGGATCCCTGATCCCATATGACAGCTGTCCGGATAAGAAGATGGGAATTTGGATGCAGAGTCACAGACACACAGGGGAGAGGCCCATGTGCAGACAGAGGAGACATCAAAGGGAGGCAGCCACAAATCAAGGAACACCTGGAGCACCAGCAGCTGGCAGAGGCAGGAGAGGTCCTCCCCTAGCACCTTCAGCGGGAGCACGGCCCTGAGGACACTTCCAGTGAGGACTTCCAGCCTCCAGGGCTGTGAGAGGATGAGCCCTGGAAAGGGGTCAGCTCTAACACACCGCAGGGCGGCCTGACCACTGTTGACTTCTCAGGCTTTCCAGATGTGCACCTGTGGTCCACTACACCGGACTGTGAGCTGGCTCAGGACCGCAGGCTGGGATGGCCTGGAGACATTTTTCTCCACCTCTACAGTCAATGGCATCCTGCCAGCCCTGGCCACCCCCTTAGCGAGGCAGCCCCCTAGTGCACTGCCATAGCTTACCCCTCGTGGCTTGAGAGATTCATCCTCAGGCCTTCCCTTCCTGGATAGGATTCTTCTCTCTTCAGTCTGGGTAAGTGGACTTGCTCTTGGTTTTGCTTTGACAGTGGACTTGTGAATTGCAATATGAGCCTGGGCACGGTGGCTCATTTCTGTAGTCCCAGCACTTTGGGAGGCTGAGGCAGGCGAATCATAAGGTCAGGAGATCGAGACCATCCTGGCTAACACAGTGAAACCCTGTCTCTACTAAAAATACAAAAAATTAGCCTGGCATGGTGGTGGACACCTGTAGTCCCAGCTACTTGGGAGGCTGAGGCAGGAGAATCACTTGAACCCAGGAGGTGGAGTTTGCAGTGAGCTGAGATCGCGCCGCTACACTCCAGCCTGGGTGACAGAGTGAGACTCTGTCTCAAAAAAACTAAAAAATAAAATAAATAAATAGTAAATAAAATAAAATAAAAGAATTGCAATATGAAATTCAGCCAAGGTGAGTCTGATTAGGAGGGTCTGGGATCACGGGGCTTCCACTGTTCCTTTTATAGTAAGTAGCTCCAAAGGACCAGCATGCTCTGTCCCCATCTCTCCCAAGTATGCATCCTCTTAGTGAACAAACCGTAAAAGGGGCAGAGATAGACTCCGTGGGTTGTCTTTGGAATATCCCAAGGGATTTGCTCCTCTCTGATCATGTAGTCTGCGGCTCCAAGGACAGTCCATCACCACCTTATCTGGAGCACTCTTCTGTCATCCTCCCATCTCTGTCCTCGGCGATGACCACAGCCCTGGGCACTGCTAATTGTGCCCCTTGCTAAGCTCCCACATTTTGTGTTAAGGAGCAAGGATTTTCACAGGCTCATAGAGCATTTGCTTCCTTTCTAGGGTAATTAAGACACTAGAAACCATCTTGTCCAGTTCCCTGTTTTTAAAGATGTTGATGTTAGGGTCCCAAGAAGAAATATAGACTGCCAGTGTCACTTAGGGAATTAATTCCTGAGCAGGTGTCTGGCGCCTGGGGCCCTGCTCAGACCCCATTCTCTCCTCTGGTTCTCGATGGCCCTCGCCTCCCATTTCTTTCCATTTCCCAGAGAAGTCTGGTTGAACTTATGGCTTGTTTTTGCCTTAATTGACTATGAATTTATGTCCCTTAAAAAAGAGATTAAGCTGCATCACTTCTTCTTAGCGTGCAGTGCTCAGAGACAATCCAGCAATTGATAAAGACTTTAGGGTTAGTCCAGGTATATGGGGGAAACAGGTACTGATTAAAGTGGAATAAATGGGGAGTGGAGCCCTCCTCCCACCCAGGCTCACAGAGGCCAGCCCTGCCCGGCCTAGCCCTCTCATGGGTTCTGGTCTGCAGTTTTTATCTGAGTTCCATTAGTTTCTGGTCTGAGGCTCTGGTCTGGCCTGGGTTCTGTCTGGGTTCTGTCTAGGTCTAATCTGGGTTATCTCTAGACCTGGTCTGGGTTCTATCTGGGTCTGGTCTGGGTTCTATCTGGCTGTGGTCTGGGTTCTGTCTGGGTCTGATCTGAGTTCTGTCTGGGTCCGGTCTGGGTTCTGTCTGGGTCTGGTCTGGGTTCTGTCTGGGTCTTGTCTGGGTTCTGTCCGGGTCTGATCTGAGTTCTGTCTGGGTCTGGTCTGGGTTCTGTCTGGGTCTGGTCTGGGTTCTGTCTGGGTCTGATCTGAGTTCTGTCTGGGTCTGGTCTGGGTTCTGTCTGGGTCTGGTCTGGATTCTGTCTGGGTCTGGTCTGGGTTCTGTCTGAGTCTGGTCTG
>NW_012117154.1:5903338-5909657 GCF_000951035.1 Colobus angolensis palliatus
TCTGGTCTGGGTTCTGTCTGGGTCTGGTCTGGGTTCTCTCTGGATTCTCTCTGGGTCTGATTCGAGTTCTGTCTGAGTCTGGTCTGGGTTCTAAGTTCTGGTCTGGCTGTTCTGGTCTGCGGCTCTGGTCTGGTCTGGGTTGTGTCTAAACTCTGATCTGGGCTAGCATCTGGCTGTTTCAAACACAGAACCTGGGCATCCTGCACGGGGCTGATGGGCCTTCAGTGGGCCTGGCTCTGGCAGTCTCCACACTTGTCATCCTGGGCGTTTATCCCAGCTAGAAAAACAGTGGAAGACCGCGCACCCTGTGAACCAGAGCCCACATGGACAGGGAGGCAGGGGCATGTCCATTATGCCAAGAAGTGGGCTGAGCAGAGCTCAGGGTGGGTAAGTAGGGCAGGCGGGGCAGGATGGTCCCATCTTCGCTTTATATTTCTATAAGAGGAACCAAATGCACGGCTCTGAGAGGAGGATGATTTCCTTACGTAAATAGAGAGGGTGTGTGTGTGTGTGTGTGTGCACGCACGCGCGCGCGTGCATGTGTGTCTGTGCTGGATACTCAGGAAACCCGACTACGACAGGAAGCCTCTGACTGGTGTTTCCTGGGCCCCTCAGCTCGGGACTCTCTTTTAGACCTGCACAGGGTCGCTGTTGCACCCGGGCTGTCCCACAACAGGGCAGACTAATGTTGACTGGACTTTGCTTCCAGAGCCACTTTTAAGATTCTTCAATCCCAGATGCATGACTTTTTTAAAAAAAGAAAGAAAGAAAAACAGGTTTCTAATATTAGAGAAGTACAGCCCCGAGTTGGGCCTTGTGTCCCCTGCTGGACCCCATGAGGACCAGGTGGAGAGGACGCCTGCAGCCCCAGTTGTGTGCACTCTCTGTTTGCTGTCTATTCTTGCAATTCCAGTCTGGTGGTTCTCAATAGCAAGACCAGCCTGAGACCACCTGTCCTGCTTTTCCCATGAGAGGGCCGAATGCTCCCGCCTCCACACCCTGTCCTGTTCCTGGGGTCCTGGGGATCATCGCAGCCTGTGTGTGCTTCCTCCAGCCGGGGTGACCATCCGGTACCCCAACCCTGAGGGTCAGCCCCAGGCACTGTCACAGGTGAGAGCTCAGAGGCTGTGCCCAGCAGGAGACGTGGGCCCTGCCAGCCCTGGACAGAGGGAGAGAGGCTTCTCAGAGCCTGAGGCATGAGCCCTCAGGTGTGTCATGGGCATGGTCAGACGATGGCTGCTGGTGAGCTCAGTGACCGGGTGTCTTCAGGCAGCTCGTAACTTTGAGAGGACACAGCCTAAGGGAGGTTTGGTGGGGAGCAGCCTCACTTCCACCCTGATTAGACAAGAGGCAGTAATTAGCAGGTACCCAGCATGTAGAGCTTTCTCGGTGATATCATGTGAGTCCCCGGGGGCCTGGGTACTCCATGGTGCAGGGAGCTTGCTCCCGTGGAGGAAGGGTCTCTGTGGTCCCCAGCTCTTCCGTCTGCCTGTCCACCGAGGGGTACCTGTAGCTCAGCATAAGGGCTGTTCTTGGGGTTGTTGGTCCTCCTCCGGCCATGCTCATCTGTTTAGGCCTCAAGTGCTGTGTGTTTGTAAGCATTGTTATTCATGGTCCTGTTGTACAAGCTGGTTCGCCTGCAGTTCTGAGCTGCTCTCCGGCCCCTGCCCTTTCTTCCTGTGCCCCTACCCCCGCTGGGATGACTCTCCTGGCCCTCCCTGGGGCGACAACCGCCCTCTCTGTCATGAGTGGCAGTCTCAAGCTTCCTGACTGGCTTCCGCAGCTCTCTGACTCCCCTAAACAAGGCCTCAGGGACTCCACATCCAAATTAAGGCGGCACCTGGTGACAGGTTGGCATTTTCCGGTGTCCTGTCTACGAAAGACAGGAAGACAGCAGGAAGCAAACTCCCCTCGGCCAGACTCATGGAAACATACAGGCGTGGGTGCCCAGCTGGGGACCGGGAGAAAGTCGAAAACCCGGGATTGGGCCAAGGACCCCGCGGGTCCCTGTCTCATTAGGTCCCCTGAAATGTGTGGGAGCTGAAGTTACATTCACGTGATTCTTGATCATTTAACGGTGGATTCTGATCTGGTACTACACTGAGAAGTGCCCCCGGATTGGGAGTCATTATCTATGCCTCCAGTTGCTTTGGTTTTATTATTTACAGCACTTTTAAACAGTCTAGCTGAAAGAAATTAATGTGGCTTTGCTTGGGATGTGTAGCGTTTCCCCTTTTATAAAGCTCTGAGATGGAGACCTGGCAGAAATTCCAAAGCACTTTGGTGTGGCTGCACAATGACAAACTTTCTTAATTATTAATTAAGGGATTAATAATATATTGATTATTTAATTATATGTTGATTATTTCTAAATAAATTGTATATACGTAATTTATACTTACATAAATACATAAAGCATAAATAATTTGTAGATGCAGTAAGTGAATTATTAATTAATACAGACACGTGCATAGCATATCGGGGCAGGAGCAAGCTGGTAGTGCTGCAGCCCAGAGCTGGGTTCTGCCCACACTGGCCGAGGGCCTGGACAAGTCACCTGGGCCCACTGGACATCACTTCCTCACTCTGAGACAGGAATGGTGATTCCTTATAGACTGGACGATGAGTGGGAAAGTGCTTTGTAAGCTCTAAAGCATTACATGTGTGCTGGTTATTATCATTATTATAACCCGTGAAATGCAATGGAAGACGTAGACCAGGGAATTCAAAAGACACGAAGTTCATGTTCTTCCCTGGAATGCAGCCTTTTCTACCATGCATGTCAAAGGTTGCCTTCAGCCTCAGTCATGTGTACTTGAACATCTGCATATTGCATTAGAGATAAAACAAAATGAAACGAACATGAATATGATCTGGTTTTTGCAGGATACAAGACCCTTCTGAAAGGAATTTCCGGGAAGTTCAATAGTGGTGAGCTGGTGGCCATTATGGGTCCTTCCGGGGCCGGGAAGTCCACGCTGATGAACATCCTGGCTGGATACAGGTGAGCAGCCCTGCCCTGGTGTCAGGCCAGCAATGGGGATAGTGGAGCTCCTTCCGTCAGCCCCATCACCTGGAGCAGGCTGTGGTCTACAGCAGTAACTTCTTAACGCTCTGTACACACAGGCTCCAGCGGAGCACAAGGTGGGTTTCGGATCAGAAAGCTCTGGAATCTGTGAAGGAAACTGGGTCCAAGGGAGAGAGTGACCTTGAGGGGTTGCACTCGCCAGGGGCCACGTGATGGGTGGAGACCCACACTCAGAGAGGGGTCCCTGGGCACAGTGGCCACAGCAGCACCCTGGATGAGCTCAGCCCAGCCAAAGGGACGGGAAGAGGTAGGAAGGTCAAGGTCAGGGAGAGGGGTGGCCAGAAAACTTGGAGAGAACAGGAGTGAATGCAAGTTGAAGAGAGACAAGGCATTTTCGGAGGAGGATGAGAACTGTTTGGCTGAGGCTTGTAGTGGTCTTAGTTGTTTAGAAGTTTGAGCTGGGTGTGGTGGCTCACACCTATAATCGCAGCACTTTGGGAGGCCGAAGTGAGTGGATCACCTGAGGTCAGGAGTTCAAGACCAGCCTAGCCAACATGATGAAACCCCATCTCTACTAAAAATACAGAAAAAGTAGCTGGGCATGGTGGCAGGTGCCAGCTATTTAGGAGGCTGAGGCAGGAGAATCACTTGAACCCAGGAGGCAGAAGGTTGCAGTGAGCCGTGATCATGCCACTGCCCTCCAGCCTGGGTGACAAGAGCGAGACTCCATCTCAAAAACACACAAACAACAACAACAACAACAAAGAAGTTCGGTGACCATTGTGTCCAATGTCATCCATTTGGGGATGATTAGAAAACTTAGATTAGAATCTTTAGAAGTGTTTAGAAAATGCTCTATTAAAGTTAGTTATTTATAGTAATAATAGTAACAATTTCATTTACTGAAAAAATGGCAAATATCACCCTTTTCCTTAGAGCTTCTGAATTACACCTTAATGTCAGAAACTGGGATTTGAAAAAATCTCGCTTATGGCAAATTCCTGCCTGTGACAGTCACATGTAAAGGTTAAAGCTGAATTCTCAGAGTGATGCAGGGCCGGAGGGGAGTGGAGTATTCCCGCAGGCGTGGCGGTTTCTCAGTTCATCAATACACTCACAGCTCTTGGCAGCCTGTATGGGTGCTTGGCATCCCAGACCTGCGGAGGCCACTCAGGACAGGGCCTTCAGACCTGGGGATCCAGGGGAAGCCAGTTGACCCCAGCCTGTGCTCAGAGGAGAGAAGGGACCCGGCTACAGACCCACAGTCATAGTAACAAACTGAGTAAAGTTGGAGGCTAGACATGCTTTCATTAGTCTCCATAGATTTGCGTCTGTTTTATTCTCCATAACATCTAGGAGATAGGGCTGGAACGATTGGATCCTCAGAAGCATAGTGTGTAGACTGCCTGTGGCATGCACCGGCTCCCGGGCTGCACTGATGCTCCCATGACGGCAGGTGGCAGAGGCGCACAGTAGGTCTGCAGTGAGCCGATGAACCAGCTAGTGAATGAGTGTGCCTGATGAGGCACTGCCCGCCTCACATGAACACCTGGGAGGCGCTCAGCTTGCTCAGCAGAGAGAATTCTCCCTGGTGAAGAAGGGCCATGCACTCGGCTGAACCAGTCCAGGCCCCTCTCTGCTGGTGCTCCTTCCCAGGCCTGAAGTCTGCAGAGGTCTGGCCTTTGGGCAGTTGGGTGCAGCCTGAGCTACACACAGAATTGTTCAGAAGCCAATGTTACAAACCCCCACAAATCCAGGGGCTGTACATCCCGACCTCACGGTTGCATAGAGGACCATCCCTGCGTATCTTTGTTTGGTAGGTCAAGACAGTGCTGCCGTTTACCCTAGTATAAACATGCCATCCCACAGAGGCCTGTGTGCAGCTCTCTCTTCCCACCGGGCGCTTTCTCTGTGGCATTTCTTCCTCCTGATTGCTGCAGTGCTAGCGAGGTCCGGTCCCTTTCTGCCGCTCGGGGTCCCTGTGGCCAGTGGTTCAGCTGGGAAGATGCTGGGAGGCAAGCCCCCGTCTCTGGCTCCCCTCTCCTGCCCCGGGAGGTGGAGGAGGAGCAGGAGCCCGGCTGACGGCTTCTCCTGTCCTTGGCTCTGCAGGGAGACGGGCATGAAGGGGGCCGTCCTCATCAACGGCCTGCCCCGGGACCTGCGCTGCTTCCGGAAGGTGTCCTGTTACATCATGCAGGATGACATGCTGCTGCCACATCTCACTGTGCAGGAAGCCATGATGGTGAGCTCCGCCCCGCTCCGCCTCTGCCACCTGCCCCCAGTCCGCACATTAGACACAGCACTGGCCAAGTGCCCAGTTGCGAGGGACCCACGGGTTCTGCCACACAGCCCGCATGGGATCAGCACCCTCCCTGTAGTGGAGTTCTAACACCAGACTTGCTACTGGGACAGGTAGCGTCGTCCCAAACCCCCAGGACTGTGAGTTCAACGGACCTTGTTTGGCAGGGTTGGGGTCAAGTTTCTCAGAAGGTTATTAACCCGGCTGGCTTGGGTGATCCTATCCAGGGCAGCCACCATTCTATTTCCCCTGCAGGCCAGAGCTTGGGATTCTCCTTCCTGTCAGCCATCCTTGAGTTCTGTGTCTTTGGCCCAAGCACCCACTCACCTGGTGCCTTGCTCAGGACCCCAAGGGTCTATTCCTCTGACTCACC
Source organism: Colobus angolensis palliatus (assembly GCF_000951035.1). Lineage (NCBI taxonomy): Eukaryota > Metazoa > Chordata > Mammalia > Primates > Cercopithecidae > Colobus > Colobus angolensis. The sequence goes on from NW_012117154.1 coordinate 5,909,039, forward strand.
TGCCTCCCAGGTGGGAAAATGAAACCAGCAATGGCCAAGCATCTCCTGGGTCCTAGGCCCCGAGCGCACAGCTCTGCACACACCAGATAGGTCATCCCAAGAAAGTGGGTGGGAAATGGAGCTTCCCCCAATCAAGCCAGGAGCCCAGGGCCACACGGCTGCTGATGGCCACACGTGGCCAGAGCTGTCTGCCTCCAAAGGCGCACCTTTAATTGCCAACTCGGCTTCCTTGCCGTGTACCTGCTTTACCCTCACAGCTTCAGTGTCCTCATCTGCAAGACCGTAAGGGGTTGGTGTAAATGTTGAAAGGAAAAATACAGGGAAGGTGGAGTAGAATTCTGGCATACAGTTGGTGTCTAATCAATTCAAATTGGTCACTGTTTCTTTTCACTCCTGGTAAGCCTCCCCATAGTGTCTTCACTTATGTCCTCTGTGGGTAAGTCCAGTATCTGGGGAAGTTTAAAAATACCTTTCCCTCTTGGGACCACAGAAGTGTCCAGGGGATATCCTCTGCCTGGGTTTCTGGAATAGCTGGTTGTGCTCCTTGGACAGACCATGACCCAGCCAAGTGCCATGCCCCTGGGCTTCCAGGGCCTTTTTTTTTTTTTTTTTTTTTTTT
>NW_012117154.1:5910315-5964520 GCF_000951035.1 Colobus angolensis palliatus
CGGGAGGCGGAGCTTGCAGTGAGCTGAGATCCAGCCACTGCACTCCAGCCTGGGTGACAGAGCGAGACTCCGTCTCAAAAAAAAAAGAATCCTTCCATTAAGAGGAGATTGAAAATCAGCATGCAGCTCCACTTGCCAATCATGGCTGGCTTTGTGTGGGGGACTGTTTATATTTCTGCTTCCTCCTTGTTCGCTGCAAAAAAAGAGTCCTCAGCCCTCATGTCTCTCCTGCTACCCTAGGAGGACATCCTCAGCTTGGTCTGCTCTGTGCTTTGGTCAGTAGATGGGAGTTCGCCTTGGTTTTCCACTTGGAGAGACCCTAACTTGGGTTAGGCATTCCTGACTTGGGTTGGGCAAAGCTTTCTCCCCATGGTGTCTGAGAGTGGCAGCTGCCCAGCGTGTCATGTAAAGGGCAATACCAAGGGGTTCTTAACTCAGCAAAGAGAAGCAGGTTACATTTGCAGACACATGATCTGCTCCCTAAGCTTCTTTGTGGGGAAACAGAAAGAGGAGAACCTGTGGGACTGTTCCCAATCACATTCCCTGGTCCTGCGTGTTCTGTGGGTAAGCGGATGCCATTCCCCTGGGCCCAGCCTCCCTGGGTGGTGTGTGCCCCGTGGAGCCCTGACTGTTGATCTGGCCTCCAAATGGATGTTCAGGTGGGGCACAGAGGATCTCTGAGGAGTTGGCAAACAGCTGCAAAGCAGCCGTGAAGTTTTTCTTGACCCTAATGTTCACTGTTCCATGTATGCCTTAAGTGCAAGTTCCATGCACACTCTATTGATTCCTGAGCAGCTCCTGCATCTTGGGTAGCCCGAGTTTGGCTTCTCAGTGAGTTCTTGAGTGAACCCCATGGCCACGTGCTCGAGACTCTTTGCTGGGACCCCAGCTCAATGGCTGTATTCTCCGCACATGCGACTAGGGACACCCGCCGTCCTCTCCCAACCTCGCCACTGAACCTGCTGTGAAATGATCTATTTTCAGAATCAAATTCAGTTCAATTTTGATTCTGAGAATTTCTTGAGGCCCTGGAGAAATACTTTGAGGCTAAGGTACGTGTTACCACTCAAGGTCCTGTCTCACACGGAGGAGACATTGGCCACCTGTTGCGGAGTCCCAATCCCACATCAGACACGGTTGTGCATTTTTATGCTTTCACCCTCACCACCAGGCAGACTGAGAAATGGCAGACAGTGGCACATGGCAGGAGCTGGCCCTGCCCAGGAGCGCAGGCCTGACCTGGTCCAACTCTGGGGCCTGAGACCTCTTTGCCACCCACCGCCCCCTCCACCACCCTGCATCTCACCCTCTCCTCTGATCCTCACAGCAAGTTTGCTAGCTAATGAGGTGGACAGAGCTTCGCCTCACTATTGTGCCTGTGAGGAAACGGAGACTGCATGTTTGCCCATGGCCACAGGAGGCAGGAGGGTGGAAGCAAGGCCAGTCCTGTGCATGGGGATCTACTCTAGGTTTTCCCAAGCAGGGCCAGGAGCCCAGTGCTGTGTTAGCAAATGGGATCTCAAAAAACACAACAACAAAACGCGGCATCCCGGTGTGTCGCCCTCGTAAATTCCTGTGTTGTAAAGACTCTCCCTGTGGATAAGTTCAAGCCTCAGCAGTTTAACAGGTGGTTTGTGGAATTCCTAATTCGCAGCACTGGTTCTGCCCAGGCTGGTCGCCAAGCCCCTGATGCCTGGGGCTTTCTTACCGCTGAATGGCCCACATCTGACTTCTCTCCTGGGTACAGCAGAGAATTCAACTGAGACAGCAGGAAGCGTGCACATGGACTGCTCTCCTGCGATCCTACCATTATTAAAGCAGGGGGCATTGGAAGCCAAGAACTCCTGGGTTTTCCATGGTGATCAGCTAGCTGCACCGTGGCTAGCGGCATTGTGACTAGCTGTACTGTGGCCAGCTGTACTGGGGCTAGCTGTACTGTGGGTAGCTGCACCGTGGCTAGTGGCTCTGTGGCTAGCTGCATCTTGGCTAGCTGCACCATGGCCTGCAGTGCGGGCTTGAGGCTCACAATGCCGATGGCCATCTGTTCTGCTTCTACACTGTTGTCCTTGTCCCCTGCAGGTGTCGGCACATCTGAAGCTTCAGGAGAAGGATGAAGGCAGAAGGGAGATGGTAAGTGGGTTGTTCGGGGCCCACAAGTGGTCCAGAAAGTGCAAGAAGTGCATGTGGACGGTGCGCCTGCTGGGGCATTTTGGCACTGGCTTTTCTTTGTTGATTTGTTTTGCCTTCCATACGTGGGACAGGTGACATTTCAGGGAGTGCTATGGCCTGTAGCAGCCAGAGGCCAAAAGAGGCAGATCTGGTGCACACGTTCATGGCTTTGATTCTCAGGTGCAGGAGTCAGAATGTAACGTGAGGGACAACAACCTTGGCGCTCATGGGGCCGGAAGATGCCAGCTTCAGGGTTAGACTAAGAGTGCTGCCCCTTTTAGTGTTTAATATGATCGATATTAGATTCTTTTATAAGACAGTAACAATGAAGATGGTTAGTCATTCGTTTAAAAATAACCACCCTCCACCCACCTACACTTGCAAGAAGAAATTTAGTTCTTACGTGTTATTAACCAGCCTCTTAAAAAAGAAAATAAACATGTTTCCAGGATGGTGAAGACTTTCTAATCCCTATGGCTACTGGTTTTTCAAAAAGACTATGAACCATCTGAATTTTTCCTGTTTTTTTTTTTTTTTTTTTTTTGGCTTCCTAAACCCAGGGAGCAGGGACAGGTGCAGGTGGGCAGAGCCAGGGGGAGCAGTAGAAAGCCACACAGAGGAAGAGGCAGCCTGGACTCTCACACCCTCCACAGAAAACCCACTGTCTTCCTCTCTACTGTGGCCAGTGCTGGTGGGATTTTCAGCGTGAGATGGAATTTGGGGAAACCCCCCTTCTATAAGATTATCTTTCTCCCCTAACACCCTTAAAGGACCACAGTCTGGCAGCTGAGAGTGGGGTTTGCTGGGTTAGTGCCAATGGCTCGACATGGCCGTTTGTGTTGTGGTATAAAATGGAGTGATTGATGGGATAGAGTCAAACATGCTGAGAAACAGTCACAGCAATTCTATTTCCGGCATTTCCCCCTCTCCTGTCATCTGTAATAGCTAATATTAAGTAAATGTAAACCACTTTGGTATGGAAAAAAGAGCTGGATAACCTTAATGCTCCTCCTCCCCCAGCAACTGTGCTCTTTGAAACTCAGGATTCAGCCCATGTCATCAGGGCTGGGGGGTAAAATGCCTGGTGCAGGTAGAAAGAGCCCAGTGTCTGAGAGAAGGAAAACAATTCTTTGTTGCTACAGAAAACATTTTGTGTGGAATTCTTTTATTCTGCGATTGAGAAGAAAATGGATGAACAGAACCCAAAAGAGAGAAAATGTGGAAATTACATGTGTTCCTGGCCCTTCATGGGGGCGGAAGACCCAGCCTTGTGAGTTTATTTTCTAGGCTGAAAAGCGAGAGCCCTCTCTGGACAGTGTTTTCTGAACAGTGTGACATAGACACACACCCCACACACACACCACCTCCCACGTGCGAGTGTTACTTATACCAAGTTATGGAAGATGAGTGTTATGGCCTGTATCCCCCCAAAAAGATGATATGTTCAAGCCTCTGCCCCAGAAACCCAGAATTGGCTGTATTTGAAGATCAGGTCTTTACAGAGGTAATGAAGTTAAAACGGGGTCATATGGGTGGGCCTCAGTCCAGTCTGACTGTGTCCTTGTAAGAAGAGGAGAAGAGAACCCAGACACACACCGAGGGATGACCCCGTGAGGACACAGGGGGGAGGCGGCATCTGCCAGCCCAGGAGAGGGGCCTCAGGAACCAGCCCTGCTGCCCTCAATCTCAGACTTTGGCCTCCAGAATTGAGACAGGAATTTCTGTTGTGGAAGCCGCCCGGTGCGGGAGACGTCGTTACAGCAGCTCGTGCTGACTGAGACGGCAGCGAACGTAACCAATGAAAGCCTTGGTTCCAGGCACACAGAAGAACACGGAGAAAAGCAGGTGTCACAGTTGAGTCTTGGCGGTCTCCCATGGGAGACGAATCCAAATCAACAGAACGGGGCCCTGGGCTTGAGCCAGGGTGACCTCCACTCTCCCTGTCTGAGGTCAGCTTTGCCACCCCCCAGTCCTGGGCCCTCATTCCCATCAGCTGCAGGACAAGATAAGAGGCCGGCAAGAGTGTGCAGCACCCCACGAAGCAGAGGCTTTTCCATCCGATGACTCAAGAAGCTGCTCCTCCCGAAGCCTGGAGAACTGCAGTGCCCCCGGGACCACCCCTTGGGGCCCTCCTTCCCATCCCCCAGCCTCCCTGCTTTCATGGGGTGTTGGAAGCACAATCCAATCTCTGCCTTGGATAACTCTCCATCAAGGTCCCAAAGACCCCTCCAGACGCTGGCCTGCAAGCTGAGGGGTGGCTGTGGGGGCTCCAAGAAGAGACGGTGGAAGTGGTCACTGATGCTCAGAGTGGAGGAGGAGCCGAGAGCTCTGGAGGGGAAGGCACTGGAGAGAGGGAATTCTGTCTTGATGACCCAAACCAAAGGCCCAAGGACAGAGCAGACGGTGGAGAGGGTCTCTGGGATCACTGGAGGCAGGGGGAGCAGACGCAGGAGGCAGAGGGTGGGGAGACTTGCTAACACGGAGAGGCCCTGGGGTGAAGCGGAGCTGAGCACACAGGGGATCCCTCCACCCTGGCCTCCTGGAACCCACCGGATGGCCTTGGGCCACTCTCTGCCGTGCCCCGAGCAGAGCTTCGCCTATAATGTAGGGACAGGAAACCAGGCCCCACCTCCCTTTTGGGGCAGTGCAACCTGAATTGAATGGATTCTTTAAGGTCAATGAGCTCGATGGAGCCCATGTGATCCATATGAGAGGAGCAGTGGGATTGCTTCCCTGCAGCCTAAGGCCTCTTCTGGCATAGCTGGCAAAAGTCGCCCTCCCCGAGGGCTGGGTGCACAGTGAGTGCTGCTCAGCAGGCTCCATGCCAAGGACACAGCAAGCCAGGCCCTTGGACTGCCAGAGCCAGAAGACCCAGAACAAGCCGGCATCTCAGTGGAGAATGGAGGTGCCTCCCAGGAGTAGCTACACGAGGCCCGAAGACAGATGGCACCCATTGGTGTGTGTCCTCGTGGTGCCTGGGCCCTGCCTAAGACACAGCCCGGATAAGAGCCTCCAGCTATTTTCAACTGGGTTTACAAGGGCAAAAATATCAACTCACGTGGCTGAATCATCCCTGAGGAGTGAGCCCCTGGCGCCGTTCTCAGATTCCTCTTCGGCTGGATGGAACAACACAGAGAGCCCTCCCCGCAGGACATGGAGGCCACACTACATCCTGCACATGCTTCTCAGCAGCAGACCCAGCTGTTCCTCAGCCATGGTGCAGGTGCCTCCCTGACGGGCCCACTGTGGTGCAGGTGCACACCTCCCTGGCGGGCCCACCATCAGGAGTGCTTCAGAACATGGCAGCAACTTCATGCCTTCACTCACTTCCCTCCAACCCCCAACGTACACCTAGGTCAACGTTCTCTGTGTCTCATGGAAACAAAATGGAATGGAATGTTCTAGAAGATTGTGGAATTTTGCTGTGTTGTACACGGCCTTCCTTGATCCTCAGCAAAGCACCCTCAATCCCCCAGAGCCCTCCAGCAAGGCCACTTCCTCAGGAGTGAGGTCTCCAGGAGCAGCCTGGGCTGCCGAGACCCTCCCTGGAGCACCCACTGGGAAGCCCCAGGGGGGCTGGAGCTACAAGCAGCCTTGCAATTTTTTTTTTGGTTTGTTTAGGAAAAATGTATAAATGACTGAGATCATTGTTAGTTCTTTCTGACTAGTCTTTAAAACAGAACCCATCTGGGTGGTATCACTCTTGAGAGGACACTGGAGAAAGTGGAGTGGGCCCAGCTCATGGGCAGGGGCGCGGAGGGAAAGGCACCCTTAGCAGCCTCCGCTTCCAGCATCCCCTCTGTGAGGGTGGAGAGAGAGAAGATGTGCCACATGTGTGGGGCCCCCACAGTGAGCCTGGAAGCACCAGAGCCATTCAGTCGGCCGGCAGCGTCGCCCAGTGGTTCCAGAAGACCTGGAGGCCTCGTCCTGGGAAGACCAGCAGTCGATGCCGGCCGGGAAGAGGGCCCTGCCCACCTTGCACGCCCCCCACCCACCAGCCTTTTCCAGACAGCCTCCTAGAAGCTGTTTCTGAGTTGGCGGCCCTCAGAGCCAGGCATCCAGGGGAGGCACCAGGGCTGGGGTGAGGGCATCAGCAAGGAGGCTCAGGACAGGGCTGGAGCCCAGGTCAGCTGACGCTGTACTGCCACCTGCCCCGGCCTGTCCAGCAGCCATGCCCTGGTTCTTTCTGTCACCAAAGCTGCACTTTGTACTGACTATGCATAAATAATTCAAAAGCTCAGAGTGGAAATTTTCTTCCTTGAGAGTTCTTCCTCCCTTCGGATGACTTCATCTCTCTAGAGGAGCTGCGGAGTAGGGTCCACTTGCTATGGCCGCCAGGGGCCGGCCACCACAGGGCTGCCCTGGCGGGGTGGGGACAATAGCTGGGTGAATGTTGGAGGGAGCTACAGGCAGGCTGTCCCCAGGGTGGGGAGGCAGGGATGGCAGCGGCTGACCCAGGGCCTGCTTCTGAGACGATGCCGGGGCTGAAAGCAACATCAAACCGGCACAGAAATCTGCTGACCTTTGTGTTCCCTGAGTCGATACAGGATCAATAATCCGGAGCAGACAGGGAGGGCTCCATGCACAGTGCCCTGCTTATGTCTTGGCATGCAGCCTGCTTCCCGGAGCCCACGCCGTGGTGTGGCTACCGTGGGTCATAACTGCTTTGAGGGGCACTGCAGATCTGTGTTGTTGCCTTCCTGGCACCTCAGAGACCTTGTTTTCAAGTCAAACCTATTTACAAGAACAAAAGTGACTCTGTCCCCCTTCCCGAGAGCCCTGGCGTGTGTGACTGTGTTCCTGCCCTTAACGCCTACCTCAGCGATGACAGGAGTGCTGGGAACAGTCCCCGCAGACTTCACGCTGTCCCCCGTGGACTCCACCCTGTCCCCCTGCGGACTCCATGCTGCCCCCCACCACGCATTCCACGTTGCCGCCCCGACAGACTCCACGCTGCCCCCTTGCACTCCATGCTGCCCCTTGCGGACTCCACACTGCCCCCCATGGACTCCATGCTGCCCCCCGCACTCTGCATTCACTCTTTCAAGGAACCGTCACAGCAACCCTCCCCTTCGTTCTGGGCAGGAACCACCAGAAATCGTGCATCCTCTCATATGTCCATTCATCAGCCACTGACTGGACACCTCCTCCATATGGGGCACTGGGCTAGGCTTAGCAGTGAGGAACGTGCCCTGGGCACCTGCCAGAGTGCCAGAGACCATATGACTGATGAGGATACAGGCTCTCGTATCTGACCTCAGCACTGTTGCACAGCCTCTGGGCAGTGCAGAGCCTCTGGGCAGTCTCTGTCCCTCATCAGGACTGCTGACGTAGAAATGGCACCTGCCCCACTTGGCACTGGGCAGCCTGGGGTGGGCTCGACTTCCGCGGCCTCCATGTGGACCCGGCACCGTGTGTCCAGCAGGCTGAGGGCGACCGTCCGGTCTTCCCGTGTGGGCCGTGGAGGTGGTGAGCTTTGGCGGGCAGCTCCCAACGTCTCTGGTTCTGTTGCCCCAGGTCAAGGAGATACTGACAGCGCTGGGCTTGCTGTCTTGTGCCAACACGCGGACCGGGAGCCTGTCAGGTGGTCAGCGCAAGCGCTTGGCCATCGCGCTGGAGCTGGTGAACAACCCTCCAGTCATGTTCTTCGATGAGCCCACCAGGTAAGTCAGGAGCGTCTGGGCTGATGTCCAGGGGCAGGAACAACCCCTCTATTCAGCAGTTCTTCCAGGTGACCCTGAGATCCTGATGTAGCCTCAGAAGGGGTGAGCTCACCCAGCAGTTCCTCCTTCCATCTGGGACCACTGGGTAAAAGAGCTGACTTACGCCCCCTCCCTCACTCACTCAGAGACATGCCTGTGCTCAGGCCTGCATGGCATGTGTTGACCCTGGGGGTATGGCTTTGGGAGGAACTTCACAACTGTCCAGGCAGGACAGAGGTCGGGGGGGGTCCCCAGTCCTCTGGGCAGCGGGGAACATCCTTTCACGATACACGTCTTTTCCTTGACACGAAGTTCCTCATGGCTCAGCCACTCTGAAGGCCAAGGTCATGGGACGCCCTGGGAAACGGTCTGTCCTCAGGTGTGTTCTGGAAATGCCCTGCAGTTCAGCACATCAGAGGCTCAGAGATGCCTGCAGGACAGAATCCTGCCTCGGTTGCTCACCAGCTCTCTATACCCACGGGCGCTCTGACCCCTGTCCTGGGTGATGCCCTTTACGTGCGGGGCTCGCCTGTGGAATTGCTGCTCTGGAGTCCTGGCTTCGGTGCCCCCGGCCGCAGGTTGAGCTCGCCTGACTCCTGCATGTGTCCTGTTCAGTTGTCCCGGGGAGGATGGGCGGCCAGGAACAAGGCTGCTCCTGAAATGACTTAAGCCAGACTTTCCATTGTCTCATTTCTGCCCCTCACTCACCTCTCCAGAGTCCGGCTAGATTTGACAGCAACGTGACCGTGACCTTCTGGGGTTCAGGAGGGGAGGCTCAACTGTTTTCTTCTCTTGGGCCTGCACAGCAGCAGCCCACAGTGTCTGTCAGATACTTCAGGAAAACAGACCACAGTGAACCCTTGAATAGCATCTTGCAGGCTGAATGTCCTGAATGCCCTGAGATGGGCGGGCTCGGGGACTGCCCAGCGCACACTGTCCTCTGGGCCTGTCACTTCAGAGTTGAGGGGATGGGAGCAGGAGTAGATGTGAGGAGCCAGGAAAGGAGAAGAGAGAAGAGAGCTCCCCCCAAGGACACTACTGTACAGTGAATTACCTGCCGGTGTAAAGCCCACCTGGGCTGCACCAAGGCTGCCTTCTATGGGGTGACACCCCCATCGCCAGCCCCATAGATGGGAGGTGGGGAGTGGGGGGTGGTGACTGCGGAGCACTAGACCACCTGAGGCACAGCTGCCTTCCTGGACAGTTGTGAAGTCCCCTCTGCCCAGATGAGTGGGGACCCCCCAACCTCTGTCCTGCCTGGACAGTTGTGAAGTTCTCCTGATGCCCAGATGAGTGGGGACCCCCCTACCTCTGTCCTGCCTGGACAATTGTGAAGTCCCTCCGCCGCCTAGATGAGTGGGGACCCCCACCTCTCTCCTGCTTGGACAGTTGTGAAGTCCCCTCCCACCCAGATGAGTGGGGATCCCCCCCGTCCTGAACTCTGGCAGGAAGGCTCGCTGGGGTCCCTCCATTCTTGCCAGGAATAAAATGTAACATGCAAAGCCCCACTGTGTGCCCCGACACTAAGCAGCAAAACAAACAGCAAAGCAGAGCCCTGCCTGGGACGGGGCAGCTGCAGCTACAGGCCCCTGATGCCAAGCCCTCTGGGACAGGAGCTCCCTGGTCCCCTGGGACCTGGGGCCGTGGCTTGTTCCTGCCGCCCACGGGCGTCTCACGATGCCCCTTGACTTGCAGCGGCCTGGACAGCGCCTCCTGCTTCCAGGTGGTCTCGCTGATGAAAGGGCTCGCTCAAGGGGGGCGCTCCATCATCTGCACCATCCACCAGCCCAGCGCCAAACTCTTTGAGCTGTTCGACCAGGTACGCGGGCCCCGGGCCCTCCCCACCAGATCACCGCTGCACTCAGGTCAGCCTGAATGACACCAAACCCTGGGTACCCTCGGCCTTCTGTTAGCTCGTGGGGCATCTTCATTTTTGAGGGCGTTTAAGTGCCAGGTTTTGTGAGACTTGCGGAACCACATGCAGCGAAGGGGGTGTGGAGTGGAAGTTGCTGAGCAGGGTCCTCTCTCGGTCCTGGTGGTCGGTCGTGGGATCCTGGGTGTCACCAGCATTGTAGAACTTCATCACCTCCCCTGTTAAAAAGGGAGGGAGGGACACTTGTTTTCCAGAATTAATAACGGATTACAGCATTTGCACAGTATCATTTGGTTTATAAATCTCAGGTTTTGGCCAGGCACGGTGGCTCTCCCCTGTAATCCTGGCACTTTGGGAGGCTGAGGTGGGCGGATCACTTGAGCTCAGGAGTTGAAGAACAGCCTGAGCAACATGGTAAAACCCCGTCTCTACAAAAGAAAAAAAAAGTACAAAAATTATCCAGGTGTGGTGGCATACTCCTACAGTCCCAGCTACTCAGGAGGCTGATGTGGGAGGATCACCCGAGCCCAGGAGGCGGAGGTTGCACTGAGCCAAGATCGTGCCACTGCACTCCAGCCTGGGCAATAGAGCAAGACCCTGTATCAAAAACAAAACAAAACAAACAACAACAACAACAAAAAAAAACAACTTAGGTTTTGATATTAGTCTGAGCAAAAATAGTCACAAAGGGATAAAATGTGTATAGCTCCAAAATTTTTTCTGAGCAGGGGGTTAGCATGAAAAATAAAAAGCAAGCAATATAATCAAATCATCCCTGGCCGTAGATCTTCTTCCCTGGCTTTTCACAGCTTTCCCTTCACATGCTAATAGGACCCTTGGGGGTGATGTAAAGCTCTCAGGAGAGGAAGTGGCTGAGCGTTTGGGCTGACCGATTGAGTGGTTGGTTGATTGATTGAGAGCTCCGGTTGCTTTCTGTGGAAGGCAGGGCTTGATCCCTTTCTCTCCTTCCTTTTTTCCAGCTTTACGTCCTGAGTCAAGGACAATGTGTGTACCGGGGAAAAGTCTGCAATCTTGTGCCATATTTGAGGGATTTGGGTCTGAACTGCCCAACCTACCACAACCCAGCAGATTTTGGTAAGCGGAGCCCTGAGCAGCTCAGGGAACGGGAAGGGGATTTTCCTCCTCTATAGGTTTCACTTTTAGTGAAAAGTGCAGATGCCCCCAACTCAGAAACCACTTGACTATTCCACAAATGGCTCAAGTGTCATCCAGTGATAAAACTTTTAAAGAACAACAACAACAAAAAGGTGCCCTTTCCTCTAGACTCTGGGTAAAACCATCTGGCCAGCCCATCTCTGCCTCTCTCCTCTCTCTGTGTCCTGATCGCCTCCTCTCCTGAGGACAGCAGTCATTGGATTCAGGATCCACCCTAAGTCCAGGATGATTCATCTCAAGATCCTAATTACCTCTGCAAAGACCCTTTTTCAAATAAGGGTGCGTGGTGACGGTCCAGATGGACTTCCCTCCTCCTTCGCCTTCCAGCCATCAGCCTTAATCTGTCATTTTTCTTTAAAATATTTGATTCGTGCAATTCCCAGGACTCGTATTTTCTACCACACTATTTCCCAAATTGTGTTCCATGAGACACCGTTTACGGGAGGTGCCTCTCACTCACAAGGAGTAGGCTGTGGTGGAGAGGAGAGAGGGAGAGGGGTGCAGGAAGTGTGGTTTAAGAGGGGATGGGACCTGGGAGGACTGTGGTTCTGGCTTTGTGCTTGCTCACAAGGGAGAGTAACAGATCAGTAACGGGTCAGTAACGGGTGCTGCTGAGTGGGCAGGGAGGAGAGGTCTGAATCCTGCATGGAGATGAGAACCTGGAGGGAAGGGCGGGCAGGAAGGAGAGGAAACACGGCACATGGGGATGTGGAGAGATCCTGGAGATGAGGGTGTTCTGGGGATTCCATTTCCTCAATGTCATCTGACCAGAGAGTGGGAGGTGAGCGGAGTATGACCCACTGTGGCGGGTGTGGGTGACCAGAGGGGTCTGGAAACGTTGCCTGGCAGTGCTGTGGGCTCATTTAGAGCCCTTGAGGATGACTTTCTGGTAGGGCCAATGTGTCCTGGTTTGTGGCTTGATCTAGGGGGTGTGGTGGCCCCCGTACCAGCTGGGAGGAAGCAAGTAGCTGGCTCTGCCAGAGGGAAGTGCGGAAAAGGGAAGGGCGTTGAGGAGCTTTGGGCCTTAGCAAGATCGTTACTGGAGTGGGAGGCGAGGCGTCGCACAGGAGGACACGGAGGCAGGAGAGGGCAGAGGGGTTGGGAGAAAGCAGAGGTAGGCAGAGGGAAGGAGGCCAGTCTGCACGGGAGTGTGGAAGGAGTTGCAGGCTGCAGAGGAAGTCGAGGTGGAGGGTGACCTTAGGGGAGCAAGTCCGAAGGCAGAGCGGGAGGTGACGCTCGGGATGTGGGAGGAAGGAGCAGGTGGGGAGAGCGTGTGCAGGAGACACTCACCGGGATCTGAGAGGTGCAGGTGGAGAGTCCTAGGACCTCCAGGTCCCCAGGGTGCCAGCCACTGGTATGGCGATGGGCATGTCCTTCTCTGCCGTCTTGTAGAACTGCTGCGGCTCTCATCACACCCTGCCAAACCACAAGCTCCTCGAGGAGGAGTCCCTCAAGGAGGAGTCCTTTGTTCTGCTCCCCTCCCCAGCTCCACCTCGGAGGCTGGCCCAGAGCAGGCATTCAGTAAGTACCGGCTGGATGAGCAGTCGGTAGATGCAGGAGCTCATTACTTCTCAGACCACCGACAGCACGTGTGTTTGCGTTTCCAGTCTCCTGACATGATAAAGGGCCTTGCTGGGGGTTTTGCAAGCCGCACGCTGGTTGATAAATGACTTTGACATCATGCCATGAGCACCACCAGGCAGCACCTATGGAATCACTTTAAAACATTCCCACTTGGATAACGACTTTCGCATTTGGGTGATTGGGCCGTCCTTCCTGGAACCTGGGCTGACCCTGCGTCTGTGTCTCCTGCAGTCATGGAGGTTGCATCCGGCGAGTACGGTGATCAGAACAGTCGCCTGGTGAGAGCGGTTCGGGAGGGCATGTGTGACTCCGACCACAAGAGAGACCTCGGGGGTGATGCCGAGGTGAACCCTTTTCTTTGGCACCGGCCCTCTGAAGAGGTAAAGCAGACAAAACGATTAAAGGGGTTGAGAAAGGTAATGCAAATCCTGAAGCCCCCTGGGGAAGGCTGCACGTGGCACTGTGCACCGCTGCATGAGAGCTCTTTCTGAGCAAGAAGGAGCGGCGGCTCTGACTGGCTTTCACCGGTTCCCCTCTTGCGTGTCTCCTCAGGACTCCTCGTCCATGGAAGGCTGCCACAGCTTCTCTGCCAGCTGCCTCACGCAGTTCTGCATCCTCTTCAAGCGGACCTTCCTCAGCATCATGAGGGACTCGGTAAGGCCGCCCCACATCTGCTCCCATGGCTAGGGAAGTCGTGTGACATTTTCTCCCAGACTCATCCTGACGGAATGTGTTTGTTCATTCTCACATTGCTATAAAGAAATGTCTGAGGCCGGGTGTACTGGTTTACGCCTGTAGCCCCAGCACTTTGGGAGGCCAAGGCAGGCAGATCACTCGAGGCCAGGAGTTCAGACCAGCCTGGCCAGCGTGGGGAAACCCCATCTCTACTGAAAATACAAAAATTAGCCGGGCCTGGTAGCGCATGCCTATAATCCCTGCTACTCAGGAGGCTGAGGCAGAAGAACTGCTTGAACCCAGGGAGCAGAGGTTTCAGTGAAGCAAGAACGCACCACTGCACTCCAGCCTGGGTGACAGAGCGAAACTCCCATCTGAAAGGAAGGGAGGGAGCGAGGGAAGGAGGGAGGAAGGGAGGAAGGGAGGGAGGAAGGAAGGAAAGAAGGCAGGCAGGAAGGAAGGAAGGCAGGCAGGTCTGAGCCTGGGGAATTTATAAAGAAAAGAGGTTTAATTGGCTCATTGTTCTGCAGGCTGTATAGGAAGCATGGCTGGGGAGGCCTCAGGAAACTTTCAATCATGGTGGAAGGCAGGGGAGGGGCAGGCTTTCCCCTGGGAAGGGGAATGGAGCGCTACACACTTTTAAACATCCAGATCTCACAATAATTCACCCACTGCCACAAGCACAGAACCAAAGAAGTCCACCCCCACGATCCAGTCAGGCCCCATCTCCAACATCGGTGATTACAATTTGACATGAGATTTGGGCAGGGACACAGACCCAAACCATACCACCATACTTTCAAATTACTTTTCTTCCATTTGCAATAGTCAGCGTTCACTGTAATGCTGCAGTAACAAACACTCCCATCATGTACGTGTCCCCCTCCACTGATATTTGTGTCCTGCTTGTGTTAGGGGTGGCAATGGTGGGTTGTGTCATGGCTCCGTCCCATAAGTCTTCTCATCCTGAGACAGCTCCTATCTGGACATGCGTTTCTGCAGCATGTCAAAGGAAAAGTGCAAGAGAGAAACCAAATGACAGCCCTTAAATCTTCCAGTTGGAGGCGGCAAATTGTCACTTGCACTCACATGCCATTGGCCTAAACAAGTCACATGGCCGAGCCTGAAACCAGGGCTGTAGGCAAGTCCATTTCTCCTTCAGGAAAGCACTGTGAATTACGAGGATTGGGGTGGGGGGCTGGACAATTCCTTATAGGGAAGGAGGTGATGAATACGTGGGAACCATAGTTCCACCAGAGAAGTGGACAATCTGGCTACCAGCTTAGGAGTGGCTGAATGCCTGGCATGGCTTCTGGGACCTAATTTGAAAGACAGAGAGGCTCACCGCAGCCCGTGCCAGAGTTCTTGGAGCCTCTGATATAGCCACTTCTCCCTCACCATTGTTTTTACCTTTCCTCTCTTCTGAGGGTAGACTTCGTTTGTTCTCCATTTTTAAATCTTTAACAAAGGATAGTAATTATGTCTGTTTTGACACAACAAAAGCTTGACATGTGTGCATATGTATGTGCAAGCATGCATTGTGTGTGTGTGTGTGTGTGTGTGTGTGTGTGTGTGTGTGTAGGTGAGTTGCTTTAGGGTTTGGCTTGTTTTTCTGGAGGAGAAGAGAGGATAAAGTCCAAGAACTGCTGTCACAGAGTTCAGGGTCCCGTGCTTCCAAAGGCCGCAGCCAGGTTGTTCTCTGGGCTGAGGACAGCTTTGCACATGCACGGGGTAAGACGCGGGTCTGTCCCCAGGTCCTGACGCATCTGCGCATCACCTCGCACATTGGGATCGGCCTCCTCATTGGCCTGCTGTACTTGGGGATCGGGAACGAAGCCAAGAAGGTCTTGAGCAACTCTGGCTTCCTCTTCTTCTCCATGCTGTTCCTCATGTTCGCGGCCCTCATGCCCACTGTTCTGACATGTGAGTGACAGGCCACAGACCCCTTCTTCCTTATTTTCAATTCCTACCCAAGCTTGGGGGCCTGAGGTCATGCCTTGACCAACAGATGAGTTTTCTAAACACAATGTTTTTGTTTTTTAAAATATCATCTTCTTTGTTGACAGATGCAAGTTGTATTGTATTTGCTGTTAGATAAGAAAATACAATACTTAAGCCAAAGGAATGAATCCCGAATGGAAGACTTTTAAGCATGGCGGAAGGCTGATGGGAGGGGGATTTCTCGAAGATTCACTGATTAGGAGCCCCCCAGGTCTACTACTTAAGCGTTACCTAGTTCAATTGTTAAGATAGCCTACTATCTTAAGCACAGCCCACTTCAGGAGCAGAGAAGCTCTCTTAGATGGATCTCCACACAATTCCAGTTTGTTCACAAGGAGGCTGCCCTTGGTCACTTTGGGCGACAGCGAACACAGCTGCTGCTTCTCCAGAACTTCAGCATA
This sequence comes from Colobus angolensis palliatus, assembly GCF_000951035.1. NCBI lineage: Eukaryota > Metazoa > Chordata > Mammalia > Primates > Cercopithecidae > Colobus > Colobus angolensis. Next base: position 5,925,897 of record NW_012117154.1, read on the forward strand.
AACAGCCCCTCCCTAGGTACCTCCTCCCCAAGCGGCCCCTGATTTCCAAGAGCAGCTCACAGCTTTGCTCACGGGAAGGGACTACGCTGATGTGGAGTTTCAGAAGAGGCTGACTTAGGAAGAGTAAGGCCAGGCATGAATCCTTGCATTCATCACTAAGATGATGCCTTGTGTTCACAGACACGCTCCCCACCCTGATTCTCCACCCGATGGCTCTTCAGGTTATCCACATGGGTGGCGAGTTTTTCAGGCTAGCAAAACACGTCCTCTGCTTGTTCAATCTCTCAGTGCCCTAGGCCAGAGCTGGGTTACGAGCTGCTCAGCTCAAGATCGCCAGTTGGAATGTTAAACAGACTCGCTGCGCATGGTCGCTGACCCTTCTTTCTTACTTTTCTATCTCCTAGTTCCCCTGGAGATGGGAGTCTTTCTTCGGGAACACCTGAACTACTGGTACAGCCTGAAGGCCTACTACCTAGCCAAGACCATGGCGGATGTGCCCTTTCAGGTGTGTTAGCCAGGGGCTGGAATAGGAAACGGGGGCAAGCGTTCTCCTGTACACCCTTTATATTGAGTAAGAGGGCCTGCCAGGGATGCAGGGTGGTGTGGCCCGACGTCGGGAGCTCTGGTGGGAGCTCTGGCAGGAGCTGTGGGGAGTGGGGAAGGACCCGACTTCGGGAGCTCTGGAGGGAGCTACAGGGAAGGGCTGGCTGCCCAGGAGCTTTGCTGTTGGCCTGCGGTAGTGAGAAGCGGCTGAGCCCGAGGCTGATGGGCCCTTGTTTCCAGATCATGTTCCCAGTGGCCTACTGCAGCATCGTGTACTGGATGACATCGCAGCCGTCCGATGCCGTGCGCTTCGTGCTGTTTGCCGCGCTGGGCACCATGACATCGCTGGTGGCACAGTCCCTGGGCCTGCTGATCGGAGCCGCTTCCACGTCCCTGCAGGTGCCAGCCCAGGAGGCGCTGAGTGAGGGCATGAGGGCTGGGCTTCCCTGCACCATCTTGGCCTGAGCTAGGGGGCTCTGCCACCCCTCCCCCTACTTCTGCCCTGACCCTCCTAGATGGGGCCGTTCCCACGGGAAGGGCCCACATTATCGGGGGTCAGGATCGGCTGGCTTCCACAGTGCACACAGCGGGCAGCGTCACGTGTGCTGACTGCCTGCTGGGCGCCCTTCCCAGCCTTTCCCAAACCTGAGCTCCTGTAGCCCAAGCACAGCCACGGTTAGGTGCTGTGCTGGCCCCATTTTACACAGGGGGGCACTGAGGCCCAGAAGGCAAAGTGATTTGTCAGGGGGTCACACAGCTGTCTCAGGAGCCAAGCTCTCAACACCTACACATCGCTGCCTCTGCGGGGACCCTCGTCCTCTCCATGGGCCCCTTCCTCCTCCTGTCGCCCACCCTGTCCCCCGACCTGCCACCCACGTGCACCTGCAGGTTCTCTACCTCTGTGGCTTTGGGACACTCGGCCTGAGCCTGTCCGTCCGGACAAAAGCACTGCTCTCGAGGCCCCCAGGGTCCCACGCTGGGTGCAGTGTATTCCTGGGTTGCCTCCAGTCCACCACGAGCCGGCTGCCTGGCCCCCAGGGCCCAGGTGCCCTCCCCCTAGATGAGGATAGCCACGGAGCCCGGCTCACAAGGCTGCCATGGACCAAAGATGACACGGCAGGAAGGTGCCGGGCCCACACTAGCTGTAGCAACCCATGTCCCCCAAGGCCAGCCCCAGCGCACCTGCTCAGCCACCGCCAGGCCCCCTGCCTAGGGCACTCAGGCTCCGCAGGGGTCACTAATCAGAGCAGGACTGGGATGCCGCTGTCTGCACGGTTACACACGGCACACATGCACACAGACACTACACACTACACACACCACACCACACACCACACACCGCACAAGACAAACACCACACTGCACACTGCAGACACACCACACTACACACACCACACTACACACAAATACTGCATACCACACAATACAAACACACCACACTACACACTACACACCACGCACTACACACACATCACACTGCACACTGCAGACACAGCACACTACACACAAATACTACATACACACCACAGTACATACCACATACCACACCCCCCACACACACCACACCACACGCTACAGACACCACACACCACACAGCAGACACTGCACACACCACACACACTCCACATAACCTGCTACCCCCCAATCACTCACAGCGCCCTGGCTGGACCTGTGCTCACTGCGAACCCTGAGTCACGGTGGTTTGTTCCGTCTCTGGGCTGCTCTCCCAGAGGGGCCGACAGGCAGGCGCCCATCCGGCCTATGGAGGCTGCAGTCCTTCCACTGGGCCCCGACCGAGGGGGTGCCCGCCACACACCTGCCACGGGCCAGGCACTGGCCTTAGCCCCCCGGGGACAGCTGTGGAGGAGCAGGCAGCAGCCCGTTGAGGAGGGTGTGTCCCCATCTGTCTGGCCTGGGCACGTCCACCGGGTCCCAGCTCATCCTGGGCTGTAGGGGCCTCTGGGGCTGCCACGTCACAGCAGGGCAGCTGGGGGATCCTCAGAGATGGTGACCCCACACCTCGGGGATGCTGCACTCTCTGCCCCATTAAGGACCCTCATTACCATGCCCAGAAGGCACCCTGGCCCTGCCCCAGGGGAAGCTGGGGTGGGCGAGCCTCCTCTGCAGGAGGCCCGGCTACAGGTTCTGCTACATCTGTCCCGTGTGCCCCCAACTCCAGGTGGCCACCTTCGTGGGCCCGGTGACAGCCATCCCCGTGCTCCTGTTCTCGGGGTTCTTCGTCAGCTTCGACACCATCCCCACGTACCTGCAGTGGATGTCCTACATCTCCTATGTCAGGTAGTGGGCGCGGGGCACGCATGGCCTGGGGACCGAGGGTGACGAGGGAAGAACTGCCTCCAACAGCGTGAGGGGCTCCCAAAAGCCACCCTGGGCTGCTGGCCAAGTGCAGATCACACATCTGAGGATCCAGGCCTTCCATCTTCCTGCTAGTTCCACCTGCTCCTCCCCAACACACACACACTAAACAAGGAGGCCACACAAACCAGCGCTTCGCACCCCAAGGGCCATGGCAGGCCCAAGTGTTCTGGGCGTTTCCAAGAGCTGCCTTTGGTGGAAGCCCTTCCATTTTTTAGAAACGTTCTTCCTCCCCGAAGTGCACAGTGCTCCTAACAAGTGCTGATTGTAAAACCTTTATAAGAAATCTGGTGGGGGCTGGGTGTGGTGGCTCATGTCTGTAATCCCAGCACTTTGGGAGGCTGAGGCAGTCAGATAGCTTGAGGTCAGGAGTTCGATACCAGCCTGGCTAACATGGCAAAACCTAGTCTCCACTAAAAACTCAAAACAATTAGCTGGGCATGGTGGCATGCAACTGTAATTCTAGCTACTCCGGAGGCTGAGGCGGGAGGATCTCTTGAACCTGGGAGGCAGAGATTGCAGTAAGCTGACATTGTGCCATTGCACCTAGGTGACAGAGTGAGTGAGAGAGAGAGAGAGAGAGAAAGGAGGAAGGAGGGAGGGAAGGAAGGAAGGAAGGAAGGAAGGAAGGAAGGAAGGAAGGAAGGAAGGAAGGAAGGAAATCTGGTGGGAAACAAGTCATTTTTAAACAACTTTTTAAACATCCTAATATCTTGGAACAAGAATGCCCAGTGCCTCGGGTCCTTAGTTACAGGGTTTCGTGCCCTCTGCGGAGCGGGGTGTTGGCACGCTGGCCCCACCAGGGGCAGCACCCATCTTCTGAGCTGCAGAAGTTCCACGTGACACAAAGATCCAAAGTTTGGAACAAGCTCTTCTTTTCTAGAATGTCAGTTCAGACTCAGGTATATTGTTCAAGAAAACAGAATGAAAACAGAGCCCTTGTACAGAGTTTCAACAATCTGTGTGTGCTCCAACACCACGAAATCAGAAACCGACGTCTTTCTTCTCAAAATGAGTGCTTTTGTTCTGACAGGGTGGGGCTGGAGCAGAGGGAGAGAGGGGGCAGGAATGTTCCATATAAATCTTCTCAAGTCCTTGCAAGTTGGCCAGCCCATGATTCCCTCCAACCGACAGAAAGCACGTAACCTCGGAAGTGAACAAAAGATTTCTCAGTGCATTTCACCAGTGAATGCATATGTACTGTTCATTCAAGTTGGTTTTTTGCTCGGGGCCCTGGAGGAAACAAAATTGGAAGAAAAACATAGTGGAGCTGTTGCCCGTGTTTATCTTAAGAAGATGGTGGGCGGTGAGGAAGTATTCTGGGGAAGGCAGCCCTTTGGGAAGGGAGGACAGCCAGGCTGGGAATCACAGGGACGGTGAACAGCATTGGCCTTCAGGCACCAGTGTGGTTGGCTGGGAGAGCGCCCTCCCTCACGCCCGGCCTTTCCTCCTAGGTATGGGTTCGAAGGGGTCATCCTCTCCATCTACGGCTTAGACCGAGAAGATCTGCACTGTGACATCGACGAGACGTGCCACTTCCAGAAGTCGGAGGCCATCCTGCGCGAGCTGGACGTGGAAAACGCCAAGCTGTACCTGGACTTCATCGTACTCGGGATTTTCTTCATCTCCCTGCGCCTCATTGCCTATTTTGTCCTCAGGTACAAAATCCGGGCAGAGAGGTAAAACACCCGAATGCCAGGAAAGAGGAAGATTAGACACTGTGGCCGAGGGCACGTCTAGAATCGAGGAGGCGAGCCTGTGCCCGCCCCACGACGCAGAGACTCTTCTGATCCAACCCCTAGAACCGCGTTGGGTTTGTGGGTGTCTCGTGTTCAGCCGCTCCGTCCAGCTGGGCTGGATTCTCTCCGTTCCCCTTTCTAGCTTTAACTAGGAAGATGTAGGAAGGTGGGTGGTTTTTTTTTTACATACAGAATTTTAAATACCACAACTGGGGCAGAATTTAAAACTGTAACACAGCTGGTGACGAGAGGCTTCCTCAGTCCAGTTGCTCCTTAGTACCAGGCACCGTGGGTGCTGGATGGGGAACCGCAAGCAGCCTCTCGGCTGATGGCTGCACAGTCAGATGTCTCGGGGCAGAGGGGCCGAGCACGGAGCGATTCCATTTTATGACTGTTGTTTTTCATAGTTTCATCTTTCTAAGGTGTGTCTCTTTTCCAGTGAGAACTCATTTTTGCAAGCCAAAAGTTAATCAATTGCATTCATTTTAAGAAACTACCTTTTTAGTACTTGCTGAAGAATGATTCGGGGTAAATCATGTACTTTGTTTAGAGAGGCAAGGGGTTTAACCAAATCACCTAGCTGGTCTCATACGCAGACAGCACTTGTGAAGGATTGAATGCATGTTCCAGGTGGAGGGAAGACGTGGGCACCATCTCCACTGAGCCATGCAGAAATTTTTAAAAGCTATACGAAACATTGTAAGAAGACATTGGCCAACTCTTTCAAAGTCTTTTATTTTCCACGTGCTTCTTATTTTAAGCAAAATATATTGTTTGTTTCTTCCTAACTTTCTGACTACCTTAATTTTGCCTAGGTTGATCTAAACAAACAAACAAACAAACAAACAAACAAACAGCATCCCTTTCCTCCTGTATCACCTCAGCTACCTCCACTGAACCTGGAAGAGCAGGGCTTAGGGAAATTCGGGCACGACCTTTGAGGGTTGTCTCTGCAGGAGCAGCCAGCAGAGAAAGATGGGCTAACTGTGCAACAGGGGAGGCGGCCAACAAGATGGCATCAGAATCCAAGGGCTTAGGGCAAAGTCAGTAGACTTCAGTGTGTGGAAGCGTTTGAAACTTGATCAAACAACGCATTTCGAGTGGTGGGGGATTTCATCTCTGGTTTTGGTGATCTCACAGCCACATCACCGCCTCAGTGTTAGGCTTGTGTAAACTTTGCATATTGGAAACCGCTTCTTTCTTACGACTGAATCACATAGGTCAAGTCCCGCTAGGGCAGGAACAGGTGCCTATCTGGAGGTCAAGTGGCCTTCGAATTCATAACAAGGCTGCCTGTGTGCTTGTCAGCTCTCAGAGGCAGTTGAACTACACGCGGAGAAGGTGATTCTGGCCAAGGAAGTCCATCGTTAGGACAATGCCATTGTTTCCGCCTTCTAGAATATCATTCTCCAAGAATCCGGGCTTCTGATGGAAAGGCTGTGTTTTTGTGAGCAAATCAGTGAACCTTTCTGAGCTACATTTTTCCTCATCTGTAAATAGTTACAGTACTTCATGCCCAAGGCCATGCCAGCTCAAAGGGGGTCAAAGGGTGTGGGATTCCTTGGTGATGTCCCTGAAGCTCTTATTTCCCACTTTGAAAGAATGAAAAGGGTCTGAATTTTATTTGCACATGGATTTAGTTTGCAAATTCTTAGAGATTCCTTTTTTACTGCTAGATCTTTTTTTGTAAACACAATTGAGATAGATATTAAAGTGTAATTTTAAGTGTGCTTGTTCTATACAAATATGGCATTGCCTTCCAGATTAAGTTTTTAACCAGAGTCAAACTTAGTCTTTATAAAAAGTCCTCATTGAATTTCAAAATAGATTTTCTTGTAAGACATCGCACATAGGAAAGACTTACCTAGGAATAGCTGGCTGAAAGGCAGAATTGGAAAAAGGCAAAAGTCCTTGCTCATGGCTCAGAACTACATCGAGTGAGGTCGGTGTTGAAAACGCCCGCTCCCTCCAGGTGAGCCTTTCCCATTGTGGATTAGTGTTGGGGGTTCATGGCCCTCATACGGGTGTGTCTGCCAGGAACTGCACTGCGTGGACCCACAGCCCTGCCCCAGAAGCAGCTTGGTCTCGTTTGCTGAGACCACTTGCTGTCCCTCATCAGTTTCAGGAGGAAACAGTGAGATGCCTCTAGATTTAAAATCTGGTTTCGGAGAGCACCTAAGCCCTCTGACGGAATGACTGCCGTAGGAGTCTGATGGAGGTACTTTTAAGGGCTAGGGCTTGGGAACCATGAGGGCTGTTAGGCTGCAAGAAGGGAATGGATATGTGAGATCACGTGGGTTTATTTTTTGAAGGGTGAACTGGAGTAGGTGAGGGTTCTGCAGTCGATGGTGCAGGATGGCTTTGCTCAGCCCTCCCCTGTAGACTGGAGGAAAGCTTACCGCAAAAGGAGGAGAGGATGCGTCTGTCCTAGGCGCAGCCGGCCTCCCTCTTCCAGGTTCAGCAAGGGCCCCTGGTTGGGCATTTTCCTCGTAACCTTTGGCAGCATTGACTCAAATGCCATTGTTTAGCTTTCCAGATATTTCCCCGCTGCTTTTTGTGTTAAGGTAGTTTGGTAAAATGCCTTATTCCAATGACCTAAGATAACATCAAGCAACTCACTGATTTGCTTTTCTAACTAGCTGTGGTTAAGAGGCACACGGCAACGTGCTGTCTTTCACACGTTGAACGTTAAACCCAGACCAACTCCCCAAATCTAATTTGTTTCAATAATTCCTGAATGCAATGACCCAGATATTCCTTTCATCTCTGATTGAGTTTCTTCCATTAGAAGGAAGGATTAAACCTTGGATAAAACATTCGCAGCTGCCCCAGTGGTTAATAGAGGTGAAAATGGAAGTTTCAGTGAAACTGCTGGGGCCTTTTGCCTTTGTCCCCATCCAAAAAGTTTTGTCATTTTGTGCCTCTCTTTCTTCTCCTCTGGCTGAATATCCACTGGAGACTGAATTCTCCGAAACTCCCTGCTTGGGTGAAGTGGGAACCTGTCTCCAGGAAGGGGAGTGACTGTGCAAAGTTTTACACAGTCGATGCTAGAATTGGATTACATCACCTGGGGGAGCTGCCTTCAGGACCAGGAAATAGGACATGGAGCTTTGAGGTGAAAACTTATCTTAGAAACCCACAAAAAGTCATTTCCCCAGCCCGACATCAGGGACAGACCACACCCATGGGGCAGAAACCGGGCTTGGTTGTTGCAGTGAGAAGAGAAGGCACGACTCTGGTGCACCGAGCACCTTTCCTCGTGGCTGTTTCCAGGCACTGGGCTGAATGCCCTCAGAATCCCCTGTCCCCTGCCCACTCCTCAAACCCTTACTGACCCACCCCTCTCGCCTGGTCCTGTCCCAGGCCCTGGGAGTGAGAGGGAGGGGACTCCAACGTGGGTTTGCCCTCCAGTGTGGTGGGAGGGACCCACGTGGCCACATGGCTTAGCCCTGCTCATGGTGCAGACGTGGAACGCGGAGGCGGGGAAAGGCTCTGTGACGTCCCCAGGGCCCCAGAACGAGGAAGGAGCAGAGTTGGGATTCCAGCCCAGTTGGACCCCGAAGTCCCTGTTTTGTTCACTGCCTCCTGTTCATGGCGTATGAATGTATCTGAGATGCTTTGTAAGGCATTAAGTGCAGTACTGGTTTAGTGGCTGATTGTTCAGTGATTCCTTCTGTCACCAAACGGATGGCTGAGGTGGGAGAGAAACCCAAGCCTAATGCCCTTCAGCGGCCTTGCGTCGCAGCGCCCGTGACAGGTACCTCTGCATGGAGAGGGGCTGTCCTCGCCCTTGCCTGCTCCTCCTATTGCAACAGTCCTGTGGACTAGCTCAGGCTCCAGAGGGGCTGGTGTGTGTGTGTGTGTGTGTGTATGGTGTGTGTGTGTCTACATACAAGCACATGTGCACACATGCACACACACATACATGCAGGTGTGCAGACTTTGGCTCCCGGCGTGTGTCTGATAGTATTATTCTATGATATTTCCCTCATCTCCATAGAATACCAGCTTCTGAATCCTCAATCAGCCTTTACTTCAAGAAGAAAAGAAAAACCTCTCTCCTTCCAGGTCTGTGGTGCAGATGGGAAAAGTATAGTCAAAACCCATGAAGGCTTTAGTCAAATGCCAGCTGAATTAGAAGGTGATGAACGTTAGACAAAACAACCCGACTATGCAGGCGGGGGAGGCGCAGAGTGTATAAATATAAAGTTAGATACTTTTAAGGAATAAAGACTCTAATAAAATATTTTATATAAAACTTTTTACCTGTGTTCGGCGTCATATGCTTTAAGTGATTGACTTGCATTTTCTAAGTCGATGGATTCTTAGGCTGTGTCTGGAATGCACTTGTTGTTCCTCTGGGAAGAGCACTGATTTGTCACTTATGTTCTGGTCCAAGACCTGGCTGTAGATGAGGCCGTTCTCAGTGATGTTCATGTTCTATGTTGAATTGTCTTAAAGTTTTGTGTTTCCTGTTCTCCCAGAATCCTCACCTGTATCCTCCTGCCTCCTGATATTGGCCATGACCTCGAAATATGGCTGGAGGAGGCTCGTGGCAGGGCTAGCAGGAGGGCTCTGGACCACACCTTCCCTTTGGTCCTCTCCACCCTTGCAGGGGCTCCCTCAACCCGGGCTCTGGGTTGGTAGCTCCGGCAGGGTGATATCACTTCTTCCTTACTCTGCTTTGCTGGAAACCCATTTCCCAGGCTCAGCTCTGTAGAGCCGGCTGCTAGTGGGGAAAGCAGCCCCTCTCGAGGTTTTGGTCCCGAAGTTGAGGTGAGCAGGGCCTAGAAGTTGCTCGGTGTTATGTGCTGCATTAGCCCATGGCTCCCTGAGCTCCGGCCAGGCAGTGACCCTCAGAGTGAGGACTTCCTGGGACAGCAGTGGCTTAGAACTGGGCTTTCAGATCCAGCTTCCCTCCCACCTCTGGGATGCAGTTGCTCGGTGTTATGTGCTGCATTAGCCCATGGCTCCCTGAGCTCTGGCCAGGCAGTGACCCTCAGAGTGAGGACTTCCTGGGACAGCAGTGGCTTAGAACTGGGCTTTCAGATCCAGCTTCCCTCCCACCTCTGGGATGCAGAGTAGAGAGCTGGGCTGGGTGAGGTCGCAGAATTGCCCCACAGTGGCCCCTGCACTCCTCTCATGGCGGGCAAGCACAATCGGAGGCTGCTCCAGGCGGCACATAAGCTCACAATGCACACTTTGCTTCCCCCTCAGTAACCCCTGCCTCTCTGGACTGCCTGGCCGCCCTGGATCCCAGTAACGTTAAAGCAATGATCCTTTCCGAGCCACTGCGCTGGGCCTGTCCCATTGAGGAGATTCCTCCAAGATAATCGCCCCCTGCAAAGACAGGGGCTTCTGATGTCCACCTGTGGGGCTGACCTTTTTAGGGAACCTCCCTGGGACCAGAAGCAGGGAAGACATAGGAGACCCTGCATCCCCGTGGCACAGTCTAATTTTCACTTACAAGCTCAATTCAGGCTGTCCTTAAAATCCACGTGTCCTGGGCAGGAAGGAAATGTGGGGACGGGCATACACACACATCCTTCTGCTGTGCTGGCCTAAAGTTCCTAGTAACTATCCTACATCCTGCCTGTTTCCTTTTTCCATATTTGAGGAAACAGAAGGGTTTAGCCTTAGCCCAGTTTTTTATGTTATCACTGAACAGGCCAACCTGGAACCACCCCTCACACACACACGTGTGGCCTGCCCCAGTGTGCCCGAGGCCCACCCTGCTTTGCCTGGGGTTGATGTGAATGACACACATGTGAGCGGAGGCTGGGGTTAGGACCCTGAGGCTTCCCTGTTCTCAGAAATAGTCTCCTGGCATCGAAAGGAGAAAACGGGCCATGCCACTGGCTACCACATTCCAGCCTGGCAAGGGTTACTGTTTATAGAGGCACCATTTGGAGGCTTTTCCTAAAGCTGAAGAGAAAGGAACAGAAGCACAAAAGCACCTTGATTCATCGCAAACAGGCAGGGGCTGCCGGCTGGACGAGGGCTCTGCATTTTGAGGGCGTACTGGACACGCTGAGGGCTCCTCTACAGCTGTGGGCTAAGCCTGCCCAAGCCACGCCCCTTTTCCAGAAAGCCACTCCCATGGCCACCGGCCTTTCAGGTCCAGGTTGAGGACACAGCCATGGGCACATGTGTGTTTGTTTCACTGGGGTTCATGGTTTTGGGGACAGTCTTCTAGCCCCCGAGATCTCGGGAAAGGCATGAGCTCGAGCCACATACCTAAAAAGTAGCAAACTCAAAATTCTTACTTTCAGCTGTTTTCTGTCAATAAAGCACCACCATCCTCTGTGTGTCTGCACTGAACAAACACACGAGAGAATCTGGATGATCACTTTGGGTGCCTTTGACCTAAACTTTGCACATGACTTTAAACATGGCCCTGACACTGCACGCAGTAAGAAATGCTTTTTATTTTATGGTCCTTAAGGTTCCAAGATCCGATCTCTGGAAACGTGTAAGCCACCTGCTGTTACCTCTGACTCATGTGGTCCATTACCATAAGGGCCGGTGAGTGGGGCAGAGATGCTGAGGCCTGGCTGGCGAGCCCCTGTGCAATGAGGCAGGACCCTCCCTGATGGCCTGTATGGGGGGCTAGTCCTCTAGTCCCCCAGACAAATCTCCCTTTAAGGAGGCTTCTGAAGCTCTAAGTGCCAGCACTCAGAATTAAGTTGACTCCTCACTGCTCACTGCACTTGCCTACGAGCCTCTGGAAAACAGTTTGCCCAGTGAGAGTGCTGCAGCTGAGGCAGAAGCAGACGTGTCTGTTTCTGGGGAAGTTACCCAAACAATCTCCCCTCTTAGGGGGCCCTAATGTGCCCCCTCCTGTGGGTTGAAATGCATCTGGCCTTGAAAGGGAAGGCTAGGAAGTTAAGAAGTACGTGGGTTTAGGGTTGACAGCCCCATATTCATGGACTCCTGGCGATCCCTGAATGCCACCTAATCTGAGTGGTACCACAATTTGGTTTGTCTGAAAATATAATAGTAACCATGGCAACGATTTCATTTTTACACCTTTGCATTTTTACATGTCTGTCATTGTGCATCCTGGGGTCTGTTTTCCGTGACCTACCAACCTCCCAAGCTTAATAATCAATATCTCACTATTATGTCATTGGCCAACTAAAAACAGTAGCAAAACACCCAAATTGATATTATCATCCAAATTGATAATAAAATAGACCAACACACCCACACACTGGGGGCTTCCCATTTTTATAGTCTTGTCCCCCCACCTGCAGGGTGTGAGTGGGGATCAGTTTTTCAATAGAACATGTATGTTTGGTAAGTTAATATGTGTAGCTGACCCCTTTGCCTTTGTTTTTATGTATTTATATTTTTCCTTTGTGGACATGTGGATGCAATACCTGTTCATAGTTGAATCTATTACGAATTGTTACCTTTTATTTGATGAAGAACTATTTAAAGATTTTCCTTTGTTATTTCTTCTAAAGCAAAAGTCAATGCAAGTAACTCTAATCAGCGTGCAAACGCCTGCATATATCTGTATATCTGCTATGTAATTATATAATGTTTTTATAATGCTGTGTGGATAACTTTACACTGATTTAGTTACTTGACTACAGGAAACACTGTTGCTTTGCACGCTGTGAGAGGTTTGCACTGTTACAGATAAAGGCAACATATTTACATATGTACATGTGTATACATATATATATATTCAAAAATAACATCGGCTCTTTGGGGTGTCTGTTTCCTTGGTTGTTTCACACCACTGGAACATTGAACCTGGACAGACCCTAGAATGTGAGTTTCCTGACTCCACCTTACAGACCAAAGAGCCACGTGTCTATTTCTGTAGACCTATCTCCTGAGATTTGTACATGCGTTTTTTGCAGACTTAAACTTTGTTTTCTGAAATTAGATGCCATTTATGATGATGTGATGTCAGTCAAATAAAGCATCATTATTTTCAGATTTCTGCTTCTCCTTCCTTTTGCTTTCAACAGCCCCAGCTCTCAGACCTGCTGGGGGAGTCGGGTCTGGTAGAGCATCTAGCATTTTCCCCCTACCCGCCCTTGCTCTCAATGGAGCAGTTCTCTCTTCAGTGTCATGATGGATTCCAGTGAGGAAGACAAATAAGAGTGATGGTAAGGATGCCTGCAGCTCCAGATTCCATGGAGCACCGCGTAGTGGCACTGTACCCTACCTTTCCATGTGCAATCTCATCAAGCCGTCGTCATCAGAGCTGGAGAGCCACAACTGGCCCCATTTTTCAGGTTAAAAACACCAAGGCTCAGGGAGATTACACAACTTCCCAAAGCCACAGAGCTGGTCACACCAGCCACACCCTTCACCACCAACTCAAGAGGAGGGGGAAGGTGTGCGCATGCCACAGAAAACCATCATGGGGTGTAATGGCTGCAGTGTGGGGAGAAGTCCAGTTTTTCTCTCCCCTTTCCACCAGCAGCACACGCCAGCAGCAAAGGAGCCCAGTCCTGTTCTGGCTTCTTCTGGCAATCAAAGTGTTCATTCTGGAAGGTTCTGGAAACATGCACCATTTCCAAGTCAGTGATGAAGGTATTTGACATAAAAATGGTTCCTGGGTCCTGTGGGTCACAATTCATTATTTGAATTCACCCTGAGCCACTGACAGATGTCTGTTTCAGATGTACCCTGACCAGGAGGTGGGAAGGCCCAGCAGGCGGCATTGAGGCCACAAGGGCTCTGGACAGCTGTGGTCAACTGATGCCCAGTAATGGAAATTAAATATGCATGAGGCCCTATGAAAATATAAGAAATAGAAGGAGAGTAATGTTTGGTACACTCCTGTTCAGTGCATCGTGCTCCCCATGTCCACACCAGAGGACGGGATGAAGGAGACCAGGGCTTGAATTCCCCTGGATTGGCCACCCATGAACACAGGCAGCCCCAGCACTGACATGCTTGAAATGAACGACTCGGCTAACGCTGCAAACCAAAGAAATGCAGTCTTTTCTTGATTTACATGACATACACTCCTGGAAAATTCAGGTATGTTCAAGCCATTTGAAACAACAAACAACCATCAAAACAACCGTGTTAAGATGTAACACAGAAGTAGTCTCTGGGCTTCAATCATCATGAATAGGTTTGCAGCCACCATGAGTGTCCAACAGGACGCTAGGACGTCCATCGGGTGGAGGCAGTGGTCTGTTCAGCACACCTGGGGACATCACAGGGTCCTGCCATGTCTGGCCTGTGTCCACTCAACGCCCCCGTTCGTATGATCCATGAACACGCTCACAGATTCCCAAATATCCCCGTGGCAGCAGCCTCCACTGGGAACCCTCGGCTTCCATCATGTGTCCTGGGGCCCAGATCCTCCTCACCAACAGAAAGCCCAGGTAATTCTGGGGCTGGGTATCTTTTTTTTTTTTTTTAATAAAAATAAGAGTGGTTTTATTGATTACACACAATTTTAGCTATATTAATATATATTATAAATTTTAAGAATTAGAAATAAGTGACTTTTATTTTTTAACCAAGAATAATCTAAGTTATGGCAGCATGTTCAATGAAAATTATTTAAGTCTGGCACAGTTTTTCTATATCTGTTTCTCAGGTAATCGGGAACATCATCCAAGCATAATGACCCTCATGACGTAAGTTCCATTAAGTAGAAATGAAGCATCATATGTTTTCTTTTTTAGGAAAGACTCCCCATTTTGTCGTATGGACATATCCCTAATAATCTTACTCTACTGTACAAATAACTTTTCACCCACAAGAGTTGCCTCAAATAACTTTCGTTTTGGAAAGTTGTCAAGGCATGAAACAGAGTAGCAAAATGCCACTCTGGACTTCGCATCTTGGAGTTTCAATTTTGCTTTAGGATTTAGACTCCAGTTTATAATTAAAACCTAATCATTCCCACATTATTATACTTATGTAGGAAAGCCTTGCCGTGTCCACTTTTAACACAAAGACAGAAAATGTCAAATAGTTTGAGCAAGTATTTGGCGGATCACAGACATGAAACAGTGCTGTCGGACACAAAAACCCTTTAGTGTTTTTAGAGGTGAAGAGATTGATGGGTGTCATTCAAATTTCTCATCTCCTTCTTCCACATCTTTCAAACTGAGTACTTCCAAAGAACCTTTGCCTTTGGTTTCCTTTTTTATTAGCTCATCAATTTCTCGGAAGCAGCCCGGGTCAATCAGACATACGATTTCTAACTGTTGGCCATAATCTTCACTTTCTATGACCTTGATCAGTGGTTTGAGCTTTTCCTTCAGCTTCTTGCCTTCATTCACTGGAAGGATGAAGCGAAGCCTCATGTGAGCACGTTCTATCTTCATTTTCTCTTTTAACTGCTTTATCACTTCCAAAGCCTGCTGTTTTGTACTCTTGTTGGTTTTCACTGAATAGTGGATGTCCTTCACGGCTCTCTCAATAAGGATCACGGTGTACGGTCTCTTTGTTTCAGGATTCACACATTTGTCTGCCACAATAGTTGCAATGTCCCTAAACATCCGCTCCAGTTGTGTGCGTCTTTCTTTACCTGATACTTGAACTTCTCCTTTAGTCAAAATCTGCTTACAGATTTCAGTTTGGTCATCTGTTCCAAACGCACTGATGAGACCTTCCTTCTTGGCAACCTGACCTTTAGAAACGTTTACAAACACTGAATGGATCTGCAGAACTTCGTCAAGGTCTTTTTCCACGCCGCTCCGCCAGCCGACGACCTTGTTTTTGCAGCAGGCGATTTCCAAGCGCTTCCCGGCGCGCTTCATCCGTACCACGGCCACAGTGGTTAGGCGGATCTGGTTGGTCCACATCGCGGCTGTTCAAAGACCAAGGAGCCCGCGAACCGGGGCAGACCCGCACCGACCAGCCTGAAGGCCACCAGCGGCGCGCGGCCGTGACCCCGGGGCTGGGTATCTTTTTTTTTTTTTTTTTTTTTTTGAGACGGAGTCTCGCTCTGTCGCCCAGGCTGGAGTGCAGTGGCACGATCTCAGCTCACTGCAAGCTCCGCCTCCCGGGTTCCCGCCATTCTCCTGCCTCAGCCTCCCGAGTAGCTGGGACTACAGGCGTCCGCCATGGCGCCCGGCTAATTTTTTGTATTTTTAGTAGAGTCGGGGTTTCACCGTGTTAGCCAGGATGGTCTCGATCTCCTGACCTTAGTGATCCGCCCGCCTCGGCCTCCCAAAGTGCTGGGATTACAGGCTTGAGCCGCCGCGCCGGGCCGGGGCTGGGTATCTTAATTTGTATCTGGACGTGGCAGGGCACAGCCGTGATTGGTGGCGAGCCGCAGTGACTCCAGCGGTCAGCAGAGGGCGCTGTTTAGTCACTTTGTGTTTGGACCAGGTTTCCGTTCTGCCGCCGCGCTGCGGGGTCGCTGGGCTGCTTTGGGTCTTGCTCCCTCATTGGTGTCTGTGATCTCTTATGAGAATGTCACAGCCCCCAGGTGGGTGCTGTCAGGGGCGATGCGCTCTTTCTCATAGCACCAACCCCACCCGGGGTTCTGAGAGCCCGCATACCCTGCCTGGGGCTCCGGAGGAAGGCAGGGAGCTTCCAAGGTCCCCGTAGCAACCGAAGCCGAAGCGAAGGAGAGGCAGAGACAGACGGAGGCAGGACCCCGGAGACGGAGAAGGATGGGGGTCCCCTCCAGCTCATTCCAGGACCCCAGCCCTCCTCAGTCCCTTTCCTTTCCTCACTGGAGCCTGCCCTGCACAGCTGAGTTATGGGGGTTCTCTGTCCTGCCAGCAGATCTCTCCACCTGATGCTGTTTCATTTGATGAAAGCAACCTTGATCCCCGCCCCCCCGACAAGGACAGCAGGAGTCAATGATGAAGCTTCTAGAATGTGCATGAAACATTGTCCTGTCTGAGGAAGGCACAGGCTCGGGCTGGAGACAGGGAGCATCTCTGTGGTGGGTGAAGGTGGGGCCCCACCTGGCTCAGATTTGGGGGGAGCCCTCCCTCTCAGGGGCATAGCAGGAAGGAGTCTCGGAGGGGGTACGGCAGTGTGGGAGGTGTTGACTGCAGAAGGCAATGCCGGGAACGGAGGGGTGGGGTAAGTCAAGAAATTCTTTGGAAATGCAGGTGGGTGGTGCCCATAAGTGAGGTCCCGGGCAAGGAGGCAGCAGAGCCCTGTCTCCGGGGAGAGGGCACCAGGCAGGGTAGGAAGAAAATGGAACTGGTCATCCAGCCAGCAGTGAGGTGGCCTGAGGCTCAGGCCAGGGGGCCTGGGGCCAGCCTTTCCATACCCTGCAGCCCTCAAAGACTGGGCATGGTCTGCGAGGGAGAGGGATGCAGAGCCCCGCCCAGAAGGATGTCCAGGCCAGAGCAGAGCCCCGGAGCGGGGAGGCCACGCTTGGCGTGTGTTCTGAGGTCTGGGATAGTCCTGGAAGTTTCACTCCAGGGAGGGCAGCTGATGCTTTGGGGCATTGGAAGGGACACCCAGGGCTTCAGATTCAGAGACCTGAATATCCTGACAGTGTTCCCTCTCCATAGGGACTTTTGGACAAGCTACGTCAAGAAAATCTCTTTCCATATCTGTAAGACAAGGGCAGTACTACCTCACTTCTTGGGATGTTGTGAGCTCTAGGGACCAAGCCCCAAGTGCAAGCTGAAAAACAAAAGCTGCTGTTTTAAAGGAGCAGTTGTCTCTTTTCAAGGGGAAGAAATAGCTCAGAACAAGAACCCCACCGCTGTGACCGCAGTGCAGTGGAATTGTGGATCTGGCCCCTAAGAGAGCCCCAGCAGTGGGAGCAGCACAGGAGGCCCAGCCAGGCAGCACTCACCGGCCTTTGTGCATCCAAAATCGTCTTGGTGGGAGTGGAGAGCTGCCATGTCCCAGGTCAGTGCGGTGAGGAGAGAACCACACTCAGGTCTAGAGGTGGATAAGGCTTCATGAGGACATGAGATGGAATCCCCACTGTCACCAGCTCATTCATTCCTATAGCTGCATCCATTTTTTTTTTAAAAAAGAGAAAAGTCCACCCAATGTGTCACAGATGTTTAAACTTAATTAGCAAACAAATACAAAACAGTGCCAGTTTAATTTACTGGACAAATAAACAACAACCCAGGAACAGTATGAGTATCAAACAGGGTGTGAAATAAAGGACCACTTTGGAGGATCATTTTATTGGCTTGCTGTCTTCACCAAGAAAGACATTTGTGATTTTTGAAAACTTCTACTTGAAATGTATTTTTTCTGCTTTCCCGAGGAAGCGGCACTACGTGTTCCTAGGCTTTCCTGTGACGTGGGTGCCAGTCTGGGATTCAAAACATCCTTGCATGCACTGCGGCTCCTTAGGGAGTCTGTTCCTGCCCTTGAGGCCTGGGCAGACCCTCCCTTGACACCCTCCCACCGTCTCCCACGACGCAGCAGAAATAAAGCAGAACCGCGGAAAGTCTCAGGCATCAAGAACTGTCCTCGTGTGGAGCATGGGACCTTTATTCGTTAAGACATCAGGCTCCAGACATGAACTTTCAGCAGAAGCGCTTGCCAGAAGCAAATGGACAGAAAAGCTGGGATGAACAGTGCCTGGCAGCAATCACGGCCGGGCAAGGGTGCTCGGAGCTTCGCATCCCCTGGCCGGGGGCAGCTGGAGGTGCCTCAGAACGAGCATTCTGCAAACAGAGCAAAGGCCTGTGTGAACAGTCTCTCTCCACCCACGCTGCCCAGCTTCCCAAGGTCAAGGCAGGCTCCAAGGCCAGTGCCTAGTGCTGCCTCCTCCCCTGAGTCACCGGGGAGTGTTGAGTCCCCACCACATCGGGGAATAGCCAAGATTCCCACCTCGGGTTGCTAAGCGAGACAGTGGGCCCCAGGGGCCGGGCAGATAACAAGTGAGATGGGCCTTGGCAGGGCCGTGGCTGGCACTCAGAGAGGAGAGTGTAGTTCCAGAATGAGGAGCCGAAGGAACAGGACCGGCAGCGGACAGTCGACAGACCCCTCTCTCTCCTGGCCTTCTCTGGACCCCCACCCCCACCCTGGACTTGCTGGGGAGGATGGAGGGAGGCCCTGGGCAGGGCAGGGGTCCATCACTGATCAGGCAGCCAGTGTCAGCAGGACTCAGCCTCCCGCGTTTCACCCTGGGACAAAGGGCAAGAGAGGCCCCTCTGGATGCTGGTTCCAGGAAGGTGCCTCACGCAGGTGCGGCCTTCGTGGGGGCTGAGCTGGCACTTGGACACGGCAGATGGCTTATAGCCGATCGCCCCACCCACGACGTGGGGCAGCTGAGCCTGGTGGAGCCAGGGTGGCAAACCTGTGTGCAGGGCCATCTGTCACCTGTACAGCATGCAGGCTCTCCGCCCTTGGGGAGGGAACCCCCAGGCTGGTTGCCCTGCACCTGCCCTCCACCATGGCAGAGAGAGGGAGAGGAGATGGCCCTTGTGGGGGGCAGAGTGGGGGAAGTAGGGTGTGCCACCGAGGCCCAACGCCCAGGGCGGGCACTGCCTGCCATCTGTGGAGGGGACACCACAAATGACAAGACTCTGGTGGGGGGCTGGTTTGCAAAAACAGCCTGAAAGTCAGCCTGGCTTTCCACACCTATGTGTTTCCGCTTCTCTCAAGAATAGTTATTAAATTAGTTTCCTCTACATAATGCCATCATTTTGAACACCTTTTTGAAATGATTGCTTTTATGTTTTACACAAAGGGGACAGAAGAGGACAGCCCCTGGCCATGGCTGCCCTGGGCTTGAAGCCTCTGCTCTGGGGCCTTGGTGCAGGTGTGTGTGGCTTCCCGGGGACCTCGTGCCTCCATCTCCAGCCCAGAGAGGACAGGGAGGCCCTGAGACCCCCTGCCTTATGGGGCCAGGCCCAGACCGCGATGCTGTCACTCAGGCCTTACCTCCTTGTTCCTGCAGGGGTTTGAAGCACCAAGGCACTTCAGGGATGCTGGAGTCAAAGCAGCAGCCCCGGTTGTTGCACTGCTCGGGGGTGACCTCGGGGTAGCCGCAATCCACCCTGTCCTTGGCCGGCACGGCACACTGGTTTGCAGCTGTCCCAAACAAAGCCCTGTCAGCTGCCAGAGCCCTTACTGACAGGTGAGTGTGTTTGCTTCACTTTGCAAGCTTGCATCCTCCCGCTCCCACCGCCAGAGTTCAACCACAGCTGAAACCCTCACTCCAATGAAGACGGGCTTTCCCTGTGAATATTTGCCTCCTCCTGCTGCCCCCGCCTGAGTTCAACCACAGCTGAAACCCTTGCCTTTAGGAAGATGGGCTTGCCCTGTGAATATTTAAAGAGAAGCAGTCTGTTAAATGCTAAACTTGGGGACTCTGGCCATTTGCCTAAGCGTCTCTCTCCTTGGCACGCTCTTATCATCTTCTCAGGAAGTCACATACGGACCTGGGTCCCTTCCAGCTGGTAGGAACCCCTGGGGAATCCAGGGTCCCCTGAACCTGGAAACAAAGTTCCCCTTCCCTGTTTGACCAACAAAACCTTGCCCCTTTGTTTTAAATGAAAAACGTGATGGGAGACACACATGCCATAGAGATCATTGCAACGCATGCTGCCTGCTTTTCATTTTTTTCTGCATCTCCCTTCCCCGAATTGTTGAGCATGTCCCACCGTCCCTGGACATCCTTCAGTCCCCAATATTTTCATTTTTCAGGCAAGCCTCTATGTCTGTGTGTGCAGCAGAAGTTCACCTCGTTTCATTAATGAACTGGGTATTTCCTTAGGAAAACAGAAATCATATGGTCTCTTAAATGCCCTTCTATTGCTCTCAGTCTGTAATTGCTTATCCTCACGGCGTCCAAATTTCGCTCACACTGGAATCAGCTGCAGAGCTTTAGAAATGACTGACGTTGGCTGGGCGTGGTGGCTTATGCCTCTAATTCCAGCACTTTGGGAGGCCAAGGCAGGAAGATCACTTGAGGCCAGGAGTTTAAGACCAGCTTGGCCAACATAGCGAAACTCCGCCTCTACTAAAGATACAAAAAATTAGCTGGGCATGGTGGTGCATGCCCGTAATCCCAGCTGCTCGAAGCTGAACCTGCTCGAACCTGGGAGGCGGAGGTTGCAGTGAGCTGAGATTGTGCCACTGCACTCCAGCCTGAGTGACAAAGCGAGGCTGTCTCGAAAGAAAACAACTGAGGCTTGGCTCTCACCCGCAGGTGCCCTGATGTAATTGGTGTGCCCCAGGCATTAGGATTTTTTTTTTCTTTTGAGACGGAGTCTGGCTCTGTCTCCCGGGCTGGAGTGCAGTGGCCGGATCTCAGCTCACTACAAGCTCTGCCTCCCGGGTTTACGCCATTCTCCTGCCTCAGCCTCCCGAGCAGCTGGGACTACAGGCGCCCACCACCTCGCCCGGCTAGTTTATTGTATTTTTTAGTAGAGACGGGGTTTCACCATGTTAGCCAGGATGGTCTCGATCTCCTGACCTCGTGATCCGCCCGTCTCGGCCTCCCAAAGTGCTGGGATTACAGGCTTGAGCCACCGCGCCCGGCCGGCAGTAGGATTTTTAAAG
This sequence comes from Colobus angolensis palliatus, assembly GCF_000951035.1. NCBI lineage: Eukaryota > Metazoa > Chordata > Mammalia > Primates > Cercopithecidae > Colobus > Colobus angolensis. The sequence goes on from NW_012117154.1 coordinate 5,946,998, forward strand.
CTCTCCAGGTGATGCTAATGGGCATTTGACCCCGGTCCGAAGACACCCAGATAAAAGCCATACCCTCATGCCTTCAAACTTGGGTTAAAGGAGCAGCCACGCCCCCGCCGCAGGGTTGCTATGCAATGGGTAAATGAACCTTGTACCTGTAAGTATTGACAGCATTGTGAAGTCAGGGTTTTTTTCCTGCATCTTTCCTTTTTCTTTGTAAATGTGGAAACAATGCATAAAGACCTATATTGTAATTTAGAAATCTCCGGCAACGATGGCTATGGGGTCATAGGGGATGGGCTCAGACTCAAAGCCTGATTTCAACACAGACTGGGCAGAGCTGCCTTAGATAAGTTGTTAACTTTCTCGGAGCCTCAGTTTCCTTGTCTGTGAAATGGGGACAATAAACACCCACTTCATAGCACTAGCGCAGGAAAAAGTGTATAGGTGACAGGTGGCCATTACTACATGAATGCAGAATCCCCCCTTATCCTGCATCCCTTCCCTTCCCGCCCACCCTGCTACCGGGGCAGTCAGAGCAGTACTCACACAGGCCCACATACTCAGCAGAGCTGGAGGACGCCAAGGCCAAGACCAGCCCCAGCATGCAGAGCGCTCTGGCCGCCATGACTACCGTGGGCTCCGGGATGCAGCTCAGGACACACTTCATGGTCCAGGAGGCCTCATTTATGCCCCGGTGTTTGCACAGCCGCTCTGGATTGTTTGCTTGGGGAGGGCTCTTCCTCCTGGCTCTGGCTGCTCCTGTACTCTCCTGCATGCCTTTGTCAAGCTCCCAGACAGTTCTTCTCTCTCAAAGGGGAGAGGTCAGTTCAGCCTCCACTGTTTTGGCAGCAAGCGGTGAGGGCGGATTCCCGTTCTGGTTACGGGTCCTCTGCTGGGGAGCAGACGTGTGTTAATCACCCTCCTAGCCTGGCCTGGTGCAGGGTGTGGGAGCCATGTGGGGCTGCAGGACCAGGGCGTGGTGTCCATCTCAGCCTCCCAGCCAGGAGCCCTCAGAGCGCCCCTGGTCCCACGACAAGAGAGCCCCAGGCTGCTCCATCCCAGATCAGCCTTGGAGACGGCACTCTGAGTGAGTCAGGACCCTACAGCTCTCTCACAACTCCTGAAACACAGAGATTTCTTGTCTTTCTTTTTTGCTTTCATCCCCTAAAAATTATTAACTACATTTTAATAAGTGGATGAAATGAATTGATTGAAAATATGTTAATAAAAACATGGCACACGTAATTGATTTTCAAAATCAAATAATACAAAACAGCCTCTCCTATCCAGAGGCATCTATTGTGAACACTTTCTTAAGTATCCTTCCAGAAATTTTCTCTCTGGATCTAAGCACCTTTTTGGGGGGGTGGGGGGGGAGACAGGGTCTTGCTCTGTTACCCAGGCTGGAGTGCAGTGGTACAATCTCAACTCACTGAGACAGACCCCTGTCCCTGCGGGACTCAAGTGATCCTCCCACCTCAGCCTCCTAAGTAGCTGGGCCACAGGCATGTGTCCAGCTAATTTTTCATAGTTTTTTTAGAGACCAGCTGTCGCCATGTTGGCCAGGCTGATCTCAAACTCCCGGAGTCAAATGATCTGCCTTCCTTGGCCTCCCAAAGTGTCAGGATTACAGGCGTGAGCCACTGCACCCGGCCACATTTTTAACACAAACAGGAACTGACTCTCCACCTTTGCCCAGCGTGCTCTTTTAGAAATTAAAGACTACATCTGAAGAATTGTTTTATAGCAAAATATCAGATGAGACAGCGATGATTATATTCATTTTCCAGAGGAAGAAACTAAGACTCAACATTTCCGGTGCCTGTCAGAGGTTACTCCAGTATCCCTGCTATAGCAGGTATTTAACCCACTCCCAGGACCCTAAGCCTCCACCCTTGGCATCCGCAGCACCCCCCAACCCCCAACCTCCTACAGTGCACTGGCTGGTTGTGGGCAAGAGACTAATCTCATTCCAGGAAAACGGGTTCCTAGATTTTGTGTTCTCCGTGTTTCTTTCTCAGGGAGGCATTTTGATGACCCCCACGGACCCTTCCAGGAGCCTCTGTCTGAAGGGTGGACTTGGTTTATCACCCCGAGAAATGGGAGCGCCTGGCCGCTCGGATTTAGCCTCCAACTGGGGTCCCTGGTGGTGTGTGCAGGGCGGCTCTGCGCTGCCAAGGGTGCGTCCACAAACTACCCTTCCCCGAGTGACCCATGGGAGCCCGAAGGTGCATGTGCTGGGCACCAGGTCGTGTCCCGCCCTGTGACTCCCGGGTCCCACCTTGTGTTCAGCAAGCCCTTTGGGGATGGATTTGAGGGCCCCTCACCTCTGGTGTGCCACTCCTGCTGAGGCCAGTGAAGGAGGAAGAAGGAAAGAGCATTGTCTGCCTTGTGTTCAGGGCACTCACTTTTTCTGGGAGACAGTGAACCCAGGTTCATCCACGGACAGCAGGATTTTCATGTCATTAAAAAGGTCATTGTAGGGGAAATCCTGGGGTATCTGGTGAGAGCTCTCTGCCTTCCCACTGCTCATAATACCCAGAGGCCAGGCCCGGTCGTGGTGCAGGGCTGAGTTCCAGGAGGGTGCAAACACCCCAGGAACAGACTGCTGTCCCTCCGGCCCATGATCTGGCAGGGAAGGACCCCTGCAAGGGGCTTCTGCAGTGCTGTGGTCTCCACCTGCTGCACTCAGAATTGCCTGGAGTGGGGAGAATATCAACGCCTGGGCCCCGCCCCAAAGGGTGGTTCTGCCGCCTGTGATTCTTCTCTGTGACCAGCACTGAGGACCGTTCTGGGGTTTGCTTCGCTTTAACTCTGTAAATGTTGACTGAGCCCCTACTGCCCACACCCAGGGTTTAGGGATCAGGAAGGAATAACAAAGGTGACACATTCTTGTCCTTGAAAAGTCTTCCCCGCAAAGGGAGACGGGATCATGTCAGAGTTAAGATGGTGAAGCCGAGACTGGGTCCCAAGTCCTGCACTGCCTGACCTCGGGCAAGTCACTTCCCATCTGTACCTCAGTTTCCCTACCTGTCGCAGGGTGCTCACCCCACAGGACAGCATGAAGTGGTGCTGCACAGCCCAGTCAGGTGCCTGGGACACACACTGACCACCTGCTGGGTGTGCTGGATCAGCCACGACATCAGAGGAGCAGATTCCTGGTAGGAGCAACCGCTATGGCGAGGGGGCCAGAGCTGGGTCCCGGCAGGTGGAGACGCACAGGCTTCTCAGAGAAGGGGGATTTGGGCTGGGCCTCTGGAAGGGGAATGGGGAGGCCCGTGTGTGTCTCCTCTCTCTGTTCTAGGAGACCCCTCCCCAGGAGCCCTCAGTGGGCAGAGTGGGCTGTGTACAGGAACAGAGGATGGCACGGGAGAGCCCACCCTGCCTTCCAGAGCCTGCATTCCCGTCGCCTTCCCCAGCCTCCTTGTTCCCCTGGGGGAGTTCAAGTTCCAGAGATAAAGCAGAGCTATTGTCAGAGCTGTAGGCAGTAGGGCACTGGGTGTCGGGCCCCACCCAGACAGGTGGCTGCCCTGGACAGCCCAAGACCTGGGGGTGAGCAGGACTCTCCCTTTCCTCCTTGGGAGCTGCATCCCGCATCCCTGCAGCAGCCTCTTCAGCCGTGTGCGGTGTGGGCCGTCCTGAGAGCCCTGCAAATCCCTCCGGCCCTGAGCTTTGTGCACTGGTGTCTGAGGGAAGGGCAGGGGCTCCTGGATGGGTCCAAGAAGAAGACAGTCTGGTCCCCCATGCCGGGGCTGCAACCTTTCACCTCCCGAACACACGGTCATTGTCACATGCATGGAAGGAGCACAAGCTGAGCCTGGGTCCCAGGTCAGGCACTCGGCCTGCCAGATGCGGGAGCCCCAGAACATCAGGCAGAGTCCCTGCCCTCAGAGCTCATAGGCCGGTGAGGAGGAACAAGCCTTCAAGCATGAATTGTGGTGCAGTATGATTACAGCTGGCAGAGTAGGCTGAAATCTGACTAGGTCTTGAGGGATGAGTACAAGTTCACCAGATGGGAGGGATGAAGGTCAGCACATTTTGTTTTATTTTATTTTATTTTTTTATTTTGAGGCAGGGTTTCACTCCTGTCACCCAGGCTGGAGTACAGTGGTGCGACCTCGGCTCATTACAACCTACACCTCCCAGCCTCAAGAGATCCTCTTGCCTCAGCCTCCCTAGTAGCTGGGATTACAGGTGCATGCCACTACACTTGGCTAATTTTTGTATTTTTAGTAGATACAGGGTTTCACCATGTTGGCCAAGCTGGTCTCGAACTCCTGACTTCAGGTGACCCGTCGATCTTGGCCTTCCAAAGTGCTGGGATTACAGGCGCACGCCAGCACACCTGGCTAAGTTTTGTATTTTTAGTAGGACCAGGGTTTCGCCATGTTGGCCAGGCTGGTCTCGAACTCCTAACCTCAAGTGATTCTCCCGCCTCAGCCTCCCAAAGTGCAAAGGGGCAGGTAAGGCCATAACACAGACTACTTTGCACTACTAACTCACCGCCCCACAGGAAACTCAGAGTTGATGTGGCACGTGCAGGTTATAGGGTCTGCATCACCGCTCGGTTTTCTGGTATTGTCACTCAGTTACTCATGCAGCAGACGGTCCGATGGAGGAAGGAGGTAGGAAGTCATGCTAATCAGCACCCCTGGGTGGCCCCAGGCCGCACGCCTCCCAGGAGCACCCTGCTGCCCAGCTGTCTCTCGGTCTGCAGCTGCTGCGGGTGCCGCCCTCCCTCTGCACAGAACTTCCTCCTGCCTCCCGGAGAGAGGCTCGCAGACCCTTCCTGAGTCATCACGACCTGAATGTAGGTGCTTTGGGGAGGCAAACGCAGTGACCTCTGTACAGGAACAGAGGATGGCACGGGAGGCCCACCCTGCCTTCCAGGGTGTCTTGTCCATTGAGGACAAATGGGGGTGGGGGACCAGGAGCAGCGCAAATCCCACCACCAAGTGTGGAACAGGAAGGTGAGAACACAGAGAGGCCCAGTGGGCTCGGGAGGGGTCATGGGCTCCAGGGTTCCCTTGCGCAGCTCAAGGAGCACTTGGTGATGTTTCAACCACTCGTCTTGAGAAGGAGTCACTCTAAACCCAGAGTGTCTGTGGGGTTGGGACTGTTGCATCAGCCCCACGTGCAAGGGACAGGAAAGGTTCCCAGAAAGGTGTGGACCAATGGCCAGAAATAATGCAGCTGACCGCCGTGGACAGGTACGCCTCCTCACCCACAGTCCCACGTGCTGGACCCAGACGGTCCCTTCCTGGGCAGCCAGACCTGCTCTACCAGGAAGCAGAGCCCGGGAGGAAGGTGCAAGGCCCTCGCCCAGGCACCAGAGGCACGGTGTCACCTCACCTTCCGTGTGATGCACTCCAGTCTGCAGTCCTGCACTGAGCCAGTCCTGGGCTGACAGCTGGGAGCCCCTCTTGTACCAGACCAGGGCTGATGGCATGCAGTTCTCACAGACAGTCCCTGAATGGATTGGTGCAGGCAGCCAAGTTCAACAGCCCCAGACAGTACAGGAGACCCTGGAGGGAGTCAGGTCCTCCCACCACCAGGCTGGGAAGCCACAGCCGCTCTCGGCCTTCAGACTTGGCTCATACCTGTGAGCCAAGCCTTTGCCACCAAGTGATTCCCAAGTACACTGAGTTGAAGGGTGTCCTCCCCAAAATTCATGTCCCTCCTGAAACCTCGGAATGTAACCTTATTTGGAAATAAGGTTTTTGCAGTTGTAATTAAACTAAGATAAGGTCTAGATCAAGCTTGTTCAATGTGAGGTCTGTCTGCCACCTGCAGCTCAGGACGGCTTTGAAGACGGCCCAACACAAATCCGTAAACTTTCTTAAAATGTTATGAGATTTTTTGCAATATATATATATTTTTTGGCTCATCAACTATCGTTAGTGCATTTGATGTGTGGCCCAAAACAATTCTTCTTCTGGTGTGACCCAGGGAAGCCAGAAGACTGGACACCTGGGTCTAGACAGATCTGCTTGCCATCTGGCCTGGTCTGGATGGAGTAGGGTGGGCCCTAAATCCAACCTCACTAGTGTCGTTGTAAGAAGAGAAGAAACACTGAGACACACACAGGGGTGAAGATGTGAGCACAGACGCGGGGGGAGGCCACGTGGCGATGGCAACTGATGTGCCTGCAAGGTAAGGAGTCCAGGGATTGGGGCACCCCCAGAAGCTGGAAGAGGCAGGCAGGACCCTTCCCTGGAGCCCTCAGAGGGAGGAGGCCCTGTGACACTTTGACCTAGGACTCCTGGCCTCCAGAGCTGGGAGAGAATAAACAAGAATAAACGTCTGTTGTTTAAACCACCCAGCTTGCAGTGTTGGTTATGGTGGCCCAGGACCCTCACACACAAGGGGCACCTGGCAGCAGGGTCTGTTCAGCTTGTGCTTTCTGGTGTGAGGGGAGGGGGAGAGTAAGGACACGTTGAAAGATCCCAATGGCTTGTCTCACGATGACCTCTCCCTGCCCTGGCCTGGTTCCCTGGGGCCCTGGACGAGCTCTGCCCGGGTGCTCAGTGCCCCCCCAGCCAGGACCATGGGTCCACTCGGCCCCCTGGATGCCTTTGACCCCACACATCGCCAGGCCTCGGCCTTTGTCCTTTCCGGCACCCATCCGATTGCTGGTCTCCACGAGTCCCTGGCTATCATCAATCCCCAGACATGTACTGGCTCCCTTCCCAAACTCCCCTGTCACCAGAATTATCCCCAGTGGAGCCTTTTGTTCCCATTTCATTGTCTCAGGGGAGGCTAAGACAACACTGGCTGGTGAGGGCTGAGGGACTCTCACTTCCTGGTGGGGCTTGGACTGGGCTCTGCCCAGTAGAGGACAGGGCATGTGGCAGCTCATGCCCAGGGCAGAGCTGAACAGAGAGGTGGCCCTGGGAGAGGTTGTCAAAGGCAGGACACTTTTGAGACGAGTGAGTGGGGGGCTGTGAACGATGGTGCCAGGACAATAGGTGTGAAGGCAGTGTCCCTGGCAAGCTGGGAGCAGTACCACCTGCCAAGAGGGCATTCCACAAACCCCCCACTGGGCTGCAGTCATTTCCAGAGACATGAACACTGTGGGACTGGGGCAGAGAGAGGAACAGGCACTCCCACAGCTTTGGAAACAGAGACACCGTCAGGTGATCCCAACACACGTGTGGCGTAGCGTCATGCCCTGACATATGTGCTCGTGCACAGACGGGGAAGGTACGTGGATGCATGTGTGTGCACCTGGCCCTGCAACCGGCTGGGGAGCTGAGGAACCACACAGCACTCACGGGGCCAACAGCAGCACTGAGTGTCTTTATTTTTGTCTCCTATTCTGTGGGGATTGGTTCCTTCTCTTTTGGAAAGAAAAGTCAGATAATCTTATGTTCTCCAAAGTCACAAAACACAGTTGCCATTTAGGAGTTGACATGTCCAGTCCCATATGACAATCGAAATTCTGAACTTAAGATTAGATGTTTTCGTTTGATGCAATAAAGGAATTAGTGATAATTATTAGCATAGGGTGGATCTTTGAGTGTGTATCTCTACGTATATGACACAGATACGGATGTAAATGTTTACATGTATCAGTATCTCTTCAAGGTACAGACTGAAATATTACATCTAATGTGTGGGATTGCCTTCAAAATAATTCAGGAAGGATAATTAGAGGTAGTAAGTATAGATAAAACAAGATTGGCTGTAAGTTGATACTTGTTGAAACTCGTTGATGGGGGTTCATCATACTATTATCTCTACTTTAATATATGTTTGCAATTTGCCATAATTAATGAGTTGAACCCTCTCCCTCTCCCTGCCTGCTACTCCAGGGGTAGGAACAGTGGTTGGGGCAGCGGCAGGGCAGAGGGGAGTAAGGAGAACAGGGAACGGAAGCTCTTCCTATACTGAACTGGTGTTTTCCAGGCTGGCTCCACATTCTCTGGACCCATCAGGTGCTTGAAACAAACGCCTTATCTCATGTGCTACTTCCGGGGGCTCTTCAGGGATTCCTCATCTGCAGATCCTTTAACGCTGGGGATGCACTTTCCACTAGCTCATCAGTTCCTGTCCCCGGGAACATGGTGCTGTCTTTGGCTTCTCTGAGAAGATGTCTGCTCTCACCTCAAGTGACTCTCTTGTACAAAATCTAGGATGATGGACACAGTTCTCTTGAGCTCCATAGCTTACCTATGGTTCACTGGACACATTCGTGCATCCTTCATCCCAACACACTCCTGGATGCAGGCAGATCCCAATGGTTCGTCCTGTTCCTTACTAGTCCCCAGGAGTCAGACACTGGTGTCCTGTAGCCTCCAACCATGATGAACACACACCAAGCCCTCTTAGTGGTCCCACTAAGACCTCATTCCTAAGACCTGAGTCTAGAGACGGGCACACCCCACCCTCACCCCTTGGGGCAAGATGACAGTGAGAGAGACTCACAGCATATCAGCAACCTTAAAAATTCTCACACATAGCATTTTCTACAAACTTCCCTTCCCTTAAACCTTTTGTAGCATCAGTAGTGGCAATATATTGAAGAGTCATCTAACAATTCTCAGCCACATTGTTTTTGATATTTCATGGTCTATCGTCTCACTTTGAAACATGACATCTACTGTTTCTTGATGTCTCAGCTAAACCTCCACTCCAACACCCAGAACACCAAGAGCTCTCACTGTATTTGTTCATCGTGTTACAGGAAAGGGTCCTGATCCAGACCCCAAGAGAGGGTTCTTGCATCTCGGGCAAGAAAAAATTCACAGCAAGTCCACAATGCAAAGTGAAGGTAAGTTTATGAAGGAAGTAGAGGAATAAGAGAATGGCTGCTCCATAGACAGAGCAGCCCTGAGGGCTGCTGGTTGCCCATATTTTATGGTTATTCTTCATGATACGCTAAACAAGGGGTGGATTATTCATGCCTCCCCTTTTTAGATCGTCTAGGGTAACTTCCTGACATTACCATGGCGTTTGTAAACGGTCATGGTGCTGATGGGAGTGTAGCAGTGAGGATGACCACGGGTCAGTCTCGTGGCCGTCTTTCTTGGTTTGGGTGGGTTTTGTCCCACTCCTTCACCACAACCTGTTTTATCAGCAAGGCCTTTATGACCTGTATTTTGTGCTGACCTCCTATCTCATCCTGTGACTTAGAACGTCTTCACCGTCTGTGAATGCAGCCCTGTAGGTTTCAGCCTCATTTTACCCAGCTCCTATTTAAGATGGAGTTGCTCTGGTTCGCATGCCTCTGACAATTAGATTCTGTATTTAGATATAAGACCCAAAGACAGAGGTCTAAATTTGTTTCTTGAGGGCTCCTGGTGGGCAGATAACTGTGACAGACTCTGGTGAGAGAGAACAGAGACAAAAAAATGTGTAGCTCCTTCCCCTGAGAGACTTGGCAGTACAAGGGAAGACTAGATGTACAGACAAGTGATGGACTTTACTGAAGGGCCTGAAAGAAGAACGGAGGAAGCAGAGACCTGCCTATTCATGGATGAGAAGACCATGGATTCTAAAGGTGGTAATTTTCTCAAAATAAACTATATATTCAACTTATTTTCTATCAAAGTCTCAAAGGGAGATTGTGATTAAATGTCACAAACTGACTTTAGGATTTAAATGAAAAGATAAAGCACCAAAAATACCTAGTAAAAGTTTAAAGAACAGTTCATAGGAAGAGGAAAAGAAGAATCAGAAGATATCTGTCCTATCAGACATTAAGACTGATTACAAAACTACTGTGTTTAAAGCAGGGAAGTATGGGTGCGGGGATAAAATCAGAAAACTGGAACAGAACCGAAAGGTCAGAAATAGATCCACACACATAAGAAAATGTGGATAATATATTTGATATCAATGGGGAAACAGGACAATTGAATAAATGGTATCACGACAGTTATCCGTATTTTAAAAAGACAAATTTAGATCCTCATCTAATGATGCTAAGCTATTTTTAATTATCTACATTGAGAAAGGTAAATTTAGAACCACAATTTAAGAACCCCTTAACAAGTTTTCCTCTCTGCCCTGGCCTGGCTTCCTGGGGATCTGGACGAGCTCTGCCTGGGTGCTCAGCGCCCCCCAGCCAGGACACTTAGTACTGCGGTCGGTCCCGTTTGTGCTGTGTGGCTGCTCAGCTTCCTGATCCATTGCAGGGCCAGATGCACACACATGCATTCATGTATGTGCATGACCATCTGTGCATGACCACGTATGTCAGAGCATGACAATATGCCACATTTGTGTTGGGATTGCTTGTCTGTGTCTCCGTGCCCAAAACTGGGAGAATGCCTATTCCTCCCCTCTGGGGGAACGCCTGTTCCTCCATCTGGGGGGGCGCCTTTTCCTCCCTCTGGGGGAGCGCCTGTTCCTCCCTCTGTCCAAGTCCCACCGTGTTCAAAGTGAATTAAAGGCCCAAAGGGAAAAGTAAAAGTAGAGATGGTCAACAGCTCGTACTAGACCATGCCCTTCTTGATATAACAATGAAAACTCTGGAAAAAGCACAAAGCAAGGACCTGATGACGCCGGAGAGTAAGAAAAACAAACCAAGCATAGCTCTCTGAGCTCCTGGAGGGGAGCTGACCCTGGGAGAAGGAGAGGGAATGCTGCCAATTTACTTCTGTGTGGGGTTTTGCCTGAGGGTAGGTCACAGTGGTTGTTGTACAGTTGCGGGTAAAATAACACCAATGGAAACCTGCGGTCCTTCTAGGCTGCAGAATCACTGTACTGAAAAAAGCGCAAACTCAGCTGCAGGAAAGCGGAGGAATCCCAGAAATGAGAAAGCCAGAGAGGAGAAGCTCCAAATTCTGTGTGAAAACCCTTCCCATGTCTCTGTCTGACCCGTGAACAATCCACATACAGGACAGACTCTGGCTAAAGATGAAGAAACTGAAGTTCGAATGACACCCAAGAAGCAGAGTTTGATATTTGAATCCAACGGAGACGTTTTCCTGTTCAAACAAACATATAAAACAAATAAACGAGCAAACATAACTATCTTCAGAGGAACAGAACAGAATCTGTATTCCCCACAACATAACAATACAATGTCCTGGCCACAATCCAAAATTACTAAACGCACAACAAACAGGAATGTGTCAAATGTGTCATGCGTTCCGAAGAGAAAAAAAAAGGCATCAACCTGAGATGACCCAGACATTGCAGTGATCAGATAAAGATTTTAAAACAATTAGTAAAAGTATGCTTGAGGAAATGAAGAACTATGTGCTTATAGTGTATGTAAAAATAGAAAATCCCAGAAAAAGAAAATTTTAAAACTGTATAAAAATAACCAGGTAGAAAGTATAGAACTGAGGGGGGTCAGGTGTGGTGGCTCATGCCTGTAATCCCAGCACTTTGGGAGGCTGAGCCGGGTGGATTACCTGAGGTCAGGAGTTGTATATTAACTTTGTTTCCTGTAACCTTGTTTTAAATAATTTTTAATAGATTTTTTAAAGGATGTTCTAACATAGCACAAATCATGAAGGTGCAGTGGATAAATCTGACTCAATTACAATTAAGGATATCTATTCATCAAGACATGACCGAGGAGTAAAAAAAGTCGAGTCATGAACTAGGAAAAGATATTTGAAACCCATATAACTGACAAAGGATTGCTATACAGGATAGGTAAAGAACTCCTTCAAACCAGTGAGAAAAAGATGAATAACATGATTTTTAAAATACACAAATAGGATTGCCACTGAAAAGAAAAGCTAGGTAGTCAATAAGGATATGGAAAGAAGCTCAACCTCACAAAAAGTCAGGGAATTACAAATAAACCGATGTTAAAATATCACTTTACTTAACATCAGATTGTGCTGATCACCAAATGTCAACAAATTGTGGAGAAATAGGAACTCTTATGCAAATCTGGCAAAAGGGTAATTGACACACCCTCTTTGGCAAGCATTTTGACAACATCCAGTAAATTGAAGAAGTCCATATTGTTTTGATAGAAAGAAATTGGCAACAGTATACCTAGTTGCCTATCAATAGGGGACTGAATCCCATGGAATGTTATACACATGTCAGAATGAATGAAGCAGATCTATTTGTATTAATGCAAATACATTTCAAAAGTTAAAAATAAGATATAAGTTGAAAAGGCTGCATACTAGGTACCATTTCTGGTTATTTTAAAAAGCAACAAAATAATACCATGTATGGTTTATGGGTATGCACGGGAATAAAGCCCACTGACTTAGGAAGAGTGGCTAATTCTGGGGAGGGAGGAAAAAGGATGGATTAAGGGAGCACTTTTATGATTTTATTTCTTTTTAAAATGAGAGGCATTTAAGTGAGAGGCATCAAGGCAAGAATAACTGACAAGTTGATGGATCTGGGTAGCACGTATATAGATGACACTACATTAGATACCATTCAAGGACAGGCGTTTGACGTATGACTGTCTGAATTTTTCTTTAAAGAAATCCAAATAACGCAGGTGATGTGGGCAGCAAGTCCCAGCTCCTGCGTGTGAGAGAGGCTGGGAGAAGCCAGCCCGGAGGCTGGGACTGGGACATGAGTCCTGGTCTAGGGGCTGTTCTCATGCTTCATCCCGGTTGCTTGGCCAATACCCCAGGGGTTTATCTGGCCAGGGATGGGGAAGGGACCACTGACAGGGCAGGAGCATCACCGTCTTGGACAAGCACTGCCATTTTAAAGTTCACCTTGATCAAAAACTGCCTAATGGCTAAGGCTAAGGTCAGCATGACCATAAACCACAAATGACATCTTCAACCAGAAACTTTCCAACCATAAGAAATACGCCTCTCCCCGACCAGAGGCACCTCCCCTCCAGCCAGAGACATTCCAACCGCGCCATATACTTGTCCTCCACACAGAAACATTCCAAGCTTGTGATAATCTCTCTCTCATCCTAAAACCAATAAATACTCTTAGTCTGTAAGACAGAGCACTCCTGACGGAAAGTATCCAGAAGCCCCTCTTTATTTTGGAGAATAAACCTGTCTTTGACTGTTGAGCCACTTTTTGCATTTCTTTCATCGTTCTTTAACTCTTCAACCACTTTTAAATCCCAGCAGCATACAGCTTGATGGCAAATAAAAGTCTTAAGTCCTTTCACATTTTGAAATTTTAATTCCCAGGTCTTTGGACCCCTGCAGTGCAATCTCTACTTTCTCTCTACATTAACACAGCCGACAGATCCACCTGAGGGTGAGTGCCTGACTGTGTCCAGGGCAAGCAGGGACTCGAACTAGAGAGGGAATTAGCATCCCAGTGGGGAAGCACTAGAAAGAGTCGATGTTTAATACAAGTAATCCCTGGATCAAATGTGCCATGGGTGTGTCACTCATGCCGTGCCCCAGCTCATCCCTCCCCTCGAAGTATGTCAGAGAACATAAACTAAAGATTATTTTTCTGACTTCTGGAAAATGACCATTACTTTATTCAAAGAGAAGAAGGGTCATTGTTGGCTGCTCACCACTAGAGGAGAAGAAATGGTCTCTTCGATTTTTCATGGGAATGTAGAAATAGAATGGTCAGAATTGAAAGTACCGTACATCTCATAAAATGCAACCATAGCTGGTGCCTAATCCCACCACGTTCTCTGCAGTTGTTAGCCTACATCACTAGAGAGTAGTTTTTAGGGAATTCAAAAGAAATTGAAAGCAGGGCCCACCCTTAAGAAATATGTTGTCTACTGGCCGGGCGCAGTGGCTCAAGCCTGTAATCCCAGCACTTTGTGAGGCCGAGACGGGTGGATCACGAGCTCAGGAGATCGAGACCATCCTGGCTAACATGGTGAAACCCCATCTCTATTAAAAAAATACAAAAAAACTAGCCGGGCGAGGTGGCGGGCACCTGTAGTCCCAGCTACTCAGGAGGCTGAGGCAGGAGAATGGCATAAACCCGGGAGGCGGAGCTTGCAGTGAGCTGAGATCCGGCCACTGCACTCCAGCCCGGGCGACAGAGCGAGACTCCGTCTCAAAAAAAGAAAGAAATATGTTATCTACCAAAACAAAAACATGGTGGGACTGTCAGAACTGCAAACTGACTATATAAGATGGCCCAGATGAAAATCACACGTGACCTCTGGAACCTCACTCTGGGGCTCCCCTGTTTGTGCAGAGAAAAGGATGATTTCCCTGTGTGGAGAAGGAGCCCCTCACAATCGGCCACCTTTCCAGGGGTGGTGTCCACAGGACTCCGGGTGGTTTGTGCTAAGGGTGCCCTGTGGACATTTCTTGCGTTTGTGGCAGGCATACCTCTCACTTGACTCTTCTTACTCACCATCAGCTCCATGTTTCAAAGGATGCTTTTTCCCTGCTGTAACGTATTCACCTCATTAACTGTTTACTCCATCCGGGAACTGAAAGCAAAGTGTGAGATCACAAAGTATGGCAACATCTTCAGGCAAGAGCCTGCCTTAATTGCCAATGCCTCCCCTTGGCTCTTCATGATAGAGGCAGCCCATGTTCTCAAGACTCATAATAGCCCTGTTGTGCATATCAAATGGCAGGAAGCTAAATACCAACTCTCATTAATACGTTATTCCTACTTCCATGGCACTCACATGATATCTTGTTTTTCAATGTCTTAAGGAGTTTTACCAAAGAGTTAAAATTTGTTGAGTTCCTGTAGCTATAAATATTATTGAACAAAGAATATCAGTCAATATTTATTTAACATCCACTGTGTGCACAGCCTTCAGTCCAGGTGCTGTGGGAGGTTACAAAAGAAGAAGATGATATGATCAGTGTTGATAAGAAAACTGCGGTCATGGAGGCATCATAAACTCCAACTCAGCCTCCAGCATTATGAAATCCATGCAGCATTCGTATCGATATGGCATGTCCTCTAGCAGCTCAACGTATTAAGAGGGGTTGAGAAGGTAAATATGGTCATTTAAAAAATCAATTCACAGATACACATACAGTCAACAGGGAGGAAAAAATATGTGGTGTTTAGGCCTCAATGTGAGCACAATACTCCTCCTGATAGAAGAAATCTTAAAGGGAAAGGAGACTCTGAACTGGGCTCTGCCAGGCAGAGGTGATCTGATGGAGTCCATGGAGATGTGTTACTTGAGAGGTGAGAAAGAGGATAATAAATGGAGATGCAACAAGAAAATACCTTTCTCCACGGCAGCAGGGTGGGGCCTGACAGTCCTGAGATTCAGATTAGAAATGGTGGATGATGCCCTGGACAGCCCCTGGTCAGAAGAGTACTTGGCTTCCAGATAGCAGCTGCTCAAGAACCCAAGGCACAGTGGCCATGACCTGGGCTCTTCACTTTCCTCTGCCCTCTTAGGTTCTTCAGCTGGGGCCTGCAAATTAAACTTGTTAAAAAGGAAGATTAACAGGAGAAACAGAAAACAAACTTGATTTGATATTAATATTTTAATTTTTATGTGCATAGAGACCTTCATAGAAAAGAAGTGAAGATCCCAAGAAGTGGTTAGACCTAGGGGTTTATATACCATTTTAACAAAAGGTAATAAATTATGGGGAAGTGATAAGGTGAAGGGAAAGAAATTTTGACTGCTAGAGGTGGGAAATTGTGGGAAGGTAAATATCTGAGGGAAACTAATGAAGATGAGGGTTATTTTAGTAAAGTTCATTTGCGCAGACCCATCGCAGTGCCAACTTTCAGTCTCCTGGTAGGGGAGAAAGGAAGAAACACCTTCACAAAGGAAAATTTATGTCCTGCTTTGAGGCAGATTAAGGAGGGCAAAGTGCTCTTTCTGCATTTGATGCTTCTTCATTGCCTTCATCTCAAAACAATTCTTATTACAAACTGGCATATCTTGGGGGTAGCAATTCTGATCCCCTTCGCTTTCATCTCTGCTGAGGTGCAGGAAGACTGACAGGTGATGGCCCATAGGGTCTAGAGACAGAAAAGTGGAATTCAAGTTTCATGGGTGTCA
Source organism: Colobus angolensis palliatus (assembly GCF_000951035.1). NCBI lineage: Eukaryota > Metazoa > Chordata > Mammalia > Primates > Cercopithecidae > Colobus > Colobus angolensis. The sequence continues at coordinate 5,962,869 of NW_012117154.1, forward strand.
TTGGACATCCAGCCATAGTTTCCTGCTGGATAATAATGATGCCTTCCTTGCCCACCCTCCCAAGGTAGGTGGGAGGCTCAAGCAATGGTAGGCAGTGCAACCTGAAGGGTGAAGCACTGTCCCCCTGCAGTTAGCAGATGTCATTGCCGTTATAAGAGGTCAACTCGCAATGACTACTTTATTGTGGTTGTGAGTGTCTCAAGATGCAAACTCTGTAGACATATTCAGTCAGTCCCTCATGATTCTGTTCAGTTTGACTTGATCTAACTCCCCCTTGGAGTTTCATGACCTGAGTGACTGTTCACTCCTGGAGCAGATCCTTGCCTTCACCATCCCTTCCAGCTCTTCTCTTGAGCCTCCTCTGCTTGGATGGGAGCAGCTCTCAGCTCAGCTCCCTGCTACCCCAGCTACAGGAGGACGGAAGTCATTGATTGCAGTAAAGTGTGTGTGAAAGTAGGATGGGTAAATGAAGACAATAAACTATCTTGACCTGGCCTGAAGCTCACAGGTTTGGAGCCTTGCAGTGCAGTGCTGACCTCTGAGACCAGAAGTCAGTTTTCCAGCAAATTGCATGGCTCTGGTGGCTGAATGATTAAAAACCTTCAGCAGAGGAGGCTGAATGCCTGCTGATCATTAGACTTTTATAGATTCCAGGTAAAGCAAAGGTAAGAAGAGAAGCAGGGACCCTGGGCTTGTTTATTTGCCATAATGAGGGTTATTTGGTCATAATTCAACATACTCAGTGCCAAGGTACAGTTTGCAAAAGAACACAGCCATAAAGCAGGTGAGTTCAGAGAAATCCAGAGCTAATACAAAGCTCATGGGGTTATTGTGAGTGATAAGGAATGCAGAAGCAAGCACTGGGGTCGCGGATCCCAATCCCCCGCCCACATCCTTTTTGTTCTGAGGCAGAGTCTTGCTCTGTTGCCCAGACTGGAGTGCAGTGGCATGATCTTGGCTCACTGCAACCTCCACCTCCAGGGTTCAAGTGATTCTCCTGCCTCAGCCTCCTGAGTAGCTGGGATTACAGGTGTGCACCACCACACCCAGTTAATTTTTGTGTTTTTAGTAGAGACGGGGTTTCGCCATGTTGGCCAGGCTGGTCTTGAACTCGTGACCTCAAGTGATTCATCCACCTCAGCCTCCCAAAGTGCTGGGATTACAGGCGTGAGCCACCGCACCCAGCCCCCAACGTTTTTTGACTTGTGAACACATTTCACAGGGAAAAGAAACCCATCTTACCCATCTTGTTTGGAATTTTACAAAAACTTATTTGCAGTAAACCTTGTCTGGCATAAGATACGGTGAACTGATATAAAACTATTTTATTTTAGAGAAGCATTTCGTCAAAAATGCAATAATTCAGATTATGGTCATATATTTTTCCTTTTTAACCTTATTTTTAATTCTAGAGAAACTTTGATGTGTTCTATAAGACTTTTAAACCAATCTATGACATAACTTACCTATTGAAAAACGTAAGATGAATTGACACTATTGTCATTTTTATTATTCTCTTATCCTCTTCCTCATTAGCACCTCTCTTCTCTTCTGTTTCCCTCCCTTCCTTCCCTTTTCTTTCTTTCTTTCTTTCTTTCTTTCTTTCTTTCTTTCTTTCTTTCTTTCTTTCTTTCTTTCTTTCTTTCTCTTTC